>NW_017805467.1:3301751-3313377 GCF_001891065.2 Hippocampus comes | reverse complement strand
TATATATATATATATATATATATATATCCATCTTCCATCCATCCATTTTCTGATCCGCTCACAAGCGTCGCGGGTCGTGCTGGAGCCTATCCAAAGCTGTCTTTGCAGGGGGACACCCTGATCTGGTTGCCAGCCAATCGCAGGGGACACATAGACGAACAACCATCCGCGCTCACACTCACACCTATGCACACATTAGTTTTGGGTGTCGCAACTTTTTTTGAGCAAAGATCTACTCTTGGATCAACCAACCCCCCACGATCGACCCGATACCACACCCGAGCGCATACACACTACGCACGCACTTACACACGCATGCCATGATGAGGAACAGCCATAACGACCCCTAAGATGAATGAAACTGAAAACTAAATTAGACACAAGAATTGAGTGGGTTTGTTAAAAGGAAATCACTGCCTACCTTTGTCGAGACCTTACGCGAAGGCATGGGGCGCACCTTTGCAGCGTGTTTACGATCGTAGCTCACATGGACCATTTTAAAATGCTTATCTTGGCCCTCCAGATTCCCATTCTTCCCATTCACAAAAAATGATAACTCACACCCTCACTTTGACCATTTTGCTTCCTGAAGACATCTAAAGTTATATTCACACCTGCACTGTTTGGTCCACTTTCAACATACCAGGGTTTGTTTTCCATGTTGGTCCGGACCTGTCAGACAGGTGTGAATACACACAAACAAATCCTGGTGTGCATCAAAGTTGTCTCAGTGCGCTTCCAAATGGACTTTGTGCAGTTCGCTACAGCTCTGAAAACAAATCCGCACCAAATGCAGGATACCAGCGACTTTTTGGGCTTACTGTGGCCCGGCCTCCTTGGAAATATTAGCCTGTAGTGAACATTGATCTTATATGATCATTCTTCTTTTGTATAACCGTGCCGCTGCCAGCATGTTGTCAGTGGAAGCACGCTGGCCACACACTCCTGCGGGTCACTGCACGCATTCGCCGACGTTGTTCCAAAATGCAGAAACGTTGAATCGTAAGGCCTGCCTTGAATGAGCTGGTCTTGACACTCCAAATTATATTGCAGCCCTAATAGCAGAACAAATATGCAAAGCAAGAATGCAGCACATAGGAATAGCACGTTTTCCTCAATTTACGGGTTTGCGCTTTGCTCTCGTCATTTCTGTCCAAGGGGCCCCCGGATCGTCACATGTGCCATGTGTTTACAGAATATACTTCACTTATAAAAAGTACAGTGTCAATACAAAAAAAAAAAAAAAAGGTCCGCTTTTCCTCCGGACCAAACGAGCGGACCTAAGGACTTTTCTGGTGTGACTACACTCTGTCAAACTGCAAAACAACTATTTTACTCCATAACGGAGAAAACCCATGACACGCTTTTGTAACACTGCTGCTTATTTTTATTCAAACTTTTTTGTTTTACAGAACTTTAAGCAGAATTTTTGATTCATCAGCACCATTCCAAATGAAATTTGAAGTGCAACTTTGTGCAAAAGTTTGAATGCAAGTTTGAAGCACGAAGCCTGTGCCTCAGTGACAGCAAAAATTGGGTTGTGATATGTTCCCTGACTTAAAGGCTTGCTCATCTTGACTTGGCTCCTAATGGAATGTCACTCAAAGGTATAATGAAGCATTTTCATGATCATGAGTCCAAAAAGATTGGATGAACAATTTAATAAGACTTGTCCAGGAGGTCTGATATACCGATTGGGCATACTGGGTTGAATCAGCATATTGCCAATAGAAAAGCAGTTGAAACCAAGCAAGACAGAAAGCAACTCGGTGTGCCAGTTTGAGTCTTGACGTGTGTCCAGACCTCATCCTCTTTTTCAACATGTCTCTTTTACTTTGCTGCCACCCACCACAACCTTGCTTTTCTTTCATTCTGTTGTTGACCAGATCGTTTGTGTGGATAAGATGGCCCTTAAGATGGCTAGTTAGCGTGCTGTGTACAGAGGGATTGGCCCTTTCCCCTGTATACATAAAAGCTGTATTCACTGGCCTCATTACCAGGATTAAGGCTCTTTTCCTCCTTTGTGGGGCTAGAGGCTGGAGTCCTCTGTAGCCAGACTTTGTCTCTTTTTGTGGCCTGTGCTGGCCAGCATATGGCAGCAGCAGCCAACAGTCTCTGCAGAGGGACTCAGAGCTCAGAGCAAGGCCTCCTTTTGTTTCGGCCGTTATTGTTGCTCAGCGCAATGACATTTGTAGGCCGTAGGATCGGGGTGGAGGGGTTAGTCTACCCCAAGGGAGAGGCAAGAGATGGAGAAAGAGATGGAGAGCGGTGCAAGGGAGGGGGCGAGGCAAAGACATGCAGACAGACAGGAGTGTGGATTATGGAAATATGGATTGATTTTTTTTTCCTGCTCTGTAGTAGAATAGAAAGCTCAAAGGAGAACAGACTGCAGGCTGGCTGGCACTCTGGGGTGTGCTGGGGAAACCTGACGTGAGAGGCACTTGCTCCCTCTTTCTCTTGCTCGCTATCCTTTTTCGTTTCCCCTCCTGCTCTCCTATCCCTCCCTGAGCTCCTAAGTCTCTTGATGTCTTGGTCATCTG
This sequence comes from Hippocampus comes, assembly GCF_001891065.2. Lineage (NCBI taxonomy): Eukaryota > Metazoa > Chordata > Actinopteri > Syngnathiformes > Syngnathidae > Hippocampus > Hippocampus comes. Next base: position 3,310,837 of record NW_017805467.1, on the reverse strand, counting down.
CGGATGCTACTTGGTTATAGAGAGAGGAATGGGGATGTGAAAAGGAAAAAGGAGGAAAGGTATCTTTAAAATATATTTGAATCGGATTCGCAAGAGTTTTTCCCCCTTTTTTTCCCCAAATGAAGCAGACAGATGGAAATTCAACCATTGACTCTCAGATGTTATCCCAAAGTTGGGGTGGGGGTGTGATCTGCAGACTGAAGATGCACTTGCAGTCAAAGTAGCGCACATTCAGGAAAGCTAATTGTGGGTTTCCACAGTGTGGGGTGATGTCTCGAAGTCCCATTTATCAGTTCAGAAAAGAGAATGGTATTACTCAAAAGTTATTTTAAGAGCTGAACTGTGGTTGAGAAATATGGCTTTAAAATTTAACAATTTCTTCCCCCCGCAGTAGTCTGATTTGCAGAGTTTAATCATTTTTCCCCCTTTACACTTATAGAAAAAGTACTTGACAATGACGTTATTCAAAGCAAGTTTTGCTTTTTGTTGTCCCCCTTCTTTGATTTACTTCATCTGTCCTGATACCAAAAAACTGAAACACCTTGTATGTCTGGATGTGTGTATGGATGTGTGTACGTGTGTACAGTGCCGCGAAAAAGTATTCCCACCCGATTTCTTTGCACTTTGCATATTTATCACACACAAAGGTTTCACTTCATAAAACCAATTTTAATATCACACAGAGACTACCCAAGTAATACAAAATGCAGTTTCTAAATGACAATTTAATTTATTAATGTACAAAAAAAAAATAAAAATCCAAACCCGTCTGTCCTTTTGTGAAAAAGTAATGGCCCCCTGAACCTAATAATGGGTTGTGCCACCCTTGGCAAGACTAACTGAAATCAAGCGTTTGTGATACTGTAATTGGTGAGTCTTTCACATTGCTGTGGAGGAATTTTGGCCCACTCTTCTTCTTCGCAGAATTGCTTCAGCTCTGCCACATTTGGAGGGTTTTCTAGCATGAACTGTCTGTTCAATGTAACACAGCAGGAAAGTCCCTCGATTAACTACAGCAATAGCAGGAAGTTACACCATCTGATTTAATATGAAATAGGTAACCTTGATGCAATAATATTCCACAGGGAGTTTGTGCGGACTCATTGTGGTTGACAGTCAAGGCATGGTTGAAAACAGGGAAAAAGATGACGCTTCAGGATATACGTCACCTCTGTAAGACCAATGGATTTTCACAAGGACAAAGCGGACTTTCACCCCATCTTCAAAAAAAGGGGGCGGCGGCAGACAAGGAGCGATGTTTTGTCAAGCTTTAATGACATGCAGAAAATTCAAGATACTGTTATTTCTAATTTCTCATTATTTCAGTTTTTCTAATGCCATAACAGTTAAGTAAATTGAGATGAAATATGAAACGGACAAGAGAATTTAAAACCTCTTTGTCAGGCATAAACAGAACAGTGTATCTGCATGTATTTGTGTACTTGTAGGCGTACAATGTCAATGTGTCACAGGTTTTCGTCTTTCTCCTTCACTGCACCCTGACAGCAGTGTCAAACAAGGCCTCATATGATCTGTGTATGCCTTTGAGAATATGTGTGTGTTTCTACGTCTGGTTTGATAAGGTTTTTATTCTTCTTTCTAACCCTTATCACCCCCGTGTTCCAGGGTCTTGTCTAATGGACAGTCTTGCCCCACTAAGTTGGCCTTTGGCTCCGGCACTGAGCTGGATGCCTAACTAGGACCCTTCGTTGCTCATGGGTCCTGATAGCGCTGACCTCCGGACTTGCTTCTTGGGAGATGAACCATGGTAGAGAGTATAGAAAGCCGGAATATGTTTTTACCATACAGTGAACTGTCCTTTCCAAATCATTTGCAGTGTCCAATGACTGGAAAGTCCAGTCAGGAGCAGTTGAGCTACTTACGTGAATAGTTGTGATTACAGCTCCAGATGAAGCCATTGAAGCTGACTCGCAGACAGGATACTGGCACTATTGCCCTTCTGATGCCAAGAAGGATTTTATAAAAAAAGATTTTGTTTCACATTATTCTTGCTCTCTTTGTCAAAAAGTCACAATTTTACAAAACATGGCCATGATTTGCAGTTAATTGGAAAGTTACTCTGCCGAATGACATTCAACTTAGACTTGGTAGAGAATGGAGTTTGGGCTATGGAGCTGTGGGCCATGTGTGTGTCTGACGCCATGTGTGTGCAGACCCACATCAGGGCTGATACAGTCCAGCTAAGCCCAGTGGGAGGTAATAGCTTAAAGAAGGAAATTCTCCCCGGCCGCTTGGTACGTGTCGACGCACGCACACACAGAAGCGTGCGCTCACTCACATGCACACGCATGTGCGCACACACACGCTCCTGCTCTCTATCTCCTTTCGCTCTTCTCCCGGCACTTCATTAATGAAGCCGGCGCTTGTATGTTTGGGCATATGCATTGCTCTTGGCCCAACACTTCTAAGTGTATGTGAATGTGTGTGCACGCGAGTGTGTTAGGGAGTGAGATATCTCCCCCTATCATTTGGTAATATATTCAGAAGAAGATCTCGGCAGAGGCATAATATTGCTGCTCTCCTCTGTCTGAGCCATCTGTGATGCGTATAAAGGACATCAGCAGGACAGGGTATTAGCACTGAAATAATGCACACTGTTGTTGTTGTGTTTTTATTCTCAAAGCTGCTTGCCCCCTCACCCCACAACATAAATCCATAAATTTGGGAAGTTTGAGATTAAATGAGTGCGATGCAATGGCTGCCTTCTCTATTACTCGAGTGGAAATGTGTTATATGAGTACCGTATTTTCCCGACCATACGGCGCACCATATGAAAAGGCTTAGTGTCAGTTACGGGTGCTATATCTGTATTCAAAACATACACAAGGCGCATTGTATTATTGGATGCTGGCATGGTTAAACATACTCTAGACTAAAAAATACAGTGGCACGCATGCACGCTTGCGTATGTTTTTAAAAAGGCAGCGGAAGCAAAATTGAGTTTCGTTGTGCTTTATTGAAGCATTTAACAATGTACTCGTAATTTTTTGATCAATCCACAAATCTATCAAAGTCGTCCTCATCTTCCATACCTGAAATGAACAGCTGAGCAAGTTCTCCACTGATCACGCCAGGTTCCCTCGCGTCATTGTCAGTGTCAGTCTCGTTGCTGTGCTGCTCCTCACAAGTGATGCCGGCTTTTGCGACCCCGCAGCTCGTGATCGACTGGTAAATTGAGAGCTTCGCCTTCCAGTTCAGCTCCCTCTTCACTACGACGGACCGATACCGAGTTTCCGTCACTCCAGATGTTGCACCAATTCACCTGTCGATCCCCCCTGCTCCATTCTCCTCTCACTCACAAACAAGACCCTCAGATACTTAAACTCCTCCACTTGTGGAGGATCTCATCCTCAACCTGGGAGGACACTCCACCTTTTTCCGACTGAGGACTGTGGTCTCAGATTTGGAGGTGCTGATTTTCCTCCCATCCGCTTCATACACTGCTGCAAGAACTGCCGGAAGAAGCCAACAGTACCATATCATCTGCAACAAGCAGCGATGTAATAATGAGACCATCAACTGGGACGCCCTCAACATCCCGACTGCACCTAGAAATTCTCTCCATAAAAGTTATGAACGGAATCGATGACAAAAGGCGTGATCCAACCCTCACTGGAAACAAATCCGACTTAATGCTGGCAATGCGGACCACACTCTGACACTGGTCATAAGAGATTGAACTGCCCATAATAGGGTGTTTTAGACCCCATACTCCCGGACCACACTCTACAAGATTCCCCGAAGTACATGATGGAATGCCTTCTACAAGTCCACAAAGCACATGTAGACTTGTTGAGTGAGCTCCCATGTACCCTCGAGTACCTTGGTAAGGGTGTAGAGCTGGTCCACGGCCAGGAGGAAAAACCACATTGCTACGGCTGAATCTGACAATCAGTTTCCTAACGGGCTCCCCTCTCCGGTTTTCGCCCAAAAATTTCGAGTTTTTTATGCCTCGGATGACGAACAAATTTCGGTTCTCAAACAAACTGAGCGCACTTGAATGCACCATTTGACTCCTCTCGCCTTCCTTACACGAGGAAGTGACGCTTCCTCGTGTTGCTTTCCATTGTGAGCAGACGTGTTCAGTAAACATTTTTATTTTAAAAAGAGCGTGGTTTCGGTTTTCGAACAATTTCGATTTTCGAACAGCCTTCTGGAATGGATTATGGACGAAAACCGAGGTTTGACTGTAGTCAGAAAAAAGACATGTTAGGTAGATGGGAAAAAATCCGGATGCATTGAGATGAATGGTAATCAAAAGTAAATGAAGCCCTGAATGGTAATATTTTTTTTCATCATTTGATGCTTTGTTAAACAAACAACCAGTTGGCTTGGGTGAGTTATTCTGGGTTGTGAAATAATTCCTCTATTGTGAAAGGTCCAGAAGTATGGATTGGAAATTGATTTTGCAGCCATAGGTCTCTCTCTATAGGATGCACACGTACAGCTGACAAGTGTTGGCAAAGTGTTTGAAGAGGCCAGAAGATCAATCTGCCACCTTCAACGCCTCCCGAATAAGGAGGTGGCAAACATGGGATGCTGTTAACCAAAACAACTTTAGTCACCACAGACTCCCTGCACACGAGGGGTCACTGATGGAGGGATTTCATCAATTCTAGGAAGACAAAATGCTCTCTTCGTCCATTTCCCTCCCAGAGCAGCTTGGTTGGAATGAGCGAGAATGTGAAAATGTAACACCCCCGCCTCGTGTCAATTTGAAAGTGCACCACATCGACTCATGCTCATGCACCCTTCCATCTTTCTTCCATCTCCCCCTACACCTTCCTCCCCCCAGCTCAAGCAGCTCTGTTGCTTTGGTCCAGCTCTGAAGGCCGTTCTTATTACCGGCATATAGTGCAGGTCAGAATGGCAAGCCAGCAGCATAATATTAAAGCCTAATGAAAGGAATCTCTGCAGGGCCTGTGGTCTACAGCGGCCAGTGGAGGCTGTGCCTCTTTGCCCATTGTTCTTCTTCTCCTTTCCTTTTATTCTGCATTCTTTACTATATCCACTATCTGTGCTTGCCACTGTTAGGCTTTGTCTTGTTCCGTCTTCCATACATTTAAGCTTCAATCTGGTTTTATTTAATCATTATTAAGGCTGCAAGAAAATGTTTATAATCGGGAGTGCAAGTACAGGGCGTCCTCAGTCTACGATGGCGTTCCGTTCCAACAAAGGTGACATCACTCAAAATTCTGCTGTCGTCGATTTGTGAAGTTGTAATCAGAGTCAAAATATGTGTTTGAAGAACACTTCTGGGGCATAATTGAAAACAGTCAGTAGTGTATGCCTGTAACGGAGTGTGCCTCCTCCAGCTGCAAGAACATATTCTTCAGTGTCGCATGGCGGACTGATTAGCCTCAGTGAGTAGCTCCAAGGTGCACATGCACTGTCAAAAAGGAACAATATCTATTTGTCATTACACACACTCCTGGAAAAATAAATTGCTGAAAAGGGTGTCACACTTCACTTAACATTCACTTGATATTTGATAGTTAGTTATTTGGGACCCAACAGTCACCGCACGGCAAGGGATAGTTCGGAGGTGAGGTGCAGGGGATAACTCTGTGCTATGGAGGCGTCATACATAAGGTTGCAAAAGCTTTTATTTGCAATGCAAATATATACAGTATTTATCATGTTACATTCATACAAAGTATTTTCTTGCAAAGTTTTACCAGTGGCCGGCACTGTACGGTCAACAATTAGCATTCGCATTCAATATGGTGACGTTTGACTAGTCTGATTTGTACGTTTTTCTCCTTCACCATCACGTTTAATTGGTCAAATTATGTTGTCTTTCATCTTCGTTCAGCCCCTTTTTTGTGTAGACATTTTTACACATTTATTTTTTTGGCAGTGTGATGGCAATTGTATCAAAGGTTCAGATTTTCTTTAACTTGTCTGCCCTCAACCCCCTTAAGTTGTTGTTGTTAACCTTGAGACTTTGATCCTGAAATTCTCAGTTAGATTCTTACTTTTTTTGTGGGGGGGGGGATCACATTTTCTTTTTTCATACATACAGTGCAGTGATGAAAGTCCTCCGGATTTTCTCGGAATTCTGGATTTTCAGATTTTCATGAAAATTCCTCCGGAAAATTCAGGAAAAATTATTAAAAAATATTAGTTGACAACATTGAACGAACACGCGTTTCAGTTCGTTGTTTTGCTTTCATGAGCGTAGCCATGTTCAGGCACTAACACTAGGAACAGTAACACCCCTCCCCTCGCATTCTCATGGCCTCGCCATATCTCGGAGATTTCGAAATTTCGGCGAGAACGGAAGCCACCACAACGGGTGCACGTGTACACACAAAAGGCAGATTAATCGTTGAATGTCGAGTATTTGAATAGCATTTTGTGTAAACTAATTCATGCGTGATCGGCCCCAGCGCAATGATCAAACAGGTAGACAGGCAATCTGACATACGTGCAATAGACGCGAGTGTTAACAACACGTTCAAATGGACATGGCTTGAGGAAAAGGACTTGAACGGAGATGTTTTATTAGAAAAGTCGACAAACCTGGTAAACGTGCAGGTTGATCAAGATATTAGTTATCACCTTCGTTTGTCCTAAATCAAGGTCGTCAGCTTGGAAAAATAACACAGCAAGAGATGATTTATCGTTATCATCTTTGTGTGTCTTTCGACAGCCCTCACTGACACCATCACATATTCCACAGGAAGTGTGTTTGCAATCACTCCTTTGTAATGGGTGCTGACAAAGCCAATATTGAATCGAAAATAAAAAGCTTCCAGCTGGATTTAGGAGAGCAAGCAGAGGTGTCAAACATACGGATCCGGCCCGCCTGAGGGTTCGGTACAGCCTCAGGGATAAATCTGCATTATATATATATGTATTTGTATTTTTAGAAAAGTCCACTTTCATCTCTGACAGTGGAACACACAGTGAAAAAGACAGCACAGAACAACCACATGATAAACTTGTGCTCCGAAAACACAACCTCTGAAACAGTTTAATTATGATTGAATTTTTACAAGTTAAATCGTCAGCAAACTACAACGGGAACGTGTTTATTGGAATTTTTGGTATTTAATTTGCATCCCTTGAAAACTGGTTGTGGACCTACCAGATATTTATTTGGAAACTGGCTATGAAACTGTGTGTGTGTGTGTGTGTGTGTGTGTGTGTATTTCAAGTGCATTGTTCATTCCACATGAGAATATAAAACAGGGCCATATAATTGGGCTAATATTTTTCTTACAGCTCTAGTCAGCTATGGCACACAGTGTGCATCAGTGAGCCAGTGTTCCAGTGTGCTCTGGTGTATCGTTTTCACTTCACTCCAGAAATGGAATGTCATTCCGTTATGCATTGATTGCACTCATGATGAAGGCATATTGAGCAGAAGGGAGGCTTTTACGGCAATAATCAAATATTACTTTGGTTCCCAACACACTGCCAACAACAGACATAAATAGCCTTCATGGCAAAGCCTCCATGAATTAAAAAGGCAGTCAACTCCCAGAGTGGTAAAGGTCACACACTGGACGGAATTAGCTGTTTATTATTTATTTTTTTAAAACTGTTTTTCCAATGTTAACACTCAGCTCTGCTCCGCCATGTAAAGCTTGGAGGTCATACATACTCCGACTTAATGCGGTTTTTGCTCAGCTCGTGAGGCTCGCGGAGTCATTTATTTTGTCAACCGCCAATCAATCAAGTCGAGTAAACTAATACATTTTCATAAATTGCTTTCCTCAAATAAGAAGGGAAAAAAAAAGACTACAAACGGCATATAGTTTCATTAATTTAAAAAAATAATAAACAGCCATTGTGCAATACATTTACAGGCAAAATTATGCATATGGGTGAGAATGGGAGTATGAACGGTTGTTGATACGTTCCCTCTGACTGGCTAGCCACCTCTTCCCCAATGTCATCTGGGATCGACTCAGCCATGGCACGAACAAATGGATGGAAGCCAACCTATCAAAACTAGTCTGTCCACACCAATGACGTGTGCTGCTGAGAACAGGAAAAGTATTTGATGAGTCTTCTGTTGACTTGTCTTTGGTGCCAAGAGATGTCACTCACCACATATTTGAACACGCAGCTTGGTTACTCTGTAACATGCTTATGGGCTCGGCAACAAAGCACTTACACATACGAAATCAACGCTCCCATAAAAATCAATCCAGACGCTTCTCACAGAGAGGTCGCCAACCTTTTTGAAACTGACAGCTCCAGTCTGGATACTAATTGATGGAGAGGGCTACCAGTTTCTTCCACACTTCTAAAACAACACATTTTTTTTCAAATTAACTTTTAATGCGATGTATTTCTGAAAATTGTCTTTTACAATGCAAACGAATTGGATAAATATGGAAGATCTGAGTCGAATGTAGTCAAAGAATGAACGTGATGGCGGGGCAGTGCACAACTCACTGAGCCATGCCTGTCTTTCAAAGTCCTTGAAATGAAACACCGTACAGCGCGGTGCGGGGGCATATTGCGCAGGCGAAGTGAAAGCTTGTCTCCTTTTATTTCACCAGCAATACCTGCACACACTCTCTATTCGACACTCTCCTCTTTGAGGAGAGAAGAAGAAGAAGCCTCGCTAAAAGCTTCATCTTAAAGACTTTTTCAACTCTTTCTTTTTTTTTTTTCTTACAGATCTTTTTCACACTGTGATGTTTTCGGACATATCCTGGATTGGACGGTACTGGGCAAGAAGGTTCATAAATGAAAGTCTAGTTTTATGTAACGAATATGGACAGCTAGACAGCTAGATTGTGACTCGAGCGGAAATTGACATTGCACCGTTATGACTCACCATGGTTGTATTAACTACATTGAAGGGGAGCGACTGCGCATGTCAAATGTTCTTTTTCGATGGGTTAAGATTTGTGTGCCCAATGCGTCACTTATCAGATGACACATATGAGCGAAACTTTTCTCATCATTAACTCTTAAGTAGTTATCCCGCTCATTTAAAAATAGAACGGCCTTTACACACGTTTTCAAACATTTTTGGTTTTATTAATGTTTTATATATATATTTTTTCCTTTCAAGTAAAGTAATATGCTGACCACTGACC
>NW_017805467.1:3272798-3298534 GCF_001891065.2 Hippocampus comes | reverse complement strand
GGGCTACCAGATATTTATTTGGAAACTGGCTATTTGTGTGTGTGTGTGTGTGTGTGTGTGTGTGTGTGTGTGTGTGTGTTTTCTTTCCTATGTTGATTATGGTGAAAATAAAGGATACATTCACCATTCATTTTTTGTAATTGTAAGTTAAATGTACTATATTGTGAAATATATTCTTATCCAGAAGTTTTATCTATATTGCACATCACTAGTGTGAATGTGTATATCTTTTTGCTACTTTGTGTTTTCATCTTTCTTTTCCCAATGTGCTTTTACTCTACCATGTGTGTGTGTGTGTGTGTGTGTGTGTTTTCTTTCCTATGTTGATTATGGTGAAAATAAAGGATACATTCACCATTCATTTTTTGTAATTGTAAGTTAAATGTACTATATTGTGAAATATATTCTTATCCAGAAGTTTTATCTATATTGCACATCACTAGTGTGAATGTGTATATCTTTTTGCTACTTTGTGTTTTCATCTTTCTTTTCCCAATGTGCTTTTACTCTACCAGGCTCACCCATCAAGATTTCATGCCATCATACATTTTAACTCTGCATTATTTATTTTTGCAGTCTTTCTAAAACCAAAGCTCAGCTGTCCTTGTGCCTTTACACATTGCAAATGAATGCATATCCATGCAAATTCTTAAAAAAAGGAAGGCTGAGAATTTGAATATTTTGCTTAAAGCTGCACCCAGGTCGACCCTGCCATTCGGCATTTGAAAGCAGAGTGTCTTTTTGAATACTGAGGCTCTCTCTTTGTCATGTTCGCCAGAGGGGCTGGATGAGCGGAACAGCACCGGCAGGATGGGCAGGCGTCGGATGGGGTAGCTGCGCACAGACAGACTAATTGGGAAAAGTGTGGGGGGGGGGGGGACAATGGGTGTTGGTAAGGTTGAGGAAAAGGTGGGGTATGCAGGAAGGGGGGGAGGGATTTAAGACGACGACCCCGAGTTACTGTAGGTGGGAGGTGAGAAAGGACAGTGAGAGGGGGGATAGGCAGAGAAGAGGTGAAGGTAGAGCAAGTTAAGACTGTAGGTTTGATGTTTACGGAGCCATACTGACTTAACGTATTTTGGAGGTGGTAGCTGGAGTTGGCATTGTTGCCAAATAAATCAATTGAGCGAAGTATTGGACTGAAAATGAAGCCATTGCTTCAAATACATGTTCTTGTTTCCAAGCTCAAAAAGATATTGATCAAGGTTATTGTTAAGGTATATTGAAGTCAGAACACTCTAATTAATGATTCTAAGGCAATGTTTCAATCATGTAAAAGGGTTATTAGAATCACTACAACATTGTGTAGTGGTTCAATTCAGATAATGAAGAAGGTCGAGTTAAAAAAATAATAAAATAAAAATAAATAAGTATGAAATGTGGGTGAGGGTTTATCCCCCAATTATACTCACACCTCCCGATCTTGTCAGTCATTATTCTTCACAGGTTTTAGCTGAGAATCAAAATAAATCTCATCTCTTATATTAATATAATAGTCATTACTTTTGGGTACTCCTATAATTACAATGTTGGCCACTGCTGAGAATGTATGCTCCAGAAGTGAGCATGAGTTGCACCGAATGGATCCGATTTCTGTTATCTATTTTTTATTTTCTCATTGTATGTGGATTTTACAGCTCTGTCATGGATTTTTGCATGGAGTGAAAAATATTGCTACATCCATGTCATTGGACATATTGGCTGTATTTTGGGGCGGGTTATGTTTTTTTTCTTCTTCTTCTTGTAATACAGGAAACAAAGTCTTTACAGCAACAGTGCCGGGAAGCAGTAAAATAAAGGGCAAAAATAAAAGCAGATGTCGGGTTCACTCCAACATACTCCGAATTCTTCAACACACCAAACAGCACACAATTTGGGTGGAGCACTGACATACATGTACTTGTTGCATCGAATTTTGGTATGTTAATTATCTTTATAAATTCGTTTGCTGCCATACTCCTCCGTTCTTGATTGAAAAAAATAAATAAATAAATAAACTTCTTTGTAGAGGACTCCGGAGGCCGAGCTGCCCTGAACTAGGTTGAGCTACGTCGGGCAGCCGGCTAGATTGATCTGGCTGCAGTAGCCAGGGGAATATAAAGCAGGGCAGAGGCTTAAAGTCTGAGTCCCCCAAGAGAGGAGTCCTTGCTGCATGGGGAGAGGGGCATGAACTGAGTTCCTTCTACCTCCCTCCCTTGGCCGCTGCATCCGCACACGGAATAACTTTCCATCGCTTCCAAGCTTTCTTATGACATTCACTTTGTCTCCCTCCCAGTCTATATTTTCACCTCTTGCTAAAATATTTTCAGCATGTTCCATTTCACTTTTCTTTTTCACACCCGCTGTGCATTCAGTTCTTTCCCATACTCCTCTTCCCTTGTCTATCGAGCATTTGAAAGCACATCTGAAAGCACAAGTGAATATTGTTCATGAAGTTCACACCCAAAATGAAACACCAAGGCTAATGTTGAGTTCATTAGGAAATACACTTGCAATTTCAAACTAACTTTTTTTTCCCCCTCTATTGCGGAGCAGTTTTGCTAATCAACGACTTCATTTGAGGAGCAGTTTTCTAACTTTAAAGGAGCAATTTCTGCCTTTCTTTTGTGTATAATCAGCAGTAGTTATTTGTTCAATTCATATTGTGCATTGCACCAAACAATTTTCAGCTCAGCTAGCGAACGTCACATGAGCTGTGATTATTCGTGACTTGACCCCTGGCCACATGTCATTTTCTGTGCACAGCAAGGGGCAAAATTTCTTTTGAAAGGCGTCAATTGTACATGAAAAATGAAATGATGTTCCCACATTCATTTTAAATATTAAATATTAACAGATAAAAACGGCAAAATTAGCAAAGTATCCCTTTTAATTGGCGCTGATACGCATCAAAGCTTTTGACATCATCGCCTCACCATCTGAAGTGACAGGCGTTTAGAAGGTAGCTAAACGTTAGTAGGAAGTGACAATGAAATTAAGGCTGGGCGATATGGTTGTGTATCAGTATTCAAGTATTTCATATCAGCCAATATCAATATACATGTATATTTAATATTCTATAATCTTTTGAATAAGGACCTGGAGGAAGAAGGCTGAATTTTGGTAATTTTATTTTAAAGTCTAATTTTGAACTTTACATCAGAGCTTGTGAAAAAGTCAAATCAACTAGTCAATTTAAAGCAAATAATCATCAATTGAAATCATGTGCAATGTGTGTATTTCATATGAGTCTATCAAATTATTCTTTTCACCTATTTTTAAAAATAGAAAAACGATTAAATGGATCAGAGCTAAAAAGTTACATCAAGCACAACTATCAAATGGAAAAATACCATACTACCGAAGTATCTGGTAGTAAAGCACTCTTTTGTGCTCCAAATTTCCTCTTGGGTTCTTGTAATTGTGGCACAAATCTCACATATTGTCATCTCGACCTACAGCGTGCAGAATAACGGGGTCAGAGTTTGCTTCTTGATCTTTTTTTTTAATCGATATTATTTTGAATTAAATTTCTTTTGTTATTGATCAGGTGTCTTCCACGATATATATTGATAATGAATTGTTGCCCAGCCCTAATTATATTGTTTTATTCTTTTAAGTTGTAACAGCAGAAATATTTGTACTAGACAAAAAAAGGTTTGGTTATTGGTATCTGTCTTGGTTTGGAGAAGCAGGAAGCTTTCGGTTGTCTTTATCGGTGCGAAAAAAAAACAGTTATCCCGCATCTCTAAAATCTGTTATTCTCAGTTTTCTGATTCAGTGTGTTTCGATGAGGCACAAAATGCAAAGTTTGACTCGCAGGATGCGATGTGAAACGATATATTTCGATCCTTTTTAGGATCCTTAGCATTTATAAGAACATTTTTAAAACTTGCTCGCTTTTGTATTCAACTTCTTAATGCTGGTTTTGTCCATTTTTGACTTAACCAATTGTGTGTTCAAAACAGCCCAGCTGTTAGATTGCGTTACCTATCAACCGCCCCCCCCCCTCCAGTGGAATTTCTCTATAGATTTTAATTTTAACCAACCACAGGCACTCCAAAAATAATGTGGGTTGAGTGAGAATGTTTTTAAGAGATTGAAGTTTGCCTCCATTTGCTCAAATGTTGTTGCGCCTCCTTGTTGTATAATGTTATATTCTGCAGGGGGCATGATGCAAGGCTGCACTGGGCTGCTGTTGTAGTGTTGCGATGCACTGATAGCAGGATGGTCCACTGGGGGAACCCAGAGCATTCTGTCTCACTGAGTGATACCCCTGTCTCCACTCACGATAAACAACATCCACGCATAATAGCAGCGTCTGCCAACCTAGCAGCGCATTCCTTCCGCCCTGCCCCCGCCACCCACCTTCCAAATCCTCAAATATATTATCTGCCTCTTTTTTTCGATTATCTTAGGAAAATGGCAAACAAGGAGGTATTATAATGTGAGTGCCGTTATTGGTGGGGACCTTCGGGTGCTGCGCAAAACTGTTGAGGAACACCTTCTTTGGTGCATTTCTTGTATCTTAATCACAGTGGGGTCAAGGTATGATGAAAGAGTGGAGGCGAAAAAAGAGCGTCAGAAGCCTAATAGTTCCTCTTAACGTTGGTGTTGTAGGAAATAAGCAAACCAAAAAAAAAATAAAAAAATCCACCGGCTACTTTCACATTGCATTTGCGGTAAATTGGCACATCAGAGGAATTGACATGGATTTATTCGCCTGTGCCTTTCAGACAAAACTTGCCAAAGCGTGACGTTGCTGTACCCAAAGTACATGTCCTGGGTGGCAGGTTGCCATGTTCACCAAATAAAATGGGTTGCGTTGTCAGCATGACAGCTACAATTTCTTTCCAAACAAAGGCGCACAGACAGTGACTCTTCGGTTTTAAACGCCAGACATGAATTTCCGTCTGTCTGTTACGCTTCTGATACGACATCCCCTAAGCTATCAAATGTAATTGATTAAAACAAACAAACATGTCAATCATCTGCAATTGAACACTTGTTTGTTTCACATTATCATCAACTAGTGATATTTTGTAGTTTGATTCAACTTGGAGCGTGCTCGGGATAACAAGTAATAATTTGGTCCCAACTATTTTACTGCTACTTTATAGAGGAAATGCACTAAAGAGCCATCTTTGTAGGACTGGGAAAATCAATTGGCAAACTGAATTTGTCGACACAAAAATTTCTGCCTCAAAACTGTCATTAGTAATTTTAAAACCATGTTTGCGCCACCTGAAATCATGTTCCTGGATAAGCTATTTAGCCTCATCGCAGTAAGTCCCATCATTGCTTGACTGGCATAAAGCATCTTCTGCTAAATCGTCATGCCCGGTTAAACTTGTCTTGGTGTACGCTGAAGCTTCTCGAGCGAATGTAGGTTAGCATCAGTTAGAGCTTCCTCCCTCCGTCTCTTATCAACACAGTGATAGAGGGTGACTCTAACGTGACCTGATTATTTCATGTTTATTAATTGAGTAATGGACGGAACAATAGCAATTTTGATTCTAAAAAGTGACATCGTTGTAGCCTCACAACTTTGCTACCTTTTTCCAATATAATGTTTTTAACTGCACAGGTGCACCCCTATTGCTTAGCTCACTTGCATAGTTGCTTTTGTATTCACCCCAAAATGCTCACTAACACTCAACAAAAGGGCAAACCAACCAGATGCGGAGAGCGAGAATCATTTTTGTCATCCTGATGATTGGCTAATTTCTTAAAATGTTCATTCCTTGTACAGATAACAATTGTGTAAAATGAAAATAGTCATCCATTGAGTCCTTGATAGATCACTAAGCATTGGTGGATAGAAAAGAAGGCTTCATTCTAAGATCTTTCTCACAGGCATGAGATGCCAGTTTGTTTAATGGCTATAGACAAGAGGACTGCAAATGTCCTCACAATATATGATGCCAATGTACCTGAGGATGGCAATCTTATATGTTGTGTAGCCCTTAGAAATATATTTTTATATATATATATATATATATATAGCACACATCTGCTGTTTCTATGTCACATTATTCACACGTACAAACACGCACGTTCCCGATGGTCCTGTATGAGATCAGAGTCTCGGCAGTCCCTCGACTGTCACTCAAGCACACATACCTGATGTGGGCGGGGCTGTGACAACTCTCAAATCTGGCAAGTCAAATGTTTTTATTTGCAGGCAAAGCGAGTCCCAGTGTGTGTGTTTGGGTTTGTGTACCATATGCAGCGCGCCAAGGAGGGCTCTCTGGAACATATTGGTGCTTGTACATAGTGGTTAATAATAGTAGCAAACGCACACGGCGATGGCAGCTCTGATGTGTGTGACAGTTTTACAGCCGCACACGCCAAGACACAGACATGCATGTGCGCGCGCACACACACACACACACACACACACACACACACACACACACACACACACACACACACACACACCTCCTGTGCCACCCGACTCTCTGTCTTTGTTGACTTCTCAATTCTATCGCAAATTCTGAAAAACAGCTACTTCCCATGCACCGACCTCACCTCCCCTCCCTTCCCCTGCGCTTCATTTTTGGGCACATGCACACGAAATATATAGGTGAGTCAAACTCAGCCACCCACACACCAAAGCATGCACACTGATACAAATGTACATGCTTAGCACCCTGACACCCCTCTTCCCCATCCATGCAAGCAAAGTCCTTGAAGCAGGCAGGAATTCACATATATCATACACTCAAATGCACTCACATTCTCACCCCCCCCCCCCTTCTGTCATAGCTCATTGTTGCTGTTGCTTGTTTGTCTGTGACAATGCTTGTGTTGTGCTGCAGTGGCAGCTTTATGGTTTGTTAAAGGGGGAGGTGGGGGGGGTCGCATGAGGGCTTTGTTGGGAGGGGGATCAGTGGCTGCTCCCCATGGCGAGGTCTTCGCAACAGTATGCAGGAGAAGCAGCAGACATCCAACTTGTCATCATCAGGATCAATTTATGTGGGCTGGCACAGGGAAACAGACGGAGTGAGAGATGGCAGAGGAGCAGCCCAACTCTCAGCTCGGACATCTCCCGTCAGAAACAAAAAGGAGATAGGCCTTGGACTCAGTGGCCAAGCTTGGCAGACATGGCAAGATAAAGCGAGACGAGTGAGGCCAGAGCGTAGACAGTCACCAGGATTAGTCTGTGGGCTTGGCGACAGCTGAAAGAGAGGTAGACGAGCGTTGACGCAGACCGTAGGAAGGAGCGCACCAGCCTGCACCTTTTTTGAGCCAGGAAAGTCAAGAGCGAGGGGCAGACAGACACACAGACAGACAGGAGCGTCAGCCGCGGTGCTGGGCGACCGCGCGGCTGTTGTGATGTGGCTCACCCATATGGTGCTCTGCTCTGTTCCTGCTCCCTGTCTAAATCCATATGCTGCCGCTAGAAAAGGTGCCCCCCCACCCCCACCGTATCCCCTCCCACCTTACTTGAAGAGCATGGAGACCCTCCCTTCCTCCCCCTCCAGCCCACAAGGGAGGTGTTGGGAGGTAAAGCCCTGAAGGCTTGTACTCCCCACCACCCCCCTTTACCTCTTAACCCCTCTGAGCTGCTTAGCCCATTGTCGCTACAATCTGCCACCACCGTAGCTTCGGCACAGTGTTTTTTTCTCTTTCTTTCTTTCTTTCTTTCTTTCTTTCTTTCTTTCTTTCTTTCTTTCTTTCTTTCTTTCTTTCTTTCTTTCTTTCTTTCTTTCTTTCTTTCTTTCTTTCTTTCTTTCTTTCTTTCTTTCTTTCTTTCTTTCTTCCTCTTCCTTCATCCTTTCATCTCCCTTTGGCACCCCATAATCGATGAACTTATTAACTGCTAATTATTCAAGCTGTGGACTGAGGATCCCTGCTTGTCTGCGGAGAAAAGGGACCACGACTACTTTGTTGAGCCACGTGAAGTCGTTGATACGGCCCATTCATTTGGATTAACTGCATTTAGGAGCCGCTGTTTAGTACTTGTCAGATTGTTATCACAAGTGATTAACTTTAATCCTCATTTTGCTCAGCCACTTGATCGTGCCCGCGAGAGTTTTTGTCATATAATACATGGCCATTATTTGTATTTTCATTTTAATATGAGTTTCTCTAAACTGTGTGTCTGTTTCGTTTTCTCAGGAGGTGCTTCAGACGATACCAAAGTTCTGCTTTCCCTTTGACATGGAAAGGTATGATTCCTCTCCCTCTCGCCTGCTTCCTTGTCCGCCCGTCCCCCTCCCCACCGCATCTCGGTTTCAACCTGTTTTACTCACACTCGCCCGCACCCACCCACACGCACACAAAACATAATTTACCTTATGATCCACTTGCACAAACTACTGAGCTCCAGGACAAGATCTGCTGTGTTGAAAGTTGCTCTTCACAAAGATGGTGAGAGACAAATTTGATAAACACAATCTTGTATGTATTAAATGATCTTCAGTTTTGTGGTTGCCGCTTGCAGTGGCAGATTCAAAATATTTGACAGGGCTCTCAGTCTCATGCACACCACTGCAAACTAAACCAATGGTTTAATTTGTATCTCAAAAAAGCACTATTATGCTTGAAATAGCAGAATTGTTGCCTCCGGTGCTTGTTTGAGCTCAGCTCATTTTCGATTGTATTCGTGGTCCTAATTTTATAATTCTTTTGCCCTCGATCCTCACACACACACACACACACACACACACACACACACATACAAACACACACGTATGTATGTATGGATATGTATGTATATAAGGAAAATGAACAAAATCAACCTATTGTCATGTTGACAGTTGCATTAACATTTTGTCACTGTCACAATATAAAGCACATGAGTATCACTTGAGCCCTGCACATAAATAAATAAATAAATAAATACATTATACATGAGCTTAGTTGACATTTTGTGGCAAACACACAAAATATAACCAGTGTTTTAAAACACTGCCAAAAAGTGAGCTTTTGTGGGCCGGCCTTTTTCTGACACATGAAACCACTCAGGCCAACATCTCTCCTCAAGGCAGTGGGGTTTTAATTTTTGGCTTGGGAAAGGGCCATGATATAATTCCCATTACAAAGAGAGCGAGAGAGACTGTGCTCCAGTGTGGTATCTTTTTTTTTCCTCCCCGTCTCCAGTAAAGCTGAGCTGCTGCCATCTAGTGGTACTCGTTTTTTTTTTGTGGCGCAAGTTTTGTGTTCTCTCCCGCTTTAGAGTTTCTCAAGTTATCATCCTGAAGAAGTATGACATAAAAATTATAACTTGAGTTTTATTGTTTGCATAATGCCATAGATTTAATGTGACCCTTTGTTACAAGGCGATTCCTCTTGTATGTGCTGTTGTTCCTCATGTCGTCTTTTAGAGTTTCCCAGAGTCATGTTGGACAGAACTTCACCTTTGTGCTGACCGATATTGATGGCAAGCAGAGGTTCGGGTTCTGTCGTCTTACTCAAGGATGCAGAGTCTGCATATGTCTTCTCAGGTAACGCGCACACACACACACACGCACGCACGCACGCACGCACACGCACGCACACACCAAAATATTCATTTATGGTCACATTTGGCATTCAGAGAGGTGTAATTATCTGAAAATAAAAATTGTTCAACAATTGTGGTTGTAGTTTGCTCAATTTTTTTCCTTCGGCTGTTCATGAACCAATTACTGTTGGTATTGTTTAATGTTTCAAGACAACCAAATAAGGAACACTGAAGGAAATATCACATGAGAGGGTGTGATGTTGACTCACCAACCTTTTTGAAACTGGGAGCTACTTCTTGACTACTGATTATTGCGAAGGGCTTCAGATTTGACTCTGTGTCAGTTACAGGTTATTCATACGATTACAAATCATGATTATTTATATAAAAGATTAAAACGAACACATTTTTCCCCCGAAATTGATTTTGATTCGGTTACCGGTTGGGTCAGAAAAGAGGGAACGATTTTGATCATTGATCTCCGAAGTAAAAGCAGATGCTTGCAAATGTCTTGTTTGGATTCACCACACAAAATAATCACTCTGCTTTCATGAAGGATTAGAAAAATCAAGGAAGATGTACTTTGGAAGGGCTGAAATCAAAGCACTTAGACCATTTTAAGATAAACAATGGCTTGAAATGAGGAATCGATTGTCAAAATAGTTGGAGATTCGTTTGTTGATGATTAATTGTCGATTCATTTGGACATCTATAGTTCTAAAGTTTTGCTCCTTTCCTGTAACTAATTCAGGAAGACTAAATCTTAGAAGGACTCAGGATTATGCACCTATGACACTATTACAATAATAAGCATCAATATCTCTCTCAAACCGTGGCCGTTAAAATAGAGCTTTTTTTCTTATCTTTGTTGAGCTGACTTTTTAAATCAACTCTTGCATTCGATGTCATTTGATTGTACCAGTGTTGTGACCAGAAGAAGTCATTTTTATTGATGTACTGTATGTCAGTGTGAGATGTGATGTCTGACGTGGATAAAACAAAAATCTGATGAAAATGAATCAAAATGCCTCTTTCTTTGTTTCACCTTTCTCATATGCTCTTCTCTGTTTTTCCAGACAGAATTAGAATTTGGCTTGTCATGAATGCAAATATGTATGTTTGATTTCTTGCTGAACTCACCTTTAGAATAAAACTGGAACGAAAGACCTTCAAATCCAAGATTTTGTAATATACAAAAAGATGTATTTTGTCTGGGAAGCCCTACTTGAAATGGTCCACGGATGTCCTGTCTTTTTTTTCCTCCATTAATTCCCCACAAGATGAAAAAAAACTCTTAGAAGCAAGCACACATTTTTTTTCAATAGTTTCTCATCCTCAGTCTTCACACTGAGATGAACTTTGCCAGATTGAGCCGTTTAAATTCTTATCTGCCCACACAAATGTGTTTGTGATTTACCCACAATTATCCAAAAGTTGAGCTTTTTTTTTTTTTTGATATTGTAAAGGTGGATATATCCTATCACAGAAGCCGTAAAGGAGAACATCAAACCCAGTTAAACTGCAGTTTCTTTGCATAATTACACCCCAACAAAGGCTATTATCATTTAATTCCCGTATAATTGCATGTTGACACAGTGTTTCTTTCTCTTTTTTCCTCAGATGTAATTACCCCACCATTACAAAGAAAGAGCACTTTGGTGCAAATCTCAGTGGACATGCGTGTGCACTTTAGAATAAACTGGAAAATGTGCAAAATTAACCCTTTTTTTTAACTCGAGCATGAAGCAGATAAACAGTTAAATGGGGAAAAGAGCACAAAGCCTCTGTGAGTGAGTGTGTGTGTGTGTGTGTGTGTGTGTGTGTGTGTGTGCGTGCGTGCGTGCGTGCGTGTGTGTGTGTGTGTGTGTGTGCGTGTGCGTGTGCGTGTGTGTGTGTTATGGTGGACAGTCGTAATTTTGTCGCTGCTCTGAACAACAATGTCCAGCCAACCCCCAACACACACACACACACACACACACACACACACACACACACACACACTCTCATGTCTTTTCTCTCTCTCTCTCTCTCTCTCTCTCTCTCTCTCTCTCTCATATTCTCTCCGTCTCTCTCCCCTCGTTATTCGGCGACTGCCACTGTGCGACAGCAAAGACGCTCTCAGTCCATAATTATGCATGAAGCTTTGCTGCCTGCCAATTAGCAGAGGCTCCCCTGTCCCTCTCGCTGAGTTAGACATGCTAATTCATTTGACATATGATGTATAAAATTCATTATGCATTCTGAGGACTTCATGGTTAATTTTTAACAGAATTGTGTGTTGAAATCTTATTTTTTATATGTGTTTGTTTTTTTTAACTGAAAATATATTTTAAAGGGCATTTGAAGCAAAACGTGGAACTACATTTCCTGTCAAATGCCTTGCAGGCACCCAATATTTTAGCTTTGATTTTTCTTGCAATAGCTTTATTTGACAATATTAATCAGGCGTCATATTTTAACCATCAGTGCCTCATAGAAGAACTTTAAATATGTCTTCTTAAAATCTGAAGCAGAGAGACTGAGGCCCCAATTGAATCCGTACTTCTAATGTACAATCTCCAGTCGATTTGAAATGAAAGTGATGACGAATGTTTTTGCCTCTTTGATTGTTGAAGTGCTGGGACAATAAAATTGTCACCTCTGCTCACACAAGGAAGTTCCTTCATGAGGGGGACCGTTTTATGTGGACGGAAGTTTGAGAATGCTTTGGCGTAAAAAGGGCCACGGCGTCCTTTCAGGCAGCTGAAAAACAAAACAAATAATGATTGTTTGTTTTTAATGCCATTTTGATGTTATTCAGTCATTCTTCTCTTCTGTCATTGCCTGACATGCCTAAGTGGAAGAATTTCTGTCAGAGATGGTGATTGTTCACTGATGGGGGGAGGGGATAATTTCCTGCATTTTACTTGACTGGGGAGCCTTTCGGATACACTTAAGCGACGACACTGCGCTGGTTAGTGGATGTTTAACGGGTTCCTGGGAGTGTGGGGGGCGAGTACCGCTTCCTCTTTTGTGTGTAACCCTCGACCTGCAAATGTAAAGGTGAAATGAAATCTTCCACAGAGGGGTCTCCAAAGTGTCGGATACGTTTGAATATTAGGTGCTTGTGTACTTAAGGAGATTTAAGACTGAGCTGAGAGACCAGCAGTAAAAGTCAGCACCCCACCGGTGATTCAAAGCTATTAAAAAGACAGAAAAGATTGCGCAGGATTAATCAGGAGGTTGTACAGATACAAGAAATAAATTTTGTATAGAATTACAATAGAATCAAGTTCTTCTTTTTGACATATTGGTGATTGAGTGCCTAATTGTATTTTTAAAGTCACTGCCGGATCTCAATGTTTTGATGCATGACTTTTTTTTAGCCTGGGATGGGGGGGGTGCGGGGATGAACCGGTTTCCTCTTGGAGTGCAGGGCACTTTGAAAAGACATGTTTAAAAAGGCTTGGACTGTGTGTGGGGGGGAGCGCGGGGCACTTTAGTGATGGATGCCTCTCTCTCTCTATCAGAGGATTTGCCTTGCACAAACACTTCTGAGCAATGAACTGTGACGAGTAGGAGTATATCTCTGAGTGCAGCTCCTAACATAAATTTAGCAATAACAAGAGAACCCGAGCTGGAGGATAACCAGGACAAATCACTGCATTAAGGACTGATATTAATTTCACATCATTTTGAATAAAGCAACAACTCCTTTTATACACTGTAAAACAGGAGTATTGGTTATTTGTGGCGGACTTCTTTCACCACCAATCAATCATGTGTTTCCCTCGAAAAACAAAGAAGGTGCAGTGCAGCCTAATGACAGAGTTCTGTGAAGCTTGACGGCTGTTCAGGCAGCCAGAGTTGTTAATTTTTAATTTATATATTTTTTTAAACAACATTCACTTCAGCAGTGAAAAATGAAGGATTTATGTCTGGAAGCCTGGATTTCGAAACAGGAGTTGTGAAGGAGACAAAAAATTCGAAAGCTTTGTTCTTAGTTGTTCCATCTGGGTGAAGATTTATTAATTTTTTTCTGTATGGCTTCAACGTAAACTGACCTCATCTGCAAGCATTCGTGCTGTATGTTTTTTGACATGGCAGAAATAGGCTGATATGCAGTCAGCATGTGAATTAACTAAAGCGTGTTTGATTCGGTCGCCCCCTGCAAGTGTGACCCGATTGCGGTAAGTCTTCATGCAGATGTCAAAATAGAGGCATGTTAAGAGGCTGATTGTTTCAGACTAATGGTCACTCAGCCCCTCTGATTGGTGCGCTTGGCTGCACTTCCCCAGGAACCCGCCCTGTCATTGGCCCCTTGCGGATTTAGCGATATGAAAATTTGCATTCGGTTCACTTTATTGTTTTCTCGTTGTCTGTTAATTCCAGTCTACAGAGCAGCCAGTGACCCATGGCCTGGAAGCTCTTCAGTCTCCAGCCGACTGCCAAAGCAGGACTAGGACTCACACACTGCAAGCCCACAAAGAATTGTTTTATACAAATGCTTTTAATAATATTTGTCACACATTTTAATGAATTTAAAGGCCACTTAAGCACTGCGGCGTCCACTTTTGATTCATTGGCCCAATTCACGAATTGCTGCATTGTCAAATGAATTTTAAAACCACATGCATCAAAGACGTGTTGATAAGGCACGAATGGGAATTTGTGTTTATTTAACACTGAAATGTCCTTACCTGGAATCATTATTCATGCTGTGTTCGAAAATCCATGTTAAAAAGCAAAAGTGAATGTAAATTCAATATCTTGACGGAACAGCATGTTTTCACACTTTGGTTGCATAACATTAAATCAGCGGATCCCTCACAGCCAAACGAAAAGTGTTGGCCTTCTTCCACCAAGAAAGCAAGCTTGGCCAAGAATATGTCAACCTTGTAAAGAAAGCCATGCTGCAGATGCTTTTAGCTTATGCTGACCGTACTTAGTGATAAGCTTTAACACAAAGAAGCTGGGCAAACTATATTATGCTTGTTAATTAATTCATTTTTTGTCCATTAATTACATCTTTGTAATATGTGATGGGGCATGAAAAAGAAAGCGGGCAGAAATGGAGCATGTTGGAGGAGAAGAAGAGGGTAGGAAGCATCTTTGGCTGCATTTTAGTTTCCCGTCTGTGAACAGCATGGCAGTAAACTGTAGCATCCTTGCTGTTCCTTCTTTGTATTAGAATCTGTTATGCACTGTTATGCACGGAGGCAGTAGAAGGACAAGCTCTTCTACTGCCTCCTAGTTTTGGATGAAAGAACAGATATGAGAGGAATTCATAAAATGCCGAGGCCCATCAGTATGAAGAATGTCATAATGAGCTGATTGTGTGTGTGTGTGTTTTTTTTTTTTTTTACCTCTACAATTGTGTGTTGTTGATACTGTTTAAATTTATATTTAAGGTCACGGATGCTATCCAGTTGTGTATTGTCTGTTTTAGATTACAACATGTATTTTTTTTAACGGTCTTTTAATAAATATGAATATATTGTATATTAAAAGCGCCCTGCCCCAAGTCAGCGGGCATAGGCTCATTCACGACCCTCAAGGGGCCAAATGCTGGAGAAAATGAATGGAAGGCTATCTAGCAAAATTAACACAATTATATTCATCACCCAAGTTATTCTTAAAACAGGAAAGTAGACATTTTATTTTTATTTAAATTTTTTGGTCGAATTAGTATTTATTTCATTAGAATAATGTACTTACCTTTGTAAAAAATGAGTTTTGTGGCTGGGAAACATTTTTGTTGGCAGTTTTTGCAAAACTTTGCCTTATTCAGGCACAATGGAGCTTGTTTTACTGAAAAATAGTCCATTGAACTTTTGCCAGCCTTTTCATATAATTTTCTTCTAAATTCCTGTGGAAATACATTGAAATGTTTGTTTATGAAAACGTGCCATTTTTTTTTTTGTATTTGCAGTTATCTTCCGTGGTTTGAGATCTACTACAAGCTGTTGAACACCCTTGCAGACTATCTAACAAGACAACAGGTAATCATCTCGTTTGCACATTTAGCGACTCACCGTTATCGGATGTTGTACATGTAGTGATTGACAAGTGCAAACAAGGAAAACAAAGAGGTGGTAATGAAAGCACAGCCCCCTTGAATAGGGAAGAAAAAAAGGTTCAATACTTCTCCACACTGGCATGTTGCTTGCCATCTTGGGCTCAGCTGTGCTGCTGTTATGTTGACATTTCACAGACCAAACACCGATCTAAAAAAGTTATTCCCGGTGATTTAGTGCAAGACAAACCTTTAACACACATACACACACACATACGCTCCCAAATGCTTACCACTCGCAAAAGTCTTTTCCCCTGACTATTCACTGCGATACCGCAGCAAAGGGAGGGGAAATGTAAAATATGCAACAAACTGGGGAGATGTGCAACATGTAGCGCAGAGAGGGCTGAGGTGAAAGGAAGAGGGAGGGAGAGACATATCACGCTGTGGGACCGCTTTCACTTGTCATGTTGGTGCTTCTTCCGCAAACCCTCGGAGAGAGCCTTGTTAAAAGAGAACAATCAGGAACGCGTGCATCTTACATAAGCATTTAAAATAAACCGTCTGATTCAAACTGACTCACCCGCATAATGTAATAAATAGGGAGCGAGGGTACGCCGAGGCGGACAGTTAAGTGTGTGAGGAAGAGAGAAGTTACTGGAAATCCTGGATGCCTTATCTGTTAGTGTGCATGATTTGATTTGTATTTACCCCGCTGCCCGTTCCAGGCGAGAGGGGAGATGTTGACAGACAAGGGAAGACAGAAGAGCGATGAGGGTTTAAGGCGAGGGCTAAATGAACTGTTTCCCCAGGCCGTGTTGTTGACCATGCGTGTGAGCATTGAGCTTCTCATGACAAGGAGGCTGTTCGATTGCACACACCCGAACACCCTCTTCCCTTGCCCCCACCCCACCTCGGCGCTCACTGTACATCACCGCCCCGTCCTCGCTCGCTTGCACACACACGTACACTCCATACATTTACGCCTATCCCCACAGAAGCAGTGGCTGCCTGCCAAAACCTAAGCAAAGTTCACTGAGAGAGAAAAACATATCAAACAAAGAACAATCCCAGTGTTCACAGTAGCGGCTTTAACTGAAAGTGGCAAAGTGCTGTCCCCTTCTGATCTTCGGCAAGAGGCCCAGCAGCGGAAAATAGCAGTCTTGTCATGGAGCTCATAAATGCTGCTAGAATAATTTCTGAGCCTGTTCTGTGGTCAAGTGAGCTCTCTGAAGGTTTCTGAAAGCCCTTGTCTTTGGAGTGGGGGGGCAGGGGTGGGTACGGGCTCGCTTAATTACTGACAGCACTCTCTCGCCTGGAAAATCAACATTGCTGGATAATGGCTGTCTGCAGCCAGAAAGTCAGCCCCTTGTAACCTCACCGTCTTTTATTCAGCGTATACTGTTGGGACAAAAATATTGGGACAGTGCAATTACACTTCCATGAAAATAGTGGAAAACAGAGTTGGTTTTCTCTTGGCAGCTAGCTAGTCATCAATCAGCGAGAGCACAAGACTTCTTAGTCCTTTAGAGTTTTTTTTGGGGGGGTGGGGGCAAACAAATGAACAAATAAATAAATAAATACAACTGTTTAGACAAAAAAATGAAAAATGACAAGGTTTTATTTGCAAATGTACATTTTCATCCACATATAATAATTGTGGCACCAAGCCCAATGAGTAAATAATATCCATGTGTCTGTTTGCTTCTTAAACAGAATAATGACTTGAATGACATGCTGAATTCTCTGTACGATCTTCCTGTGCCAAAGCCCTTCACGCCAGTCAACTTGAGTGTGGTAAGAAAAAGTTGTGTTGATCTAATTTGCCCTTTCTACCATGCCAAGGCATAGAGAAATTTACGGTTTACTTATAAGCCATGATACGAATTCAAAACCTTTCACTCATCTTCGTTATTACCATCCCACATTGTACACTTGGCATGTTTGCTGTAAATGTCTCACTGTTGGGTTTTTTTCTCCCAATTTTGTGGCATCATCTCTAATATACACTGCACAGTTTGGGTGTCACTGTTCCAGGGCAGGAACGCCTTCCTGCAGCGGAAAGAATACAGCACAAATGGACTGGATATCCATAAATCAAATTTGAAACAAGCCTCTTTCAGATGTGGCTAAATCTCAGATATGGATTTGTTATTATTGTTCCTATCATTAAAATTTTGAGCTGGATTTCAGTGCTCAATAAAGATAAACATGGTGACATCAGATAGACGCCATTTGAAAAGATGTATTGGTGGACTGTTTAATAAAAAAAAAAAAAAAAAAATCCATAAATAGGCACCGAATCGACCTGCAGTGTAAATAGGAGTAAAGCTGCTCTGTAGTCAACTGTTGCATCAACAAGAGGATAATAACAGTTGACTATAAGGGAATGGGAGAAAGAGGGCAAGAAGACAAAGGAAGAAGGAAGAAAATAAGGCAGAAATGGAGAGATTAGCAAACTGCGGCAATGGAGGAGAGCGACCGGAGAGCAGGAGAAAATTAAGATGTGCTCGAATGCAGCAGAAAGACACCGAAGGCCCTGGACTGGCACTCTGTTTGGAAACAACAAGAACCGCTAGCAGGTTTTAGTGAGATAAGCCTGAGCCGTTTCAAAATGTACGTGTGCTTTCATAACTCGTCATGTCTTCTGCTTATCAAAAAGTGGAATGGCTTAACGAGGCCAAGCCCTTCAAAGTTGAAAGAGTGTTTGTGTCCATTCTTGACAGCAACTCCCCTGCTGCGTTTCCACCGCATACATAAAACACACTTTCTTAAACAGGTGGCATTAACCTGCCCTCTGATGGTCTTCAGCGAGTATTTTGTGCACTATAATTTCGGTGTTTGGTTTGCTTTTCCCTCACTGTGTAACGGCATCAAACACTTTTGTTGTTTTTGGCTTTATTCATAGGGACACTCCCGTTTTGATTTTGATTTTTTCAGACAGTTAAACAACTCCAGGTCCCAGCAAGGATACACATTATTAAGATAACTTTACAACATGACAATAATATGACACCATCAAAATATCAAAATGAAGGTTAACAAGTTCAATTAAGATTCTTTATGATTTCATCTTCTTTTGTGTCAACTCTTAAAAAAAAAAAAGCTCGTGAATGTCAGGGCATCATTGAGAAAGATGCCGCAGGAACAAAAGTGATAGCTTCATGTTTTTTCAAGACAAGCCACTTGTTTGATAATTAATTGATGAAGCGAGTTATTCCCTGAAAGTGTTTTTTTTTTTTTTAATCATGCCAGCCAAGAATAGGAACCCTTGTCCCCTTTCATGTGTGAACCCTGTTTTGCTCTTTTTTCTCCCTCTCTCATTGGGCAAGAATGAGCAGTTGTATATTGCCACTGGGCAAGTACTGAGAGATCAGCGAAGCAAGGAACCGGTGAGTGAATGGCAGGAAGGGAGGAGGTGGTGGAGGAGGAGGAGGAGGAGGAGGAAAGGAGGCTGCTGTGAAATGTGAAACCGCCGCTGTACTAACCACATGGGAGCCACAGCTTTCCAATCTGGCCAAATAAGCTGCACTATCTTTTTAAACATAACAAAAACAAACTATCCTGGGCTTTGGTGTATGCTGCTGCTTCTCTGGAAAACAATCAAACTTTGTAAATGATTAATGCCTTTCCACATCACCATACTCTCACCATGAATATCAAGGTTTTTGTTGTTTTTTTTTTACTTACATTTTATGTTTAAAGCAAAGGCAATTGTGCTCAAAAAATCTCCTTGATGCCTTTCCAGTTAACCCACTTTCAGTGTTTTTGTATAAACATAACTTCGAAAGAAGAAGAAAGCAGACGAGTGAGCAAGCAGCCGTTGAAAGCCTGGAGTGAATTATGGAGCCGGATTTGTTATTTCCATAATGCCATGGATTTGTAGACCAATGGGAAAAACGTAATCTAGCACACGGAACACACAAACAGAACACAGGGATCCATAATACGATGTTTATTTTCCATAAATCTTGTTTGTAGTACAGTTAATGTCGGTGTCTTTTTTTTTCTGACAGAGGTTATTGCTTGGTTAGGCTCAGTTGATATCATTCGTTGTCAAGAGTAAATAACACTTGTCAAGTAGGGGCGAGATGATGAGAGATCATTTTGTTGCAGGATGAATTAAAGTCGAGGCTGTCAACTATCTCAGTTTACAAATATCTTAAATTTTATCATAGACTGTCACAATGCTGGACAATAACCACCGCCTGCAGTGACCTCTGTGACCACGACGACACGCTTTTTAATCTCGGAATAGATGAATCATCGTTGCATTTTGTTATCAAATTTGGTATAAACATTCACTGGTGTTGGTAAGCGCTTCAGCTATCTGGTTTCTTGTTTTGCACTGGAAGCTCTTGGAAAATATGCTTAAACAAAATGTCAAGTAGTCATTAATCACATATCTTTTGTTGCAGAAGAAATCAGCTTTGGAATTCTGTTAGCTTCATGTTTGTGTTGCATGTTTGCCTGATGCAACAAACGAGACCCTCCGGCTCAGGAAGTATAGCCATTTGAAGAATAACATACAGTTTTTTCAGCTTTTGTCCATAATGTAGAAACACCGAGGAGAGGAATATTTTGTACTGTTTACCCTCGCATTTTCTTGAGTAATTATGCAGATTTGCGCCATTTCTTACTGTGCCTCAATTGAGTATTTATGACCACATTGGCATCCTCTCTACAGAAGGTAAAGAAAAATAGAACATTTATGTACAGTGCATGTAAGTAGGTGAATACAGTCCTCAGATGTAAATTATTTGGATGATGTCTGGAGTTCATGGAGCATTGTCTTTAAGTCCCTCCAAAATTCCCCCCTCCGATTCTGTTGGGTTCTCTGGGTTCCTACATTTCTCCTATCAATTCTTCTTGACAGGGCGGGTGGCATGGTGGTCAACTGGTTAGCACGTCGGCCTCAACATGTGAGGGTGCATGGTTCGATTCTGGCTCCGGGCTTCCTGTGGGGGGTTTGCATGTTCCTGCGCGGGTTTTCTCCGAGTACTCCGGTTTTCTCCCACATTCCAAAAACATGCATGGCAGGTTGTTTGGGCATACAAATTGTCCCTCGTTGTGATTGTGAGCGTGAATGGTTGTTCGTCTATGTGTGCCCTGCGATTGGCTGGCAACCGGTTCAGGGTGTACCCTTCCTACTGCGTGACGACAGCTGGGATAGGCTTCATCACGCCCACGACCCTTGTGAGGCTAAGCGGATTACAAAATGAATGGATGGATGGATGGATTGATTCTTCTCTACCTTGAATCAGACAATTTTGTTCACCGTCTTTGTATTGAGATTATTTGATTGAGAGATTTTTCCACGGTTGCAAATTCACGTATGGCAGCAGTTGAATTAACATTCTGAAGGCAAATGTGGCGCACTTTGAAACATATTTAAATGTAGTTATTGTTCGATGCTCTTAAAATACTCTGTCAAGGTTTTAAGGGACACGCCGGCAACAGATGGCTGAGTGAGGTGGTTCGTGCTTCACTTGGTGCTTTGCCTACCTGTCTCCAGACAGAACCCCTCTCCGGCCTCTTTGATGGGAACACTAAATGTGCCCTGCTCTCCCAAAGTGAGACAGGCAGCTCTGTGATCCTCTAAACAACCCGTGTTTGTGTGCGTGCGTGCGCTGGCACACACAAGTGTTGCTGCTCCACAAGCCTTTCTAATGCTTAAATAAAGACTCAGTTTTCCACCAGAGACATCACCCCAGTCTGTGTCTATGGGGAGATGGGTTTCTATTGAGTGTTCTCTGTTCTGCAAGCCCGATAAAAGCAGCGCCACAGTTCAGACACCAGCTCAGCAATTCATATAGACAGAGCTGAAGATGAGCCATAAATCATAGAACAAAGTCAAACCCTCCCCCCCTCATTTTCTTCTATGTAAGTGGTATGCATCACTTGTGACCTTCTCTCTTCTTTCTCCTGCATGTTTGTGTTTTCCGCAGCACTCCTACTTCATCGCCCCGGATATCAATGGACTGCCAACTATCCCAGAGAGTGTAGGTATTTGTGGAAAACCAGACAGAAGAGAGATAAAGTGAGCCCTCTCTTCTGGAAACATCTCTGCCTCTAATCGTATTTAACCAGATACACTTGTCATCTTTTGAAATTATTGCATCATCCTCTTGTTTCAGTTTTGTCTCCTGGCGCTGATACATTTTCATGTTGAAGTTCAGTGACTTGCATGGGTATTAGATACTTCAGATTTAACTCGCCCTTTTCCCTGTTGAGTTTTGTGTTGGAAGTAGAATTCAGTCAGGCGTCTGCGCATGCAAATGTTAACCTCTTTAATTCTGTGTTTTCACTGTTGGCTTTTACAACAAAGTAATCGGCGCACGGTTGTAGCTCAGGTACAGTACGTCTGTGCAACGAGAGCACGCACTCGAACCGTCTGAATCCTTGACACCTTTCTGTAACATGTTGTACAAGGACAGTTTGTTATGTGCCTGCATATATCGCTTCTTTTCTGCCTCTTTCTAGAGAAACCTGACAGAATACTTTGTGGCTGTGGATGTCAACAACATGCTGCAACTCTACGGCAGTATGCTTCACGAGCGGCGCATCATCATTACCTCAAGCAAGCTGAGCACTGTGAGTCCATTGGCTGGGATCAGCCACAGGAAAGAAGCTTTTCGAAACAGTGTGTGCCACATAGTGTCAGTTACTCATGCGACACAATCAGTTGGGCGCGGCTTGCGTTCATTTTATATGGCATTTAATGAATCCCCAGGGAACAGTAGTTCTGAAAGAAGATTCAGGTTGGGCTCGGGATTGAACCTCGCTTGCCTGTACTTGGCCCAGGTACTCGAGCTTTCTCCCTGGCCCCAAAATTATGGACAGTATTAAATTCGTTACCGGTATGGGTGACTGTGAGTGGTTGTCTGTCTCTCGGTATTTGTCCTGTGAGTGACTGGTGATGATGTCATGGTATTCACTGCATCGCACTCGATGCTGGTTGGGATAGGTTCCAGTTTTCCCAAGCAGAATTAACTTCATAATTCCCATCATAATTTATTTGGGTTTTGAATCCACACTCTCTGGTCCGAGGTCAGATCAATATCGACGGTGCGACTGAACTACTGCAACGGCAAAGAATTGTTCACAGCAGGGCCTCAGTTTTGTTTCTCTTGACTGGGGATTTGTGCAAGGAAGATGCGATTCTCCTCTCTGTATATGGCACTCTAGTCATAAGTTTAAATGCACTTGAGTAACCAACTTCAAACTGCACCCCAATTCTGGAAATAAATGTTGAGGTCAAATTTCATACATTTGAGGCCAAAGGGAGAGTAAAATGGGAGTTAATGATGTGTGTGTGTGTGTGTGTGTGTGTGTGTGTGTGTGTGTGTGTGTGTGTGTGTGTTTTAGATTGCATTGTGCATTTTTTTTAAAGCTTTGTGTTGGAGCCACAATTGAGTTAAGATAGAAAGATAGGCTTCCTATGGAGTTAAGTTAAAAAAAACAAAAAACAAAAAAAAAAAAACATGAACTACTGTAATGCCGTCACATGTGGGCAAGGAGAGCCACAGTCGCTGAACACGATATACAGTCAAACACACAAATACAAAATTAGAAAACTTGAGGGGCCCACCATAGCCACAAGGCTCACAACCTGACTGCAGCTGCTGATGTCACTCACTAGCCGACACCCCTTCAAGGCACACATCCAACACATGGGAAAAAAATGTTTATTGCTTCACATTGCCCTTTTTTAACGTTGTTTAGGGGTGTAATACAAACCAATTTGAATTGGAAAATTGGTTGCGATTTAACCGAATCATTATATTTGAATATGTACCGTTCTTGAATCGTATCGTACCCTATGATGCGAATCGTCGAATATGCGAAATATACACAGTGTGTAAAATGGCTTTGTAAGTTTCATGTTGCTGATGATTTGTTGATTATTTAAATTTTAATTAACTTGAACAATTTGTGATTTGGAGAGTTTTTCGATGCTGTTGCCTATTAATAAACATGATAAAAGCTACGGCCATAGCATACCTTCATCCCACTGAATTGAACCTAATTCAATAGTTCCACTTGAAAATGTACCGTTCTTGAAACTTATTGTACCTCATATATCGTGATACGTATCGAATCATCAATTATTATAGCGATGTTTTATACATTATGATGTTTGTATTCTTCTTGTTGTAATTTGTATTTATTTTTTCATAGAAACCGTTTTTTTTTTTGGGTGGGGGTGGTGGAAAAATGAATGACCTTTCAATTAATTTCAAAGGGGAAAATGTTGATACTGTTCTAGTGAATAGAGTTACCAGCTTGGTCACACGACGGATTAAAATCATAACTCAAGGTACCACTCTATTGATTTACAGCCTCGGAGATACAATGTCTTCTTTATATGGATTTCACATTCTAATTTAGCCAGAATGTCTAATAATTGAATATGAAGCGCTTCATCAGTATTCCAGCAGGATATCAAAACCCCAAAAAGTAGGAAGAGACAATTCCTCTGACACGCAAGGCTGCTTGTGCAGAGTTGAACATCCCCCCGCAGTCAAACGGTTCCGCAAGTAGCAAGATCTGATAGTCACTCCAAAGCTGGATTATATTTGACTGTCTTGTAACTCGAAAATAATATTGGACCAAAAGCCTTAAATGATCACTTATTGGATGTCTTAACTCACATAACTGAAAGCAACTTGTGTCTGTTTCGATGAGGGAGGGAATCCTTCTAATTCTCTCCCCCTTTCTTCCTTCCTCTGTTCCCTATTCCGCCCTCCGAGCCTTATCTTTGTGTTTGCTGAGGCAGAGCCAAATGTTTATGACAGATGAGATGGAAGAGGGAAGTGATGTCATCCCAGTCCTATCTGTATCTCTCATGTAGCTGATTCTGCCCGGGTCTCAACACTTGAACAGCCGAAGGGCCCCGCGCTGTTGATGGGTGTTGGCAGCACCCAAGGTCTCCCATATGAGCCGCATATAGGCAAAGCTGTAAAATTCAGCCAGCCCTCCGAGACTTTCACCTGTCTCCCATCAGCCTCTCAAAACAGCAGCACCTGTCCTCACACCGCGGTCACACAATGAACAGCGTCAGACTCGAGAGTGAAATAGTTTTTTTTCTCTCTCTCTCAAGCAGAACGAAGACGGTGGATGCGGTTTGCTCAAATGTGATTTAGATTTGTCTGCTACCCTGAGACAATTATGTTCGTTTTACTTTTCTTAACAAAGCAATTCTTCGTCAGACCTTTTCCTCTCTGTCTTTTATCCTTTGCAATCCATCATCCACTCATCTGTCGATCCATCTATCTTCCTCTGGGAGGGCTGTTTTGGTTTGGCAGCAGTATATGTCAGACACTGTAGTACAAAGGTATTTTCACATCCCCGCTGGGATTACTTGCAGGCCCTTGCATTATTGCTGCTCCTGTGATGCATTATTTTTTTTTTCCCACTGTTGGGGAGGACTGACCTCCAAGTTCAAAAGGAAAAGCTTGCCACAATAATGCATACTTAGCTGTAAAGAACCCAGCTTATTATCCAGCCCGGTGCCTCGTGATCAAATACTTGAATAGGTGATGAATATATAATTGGTGTCAATTTGTCATAATGTTTGATAAAGTGACTGTTGGCAGTCAGTAGATGGACGGTAATATTTTCAAAAGCTTATTTTTTGCTGCAGAGAGTGGAGGGATTGTTGTGTCATTGCTGAGAGACGAGCGCTCACACAAATATTTTCTCCGTAGTCGCAGCGCCAGTGCTCATCACTTCAAAGAATAAATTGTGTTGCTCATTAGGGATAGGTGAGCTGTTTTTCCCCCCGCTAAAATATATATATATATATATGTATATGTATATGTATATATATATGTGTGTGTATATGTATATGTATATATATATATGTGTATATGTATATGTGTATATGTATATTAGGGTGGTCCATTTTGGAAAAGTTTGTCGGATTCGTCGGGCCGGGTCGGAAATCTTGTCGATACTATGACACAAGGATGTGTGCAAAATTTTATTCCGATCGGATAATTTTATCCCGTCCCGCAGAGCGACCAAAGTTTCCCCTATGGAAAGAATGTTACGGGGCTGAATGGTAGTACGGTTTCTCCCGTACAGTAAGGATTTTGTTTTGCTCAGTTCGCACTTGCAATAATTCAAAGACGGAAGACAGGAACGCATGTATTGCAAAAAAGGCAACCGTGGTGATCCTGCAACACTGGTGAGATTGTTGGTCCATGTTAACTGGTCCATCTGTCTATCTGTACATCTGTCTACATCGCGCGACTGTCTGGAAGTGATCCGATCCGTTTTGCATTTTTTTCAGGCCGGGAGTGGTGC
>NW_017805467.1:3263342-3272007 GCF_001891065.2 Hippocampus comes | reverse complement strand
TATATATATATATATGTGTGTGTGTGTGTGTGTGTGTGTGTGTGTGTGTGTTTATACACACACACACACATATATGCAAGTACTGCAAGTACTGTATAAGGGAAAGCAATGTTCCAATGAGCGTTGTAGGATTATTTAGTGTAAATAAAAATCAACTTGATATTAATTTGCATAAGAGAAAAAACACTTTGACAACATGTTAACAACGAGGTCTTCACCTCAGTACTTTTCATTCTTCTATTCTTGTCGACTTATTGTAGCTTTAACCACATTGTGTTATTCTGAAATCTTCGAGAGGGGAACTAAAGTAAAAAACTGAAATAATGTGGTTGTAGATGTATCCGCTCTGATAAATGGCTGTTCAGAATTAACAAACCACATTCAAATTCATGTTTCATGGGAATAAAGAGACACCACCACCATTTAAAGGACTGTCTTTGTAGAGGTCAAGATGGTCCAGTTTTCACCGACAAGATCACTTTATTTCCTTCCTCCTGCAACAAAGCATAAGAGTGATCGCTTTGATCAAAATCTACTAAAATGTATCTGGCCCCACTATTTTCTTTCTTCGAAAAAAAAAAAAATCACGTCCAATATGCCGCATGGCTTGCTTGCACAAAACAAGGAACTAGGCGGAGTTTCTTACCTCTCATATATTTTTAGTGTTAAAGGGCAATTATAAGATTTGTTCTCAAGCTGTTTTCACCACTTTTGATTACTCAATATTTATATTTCAAGAAGATAAATTGAGGACTCCTGCACTCTTGCCTTCTGACATGAGTCTGACGTTGCAGTTTTTGACCAAAATGTGGGCGCTCCAAAATATGCTGGACCCCATCAGAAATCAAACCCAAAATTACTCCTGTCTTGTCTGTTTTGGCATTCATTTTTTTCTGCAGACATTTTTAAGTCAGGACCTACAAGTGCTGGCGACTGGACCATTCGAGAGGACCTTTAAAGTGCCTCTGATTTACCTGAAGTAAAGTTGAGCAATTCTAGTAGGTGTTTCCTGAATTTTTTTCCTAACAGTGATCACAAAAACTTGCATTTGAATAAGGGTGTGTAGACTTTCCTTTTTTAGATCCAGGTTTATCCAGATGATTTTCATCCCAGACACAAAACAGACAAAATTATCTAGTCACATTTTAATAAATTAATCAGTCAAGAGTTTGACACTACAGCCTTTATTTTCCCCGGAATCTTAATTTGTCATCTTACTGAGACCATGGATGAGTTTGGTAAGGAGGAACTGGCACAGAACCCTAACTTCAAGCCTTCAAACAACTAAGATAAACCCCAACAGAGATGGCAAGCCATTAGGGCTTTCTCTGTGGTCCGGCATCAGTGACCTTTGCTCCTCACAAATCTTCTTTTGGTTGAATGAACAAATCCCACAGACACACACCAACATCTTGTCAGTAGTCTTCACGGAAGAGTGGCTTCTCATTTTGTTGCTCAGGGTTGATCAGGTATATTTTTCGTTCATTTTCACTTTGTTTATTGTGGTGAGGTGACCATAGCGTGGCCCAATAGTTTGTAGCGAATTCAGTTGGGCCAGAACAGCAGTGTGAACCAGAGGGTAGACGGTGGACACGTACATGCTTCCACAAATGTACTGCATTTATTCTTTCTGCTCCGGGTGACGCCTGTGTTAAAGCCTCCGGTGAAGCCAGCGTGTCAGTCTGTCAGTACACGGCCGATGCGGCTTGCAAGCGGCCAACAGCAAAGGAATAAATCATTATTGTACAGCAATGCATCAGTTGACTTTTTGCTGTTTCGCGACCAGAGGTGAGCACTGCTGCTCTTTGAAAAGGCTGGCCGGCGTTGGCGCAAGGGGCGGGAGCCAGCCGAGCGTGCAGCCTTGTCATAGTGCCGTGTAATGGGGCCGCATCAGCCCTCCCATTGCCAGTGCTGGCCCACCACCTTCCACGTCTTTCATCTGCTGAGGCCCCCCGTCTCGCAAACCTATTCTCTTCCCTGCCTATCGTCCAAACTCACAGAGCCCAGGCTCAGCATGGTCTGACAGCAGCCCTCTCATCAGACTGTCAGGCCTATGCTAACAAGGCACTATCCATCCAGCATGCCCTAGAGTGCCAGCTGTCTCTCTGTTTCCTTCCTTTTCCTCTGTTGTTGCTCTCCTCTTGGTGCCTGACTTGACTGTGTCTCCCGACTTGCGCTACCTCGGTCCTCTCCGACATTTCACTTTTTACCCATCTGCCTCATGTTCTCACTGGCTACACCTCTTACTCCTGCTCCCCGTGTGTCTTTTCCCTCAATAGATTTATCTCAACCTTAAGCCAATGTTCCATGAGGTGCCATGTGCGTTCTGCTGCTCTAGCCACAAATGTGCCTATTTGCATGTAGTGGGTGTTTGTCGTCTTTTGTGTGCATGCGTACATCTGTTTTTATGTGAGGTACTTGTACCTCACACCTTATGTCTTTGTGACAGATTCTCAGTCGCGTGTAGGAGGCCTGGCGTTAGCTGTTGCCCACAGCAACACGTCTGCCCTCGCTCTCTCTTCCTATGCCACATACTTGTTGTGAGGCACACTGGGCCCAACATCCGTGGATGTCTAACCGAGGTGAAAGCAGACTGGCTAATTGTAAACTCACGAGCAGGAGAGAAAAGAAAAGGAGATTATATCAATAAAAGTAACAGTCAAAGGAGGCTGGCATGGACAGAAAGAGAGCTGGACGAGGGAAGACTAACAGAAATGAGTTTGTCTAAAAATGAGCACTTGACGAGAAAGTGTGTTCCTTTTAACCGGAGGAGGTATTTGTCTCTACACTCTTGAATTGTCCTGACCAGAAGGTTTTGTGTTTGTCAGTTTATTCAACCGACCAGTCTAAAACAAGCCACAAGCGCTTTCAATTTTGGCAACCGTTTTCAGTCATAATATTGCCAAACAATGAAGAAATGTGTAAACGTTAATGTTCCCATTTGAACAAATACGACCATGCATGCTCCACGTTCCTTGGGGTGGGTGATATGTCCAATATCTAAAAGGCCCATGCCAATTTCAGAAAAAGGAAGTTCCCCTCACCTTCCAAACATAGATCATAGCTAACTCCATCAATATCTCAATATACATATTATTTACATAAAATGTATTAAATTGGTTATTATTAAAATATATTGGCGGAACCTACCTCCTGCGACTGAGTAGAAAGACTGGCTTTGAGTGATGCCTTTTTCATCTGCATCCTTGTCTCATTCGCAAGAACTTTTAATAGCATGACCACAACCTCTAACTGTCACTGAACCTTCCCTCGAGAGCTTGTCTAAGGCCTGTTGAGTTGACCAACAACACAAGGGATGTTTCAGTCAATTCAACTCCATTGGAGCTCATGGTTAATTTAACACAGTTTTTTTTCATGTATTCTTTGACTGAGCCCTACTTTTTTCATGTACCTCTCAACATTTTGAGGTACATGACCGAGGTTATACCCTGTAGGTGAAACAGTTGCTGCCGGTTTCATTCATTCAATGTTAGAGATTTACTCCACAGCAGATCTAAAGCGAAGAGTCAATAAGATCTGAGGTGTGTGTGTGTTGGGCATCTTAGATTGTTGACATTGACAGCTGTGGGATTTATTGTAGTCAATAGATTTACTGAAAATCTTTGTTAGAGTGCAAGCAACTGTGCAAGCAATGCACAGATCGCACTGACAAGTGTTATGCACCAAGTGAATTGAAGAGCTTCTAGTAGATGGTAGGTGACCATGATAGTCAAAGAAACATTCTTAACTTTTGGGCATAGTCAGTAGCTCAGTCTCTCAGCATTTGGCCTAAAATCTGGATGTCTACTATGTTGAAATTACGAGTGTTTGCTGAGGCGATGCAAGACAAACCCAATCCTTCTTCCATAAAAAGATGAAATTCTGGGAAATTAACGACCTGGGCTATTTTATACCTAAATCTTGTCTGTGTGTGTGTGTGTGTGTGTGTGTGTGTGTGTGTGTGTGTGTGGGGGGGGGGGGGAATTGTCAGTCTGTTGTCACACGTATTCTATACTTAATATTCTTTCCTTTTTAAATTCCATTTTATTTAACCGTTAAAGGAAAAATACACATGCTTGCTCGACAAACCTGCAGATTGTATTCAAAAGCAAAACACAGCTGGCCTTCCTCCTACTTGGTGTTTCACTTTGGTTTTAGGCTTTGATAAAGACTTTTTGTCAAGACATAGAGCTGACCTGCACCTGTCTTGGGCAGTGTTTTGATTTTGGAATCGTGCCCTGCTGTAACGCAGTTAAAAGTTTTTCATTTTTCCCATCCTTTTTTTGTTGCACTTTCTTCTACATTCACTGCTCGTCTGTCTCCATCTTTTTCTTTCCGGAGTCCCAATTGTGAATGAGTCTGCGAGTACCAGTCGTCTTTATGTTTCGGCTACAAGTGCACTATAAAGCTCTCAAGGCACAACCAAAGACCTTGACTGCTTTTTGAAGCAGGCTGTCGCTGTATAATCGCTGAGCTTCTCACAGCGGATGGGGCAACACACACACACACACACACACACACACACACACACACACACACACACACACACACACACGTACGCACGCAGTGTGAGAGGCAGGCAGCCCCTCATTACTGGGCTGAGCCCTGGTCCCCGAGGACTGGACCCAGCACCTAATCCTGTATTTGTTCTTGGGCACTGTATCTGTGATTCGCCATTGAATGGAATATTAAGCACCCAGGTCTTTTGTGGAGCGTGTAAGCCATTTGGCTCCACTCATCTATTATTTATCAGCCTGGCAAATATTTTATCAGCCTTAGCCTCTTATGGCCTACTGTCACATGAACCCCCGTCTCAATCCTCTGACCCCAGAACTTGACTGAAGAAGAAAAGTGTTATAAATTAGATTTCTCAAGTTTATTGGTTGTTGTAAACCTGTGGGACACATGCACAATATTTTCTTGGCGTTGCTGTTGTGAGCTAAGATAAAGCAAGCACTGTTCTATCGCCATCTATTTGGTGATAACAAATGAAATAAATTTCACTGTCTCATCGTCAGTAATCTTCTCTAATTCTCAAGTAAGGCCCCCAAAACAGCCAGCGGGTGTTAGGAGAAGAAGAGTGAGAGACTCCTCTTTTTCCCTTTCAACCTGCAAGTAAATCACGCCAGTTGGGGGGGCTCACCTTGAGGCCTGGTAGACATAATTGGAGTTGCTTAGCGAGGTGTTCTGTGCCATTACCTCCTGGTACCAGTGAATTCTGGGGCTTGTCTCGCACTCCCAGAGGAGGAATAGACTCGCCTGTTGGATCTCCACTTTGTGTGTGTGTGTGTGTGTGTGTGTGTGTGTGCGTGTGTGTGTGTGTGTGTGTGTGTGTGTGTGTGTGTGCGCGCGCCTGGGTGTGGGTGTGGGTGTGGGTGTAAGCCCGCAGTCAGACTGCTGACCTCTCTTTATCACAAATTAAGGGCCCTTTATCATCACTTTGGTTGGGAAAAAAATTATGATTTTGATAGCAGCTCCTCCACCGAGTCTTTCACTTTCCCACATTAATATTCATAGGATTGATTTATTCTGAGAATTAACAAACGAAGCCAAACTGTTTGTGAGGGAATTCATTTTGACAGGAGCGTGGCATTGTTTTGTGTTGTCTGAAGGCGGCTGGTAGAGGAAATATGCATATTCAGATACACAGAGCAAGACACCAATTAATTGTTGATTAAGTCTTAACTATTGTGGGACTGGCTGGGTGAGAGATTGCACCGAAGCAACAAATAGTCTTTTTTTTTCCCCCCCTAGTCGATAGGAAAAATGAACACAGTTAAAACAAACATGCAAGGAGGGCGGCACATCTACACAAAGACGCACGCATGCACGCAGAGCCCCTCAGATGTCCGGGCTTGATGTGCGGTTCCGCTGCGAGAGGTGGAGGAGGAGGTGAGGGTGGGGGGCTGTTTTTCTGGCAGTGGTGGTTTTGGCTCTTGGCCGGTCAATTGTGACACTTTGTGTGTCAGTGAGCAGAGGGTCTCCTGATAGTTGGGTCTGCGTGCGCTTGTGTGCCAGTGTGTGTCCGCTTCACACGTTGACTGTGAAGCTGTAGCATTATAACAGCGTCTGCTGCTCCGGGGTCCCGGTGGTATTGGCCTCGCCCGCAGTCTCTCTTGGCTAACTCATGTTTCATTCTTTGGCAATTTGCCCTAATGAAGTCCCACAGGAGCCCCTCAGACCTCTGTTCTCTTTCCATATTTAATCATGTTATTTTAATCTGGGGGATGAGCTAACGCCCCATTCCCCTGCCGTGCCCGCGTGTGTGTGTTGCAGGTCATTACTTTTAGCTTGGTTTTTAAGAGACACCGTGTCAAGAGAAGGCAAGAGGGTGGGGGGTCGGGGTCCTGGCTCGAAGACAATGGGAGACAATGATTTCAAATATTTTTGTGCGGTCTCGGTTTGACTGCGTCGTCAGCTGAGCCCAGCCTTTGAAAAGCGTCATCTTCGTTTGATTGCACTTCATTATTTGCTTAAAAAAGAGCTTATTTATTCACATTCTTTTTTCTTTTTGTTATCTCAGGCTGAGGTGCTTCGCTTCTTATTTTGATTTTTATGACGAATGGCTGCAGTTGCTGTGGCATTTACGTGTTTGAAAAGCAGTTAATTGTGAACCACATGCCTCATCGTTGCTCATCAAAGAATCCGTATTAGAGCCTCACAAAAAAATGAAACATAATATAAACATTCTAGACTTATATAAACAAATGTAATAATATTGTCAGACAAAAGTTCGAATTTAAGAGGAAATGTCTGCCACTGTCTCACACTGTTGCATTTTCATCTATGTGGAAATGTTGAAATTCACTTGATCAATTAAGATGAACAGAAATACAAGTTTTTTCCTCTCACGATATTATTGGTTTATTCTTGTAACCCATTTCCCTCATAATTTTTTGTTCAATGTGGTAAATGTGCTTGAACACCGGCATATAGATCAGTTTGTTTGTGCTTAGCAATTCTCTTTTTTCTTCAGCGTATACCTTTCTGTACATCTTTTCCCCTCATTTGTCACTGCGTGGCTCTGCCTCAAAACTTCAAGACGGGCTGCTGTCAGCCAGTTGATCTTCTCTTCGTTCCTCCAATAACAACTCGAGGTTACACAGTTCAACTGCAAAGTCTTGCGTGCACAATCTAACAAGATGCAGCACTTGCTTTAATTGACACTATCGGAGAGTTATTAATTTAAACAATACGCGCTAAGGTAAATTTGCCGTGATATACGATTGCACTGCATCCCAATGTGAGTTTCCATACAGCACTTTGGCACTGGATCGATTCTCTTTTAGAGCAATTCTCACAATAATGAACGGAATGATTATCCCTCTGACTTGACAGTTAAAACAGTGGTGTTGTCTTTGCAGTGGCAGATTTGTTCAGCTATTCTGGTTTTCATTGTCCGGTGTATCAAAAAGCAGGGCTTTGGCGGCATTAATATATTTACAGTTCTTATTTGCCGTTGACCTCTTCAATTGTTTCTCCTTTCTCCTTTTTTCTCTAGTTAACCGCGTGTGTCCACGGTGCAGCTGCTTTGCTGTTTCCAATGTACTGGCAGCATATCTTCATCCCTGTCCTGCCCCCGCATCTTCTGGACTACTGCTGGTAAGGCCTGTCACCTCCATACAAACACATGCATGCACATGCACACACGCACACCGAGCAGAATATCGTGTGGGTCACCATGCTTCATTACTCTTGGCTGTGATATCATCTTTATCATCCGGCACCCATCTGAATGGACTGAAACGATGTAACGTCTCGCCCTCTGCGTTTACGCCACATAGAGTTCATCTTCTTTAAAGAAAAAAAATACTGCTTTGTATAGAATCTGCGTGTACTGTGAGGAGCGTGTCTTTAGAAAGTCTTCATCACTGACTGTAAAATGTGATTTTCAACACTCTGGGAAGACTCAGCAGCAGTTAATTCAATCACAGGGGTGTCCTCTGAGCCCTGATTACGAAAGTAAAATTTTATTAGATGAAGAGCATGTACAGTATTGTGTTCCTGGATGTACTGCTGTGTGAATGTGCACATTTGTTGATGGACGATAGTGTCATAACTTAGTAGGTTACACTGCAGAGCTACGAGCCTGCTGTGGGTTGCTGGGTTGTAATTAGGCTGATTATGGGCCTGCAGTCCCCGAATCCTCTTGGGCAGAGATGATCTGACATAACACTATTTAATAAAAGAATGCCTGTATAAGTCTTAAAATGTGTTTCTGTTTGACTGCTGGATTGTATCGCGAACATTACTCACTGATTCAACATGTCCTTTTCAAATCATATTAAATTGTCACATGTACAGTCATTATGCCAGGATTCTGACAAATGACTGAAGTCAGGATTAAGAAACACAGTTGTCATATTAACAATGATCTTTTCATAAATAAGACACTGAAAATAGAGATACTGTCATTACTTAATCGTTGTTGTCAAATTAAAATTAAAAATCTGCAATTCAACCACATTTTTTTTCATCACACTGTTGTTAAAGCTGATGTATATTTTTTCAACTTTGACACAAACATCATGACAAATGCTTTTGCAAATTGTACAGAGTGTGTCTTAAAGAAGCGGTCTCGAGATCACGGCCCACAGGTCATATTTGGCCTACAGGATGATATTTTACAGTCCCCTACTTGACATCAAAGTTGATGGTGGCACCA
>NW_017805467.1:3250116-3262848 GCF_001891065.2 Hippocampus comes | reverse complement strand
ATATATAGATATATATATAGACATATAGATATATACAGTATATATAGATATATAGATATATACAGTATATATACATATATATTTTCCAATCAATTCTGGGCGCCCGTATCTCAGGCTCATGACAGCTTTCAGGCAAATCGTAATTCTGAAGTGACACCAAGTGGAAGGAAAAGATAAAGTCCCAGTCATGTCTTTTTCAAAACCTGCCATGAAGGGAAAGGTTGGTGATGAGTACAGCCGGTGTCAAGGAAAAATAGACAATGGAATGTTTTGGTGCAGCACAGAACCACTCCACCACGTCTTGACTGCACAGAAATAGTTGCCGTGCTCAAGACGTCATTACTCGACCAGATGTGCTGAGCAGTATGCAAAGTACCGGGGAGGTGAGAGAGGAGGACCAGGTCAACAATCTTGTTCACATTCTGAAGAACTGTTAATGTTCTGAAATGCTATTGATAAAGTTCGAGAAGATTGGATTATGTGTACTTTTTGTTTGTTTAACTTGAACCCCTTTTTTGTGGAATACTTCATACAGCTCAGGCATACTCATCTACCTCCAGTGGTCCAGTACGTACATTGCGCTCCACAATTATTGGCACCGCTGATTAAGATGTGTTAAAAGCCTTTTTATTGCAGAAGCATACGCTCATACTCAAAATTGTATAAACGATTCAACAGACACAGAATCACGTTCCTCCAATGGACATCTCAGTCCGCAGATTTCCATCCCGTTGAAAATGTATGGAGAAAGCTCAAGAGTGCAGAGGAGAGGACCCAGGTTGCTGGATAATTTAGGGGATTGTGCAAAGAGGAATGCCCTTTTTCTTTTCTCCCATCCTGTGAAAGACTCGGTGCTTTTTGATTTTTTTGATTTTTTGATCTTTTTGTTGTCGCTGGTGGAAAAAGGGCTTGTGTAGTCTTAGGGGTGC
This sequence comes from Hippocampus comes, assembly GCF_001891065.2. Taxonomy (NCBI): domain Eukaryota; kingdom Metazoa; phylum Chordata; class Actinopteri; order Syngnathiformes; family Syngnathidae; genus Hippocampus; species Hippocampus comes. Next base: position 3,261,919 of record NW_017805467.1, on the reverse strand, counting down.
ATAATTGTGGCACACATGATTTGATGTAAAAGATTTTTTTCTTTATGCGGGAACTCTTTTTTTTTTTTTTTTTTGCCCGCACTGACTAAATTGCTTTTTTAATGAAAGATTTTTCTCTTTTTTTTTTTTTTTTGTTGAAATTTTGGTCCTTTATTATTTGTAAAAAAAAAAACCCCTGCTTTTATGAGAAGTTAAGGAACACATCTTAACCAGTGGGGCCAATAATTATTGAGAGTGTAAGTAAATTGAATATTCGACCCCTGCATTAAATTTCTTTGTATACAGTTTGGATACCTCTGAAAACACAAAATCCAAATGAGTTTTTCCCCCCTACATGCATAAAGTAAACTGGCCGTTATAAAACAGTTTTCGATGGATGTGTGAAATGTGTTGTAGCAACTTTACCCTTTGATTGTGAGTTCTGATGAATTGTTTTCCTCTCTCCATCTGCAGTGCCCCCATGCCATACTTTGTGGGAGTTCATCTTAGTCTGCTGGAGGTATGTTAGGTAATTCTTTGCTAATCATACGCACATAAAAGTGTATGCAAATATGTATGCATCATTATGTATAAGTACGATTGTGCACAGTGTACAGATGGATAAAGTTTGCAAATCAAGCAATTATATGCAATAAGTTCCATGTTTTATTTACTTGACTGCACTAATTTACTCTTGATGAAGCAAGGATGTAACTACTTTTCCCATGTTATGCACTGCTATATTTGGTTAAAAAAATACATGGTGATTTAAAGAAAACTGGACACAATGGTTTTCCTTTTTGTTTCTTGAGCTTATACTCTTTCTCTCGTCATCTTAAGAACACGAGAGAAGGAAAAAAGGCCGGAAACACAAACAAACTCCATTGTTATAAACCTTTTTGTTATTCAGTGGGGCAAGCCATTGCCGTTGTTTGTGAGCGCATGTTGCGAGCTTGTGTGTGTGTGTGTGTGTGTGTGTGTGTGTACATGTGCGTGCGTGCCTGCCTGCGAGGTAGTCGTCTGACAGTTGTGGCAGTGGCAGTATTTATCACACTCTGCATCCATGACAGACCCCCTTTCTTGCCACTCCATAATTAGTCCAAATCAGCACGTGAGCCTCCACTGCACAGGCTGTCACAAAAGTGACAAACTAGAAAATTCACACACCGCACACTATGCTCCTCCAACACACACACACACACACACACACACACACACACACACACGCACGTATCCTGCATCACACTGAAATAATTGTTGAGCTTGTTGCCATCAGGATGCATGCAGTGTAGCACAGAATCACCGTGTTGTTGATGCATGAGATTTTAGTGCTGAGGAGAAAGTAACGTTCAAATATCCTCGTTCGCCACCATTCTTCCTGGCACCGTGTGTGTGTTTTACACTAAAGATGTTCTGATTGCACATTTTCATTGTCAATTGTAAGACAGCGGAAGGACAATACTCCATTGTAGTTCTTAAATTTTCCCCAGACTTTCATGACCTGTAACCCTGCCAACAAACACTGTTCCATGAAAAGGTGTTCATTGTAAAATGAACAGTAAAAAAACTAATATGAACAGGCAATTTCAGAACTATATTGTATAGTTTGTTTTGTTTCATAAATTTATCAAGTTACTACTATAAAAATTCTGCCACTGGTTTCAGGATGAGCCAAAACACTACATTTTAAATTATTCCTTTTTTTTTTATTTATTTATTTTTTGCATGGGCCTTAAAAAGGAATGTCGAGTGAATGTCAAGACATTAGTAACATCGGTGGATTTTTGGGAGTATGCCATGTTTCACTGCTCACCAACAGGATGCTTTAACACTGTCAGCCTTTCATCATCACAACACCCAGCTGACATTTACTGTTCATAACATCCCGTCTTAAAGGCCTTCTTTTTTCTGTAAACGTCTCCCATACAAACACAAAAAAAAATCTCATATTTTGGATTGTTAAGCTTATAATACCAATTCAAAGGGTTACGGTAATATGCTTTTTGCAACTACGAGTATGTACAGCTCTCAATTTGAAAAATTCAAGACCTAAATACTTTATCTACATTTATATTACTTTTTATTGTATCATTTAAATTTTATTTATTGAGAGAGGGAAAATCCCTTGGTGGTTTGTGCAACGTGGCCCTGAGCTGCTGAAGGGTCAGTACATTCATCACTGACACCTCAGTGGTGATCTGGAAATAAATTATACTCTGTTACTGAGAGACCCTGTACACCTGACATATTTGAAAATAATAATAATAATTTTAAAAAACTGTTGTTTTGGTTGTTCATTTATAGAACAGGATACCAAGTGAAGGTTGAAAATGTCATTCCTGTCTAAAAGTGCATGAATGAATAATAACGTAGTGGTTACAGTGTTGCAAGTCCATCAATTTTTGGCCCCCACCAACTATGTCTATTATAGTCCTAGTGTGAAGCCTAATGTCATATCGAATCGGTCATCGTGAGTTAAAATATAATGGCAATGCCATTTCTTGGTCAATTTAATTATTATGCACACACGCACACGGTCACATACTCTCTAAGATTATTTCCAAAATCTGAATGCACAACTTTTCAAATCCACAAAGAAACAAAAACTCGCCTTTTTCTGTATTCCTCTGTTTTTTAAGATGGGGGCCTTATTTGTTGTAGTAGAGCGGCCATCGTTGAAGAAATTCTCATAGGTTTCCAATTCTGCCAAAGCGCAGCTCTAAAGATTTGTTCGCCTCTGTGTCATACTGCTTACTGTTGTTATGACTTATTGGGAATTGTGCTCCAAACTGTGTTAAATGAAAATTGAACACAGAAAATTGGTTAATTCTGGGATGTTTTCCTCTTGTAGAGAGTGCGCAGTCGGTCCCTGGAGGATGTGGTCATCCTGAACGTGGACACCAACACACTGGAGAGTCCCTTTGATGATCTGCATAACCTTCCCAGTGATGTGGTAAGACACTCGCACACAACCTTTGCTCAGTCGGCGTTCTTTATTTCTTCGTGGTTTTAGTACAAGGATAAATGTGAAGCACATTTTTTCCCCCATCTTTTGAAATAAGTCTGAGTCTTCACCCCTTCCATATACTGACTTATTCAGAGAGCCAAAACGTGTCATTGTATTGTTCTGTCCCCCTCCCCACATCATTAACGTCTGCAGCACTGGCTGCTCAGATTGCGGCTGTCTTAAGTAAACTCCCGTTGCGCCGTACAGCGCTCGAAGGCGAACATCGTTCCCTGACCATCACAGGCTTGTGGGAAAACTTGCAACTCCCTTCCCTTCATCTCCATCCATTCTTATCATTATTTTACCAAGTCTTGCCTTGCTGCCTGCCCACTGGCACGTTTCTGAGAGCGAGGGGTAGAAGGTGGGAATGAGGCAGTGGGAAGAGGCGATGGCTGATTTTCAAGGAGGAGAGAGTGGGAAGAAAGGGGCCAATTAACCAGTGTGCGCCGTGAAGCCACCTGCCAGCGCATTGTCTCATTAATTAATGGAGCAATGATGCTGTGGAGATGCTTTCTATAACGGTGACCAGCTTCAGGGTCACTCAGGTAGTTGCGCTCACACACAGGTATTCACACACGCACACACACACACACACACACACACACACACACACACACACACACACACACACACTCAAAACAATAACAATCAAAATACTGTATAGAAAAAAATCTACAGATACAGATACGGGAATCCGCTAGTGCTCGAACTTTTGCTGTAGTGCTATAATTTTGTCTCATGAATCTTCACTATCTTAATGCTAATATGTAATGTGAAATCCCATGGACAGGCTAACAGACATTAGCATAGATGTTGTGGTAATTATAAACATTTAAAACTCATGCACTCCCATCTCGCCCATGCATGGCTGTAACTAAATGCTATTTTAACAATAGAATAATCTGTTTTTTTGTTTGTTTGTTATTTTAATAGATGAATTGGTTTGAAAAAATTCCATCACTTTATTCATAAACAAGACCTTATTTCGAACAGAAAAATCGTAGTCGCTGTTTTGGTTTTTAAAATGCCAGAAAAGTAGGTAAACATTTTGATCATTGTTTTTCAAAGTGAAAGCCGGTGTTTGCAAAAGTCTTATTTGATTAAACAAAAAGAAAAAAAACATCTGTCTGCTTTCATGGAGGGCGACAGAAATATGCGATTCAGATTTTGACAATTGAAGTTAAGCAATGTTCTGTTAACATTTAACCCATTTTTAAATTGGTCAAGCTTTTATATTAACAAATTTCCTGTCGTGTTGTCCTCCAGGTGGAACAGCTTCCGCCTGCAGCGGAAGCAGTGTTGCTAACATTAGCAGAGCCCACAGCGATGGCAATCTTTCCAGCGCTGCCGAACGCATCAGAGACTCCAAAGTAAGACTGCTTTTTTAATACGCCGGCCCAAATGTGTTTTGCTAAGCGTCTCTGGTCACCTCCTCGCCTCTTTATAGAAACGTTCGAAGCAGCGCAAGCTCCAGCAGAAGGCTCTGCGCAAGCGTCAGCTGAAGGAACAGCGTCAGGCCCGCAAGGAGCGTCTGAGCGGCCTGTTCCTTAATGAGGAGGTGCTATCGCTGCGGGTAACCGAGGAAGATGACCACGGTGACGACCTGGACATACTCATGTGACACCAGTGAAGGAATCAGTGCTCCCTCTAACGCCTACTCTTGCCACTGTAGAGATTAGCATGCTTACTTAGTTTAGTGTCAGACAACGCCACCCTTTGACTTTGCTGTTACGAAGATCTTCGAGGAGCGAGTGATAAACATGGTCACTTTGACAGGGTTTGACGATTCCTTCCAAAACGTGGGGGATATTTGGGCTGACGTGACATTTCAGCATGAAACTAAAATGCACTTTAACTGTGCAGGTGGAATATTAATTCTTAATGTGTCCCAAATAGGGTAACACAGTAAACTCCACGCACCTCCCCAAAATAAAATAATTATTATTGTGCAAAAAAAAAAAAAAAAAAAAAAATATCGCCCTCTACTGTTGTCTGAAAATGACATCAAGGTGCCATCGCGAACTTCAACAGTTCACCTGTTTTCTGGCTTTGGCCTCGTGGTGTTCACAATGCAAACCTGAGGGAAGGTTGACATTAATTTCATTGGACAGCACAGGACGGTATAAGATAAACTGGCAGAGTTCTGAGATGAATGATTCATCTGTGTTATTCTGATTCCTCCAACACAATTTTAATCAAATGACCATCTATAATTGTAAAGATTTTTTTTTTTTGCCATGATGTCCCCTTTAAGAGCAAAATTCAAAACAGGCTGATGATCCACTAATCGAAATTGTGAATTTTGCCGTTCAGCTCCCTGTACCAGAACCATAAGTTGAGCAAAAGTAAGGATGTTCGGTCCCACTTTTTTTTTTCAACGCTAGATACCAATATGAATATTCACGCTTTGAGTGTTCACCGATACCAAGTACAGATATTTGTGCTTCTTTTGATCTATACAATTTCATTTATCACAATGGAACATTTTGATAAAGATGATGATTCACCAATGTGCCAATCTGCCGCAGTGTAGCACCAAAAACTGCTAAGAAGTTATTTGACTTCTGTTTTTTTCCTCCCTTGCCTTAAGTCTCAGTGGCTGGTATCGGCAGCTTCCGTGAGTACCCGATACCTTAAAATAAGGCCAGTATTGCCCAATACCGATACCTGTTACCACTACTCGCCGATCCCTAGCAAAAAGTACTGAACCATGAAACAGTTTGACACTTAGGGATAACTAAATTAAGCTCACCGGTAAGGGTTACTGTGCATTTTGGATTCATCCTGAAATTTCACTGCTTAAGTCCAACATTTTTGTGAGTTAATGTACATCTAAATTTGGCTACTGTAAGTTGAGAAGCTTGGACATTATAGAAGCTGAATTTAGCTGCGCTAAGCTAACCCGCTGCTAACTGAGACTTCAGGTGGAAGGACAGAAGCGGACTATGCTGAGCTAGATCCGCGCTGTTCTTCTAGCTTATGGTTCCATTCCATCGTCAAGGCTTAGGTGGAGCACTGAACACACTGCATGTTATCGCCGGCGCCTCCTCTATATGATTCAGTAAACTTCAGCGGTCCTCCTTTTCCACTACAGCCGTTAACCAAATGTATGTGTGCTGTAAATAAATGCATATTTACTGCCTGTTTCTGCTTATCCCCAGCGGTAAAGGTTTAATTCAGTGTTTTCCCTCTCCCTTTGTGTGTCTTGCAAGAGTAGTGGCGCTATTGAAATTAATCATAGTTAGACTTGTTTTGTATTTGTTTAAACCTGGTTTCCCTCCTGATAGCACTCTGAATGTAATTCTACCACGCTCAGTGAATGAATTGACGGTCTCCCGCAAGTCTTAGGACAGGTTAGTGTGCTCATGTCTTGGACACAGCTGCCATGGTTTCTGATTTCTAACATCAGGCTAGTAATACTACTGTTTGATGTACAATGTTTGATGGCATTGTAAGTAACACACACACACACACACACACACACACACACACACACACACACACACACACACACACACACACACACACACACACTCAAAACAATACACAACTTGTCTTCCCTTGTCTCTGTCGAAGCGAGATTGTTTGTTTATCTGTTTTCAAACAGTGTGTATTAAAGCGCCTCTGCCAGGCGCGGGAGCCACCCCGCTGAGTCTGCACACATACGCTATTACCCACAGTGCTCACACCATATAGACTCGAATTCCACTGCGTGCCGACCTCTGGCCAGTACGACTGTATATAATTCAGTTGACTATTCAGCAGATGACAAACCATGCAACTGCCTCAGAACTCCCACGTTTTAGCACGCCGTACCCTTGCTATCCGCGTACGTGACGCAGTCATCATCATGAAACCTTCAAGCCATGAAACATTGCAAGCAACAGTTTTTAATTTAATATTAAGAGGCCAAAAAAAAAAAAAAGGTCTTGTCATCCATCATGGTGGTTTGTGTTTGACTTTTACAGCATACTTTTCCACATCATTAGTGCAAATCTGAATTGTAAAGCCTAATATATGAATAAGGCTACGTTTGGGTTTTTTGATAAATCCCATCTTAATATGTACTCGTTCACATTACAAAAACAAATGTAACTTCTAATGTGATCGTAGCACCTTGATGATGCGTATAAAGCAAGACGTCAAGTAACTTCAAACAACTTTGCTCCCAAGGGGCGGGACTTTAAATTACAGTATGCCGTCATTTTAGCCAGCTAAAATTCTGGGTAAGGTACGGATATCGATAATGGTGCAATTTGGCACCTCGGTGTGCTGCGACCCGGGAGTCGAGCTAAAATTATTCACAAAGTGAGTTTGTCATATAACCAAGATTTTTGTTAAGCGACAGAAGCCAAGAGGGAAGCCGTTGTCTTTGCCTTGTGATAAATGAAGTGGCAGACTGAGCCTTTTTTTTTTTTTTTTTGCTTTGATCAGGTGCTCACCGTTTTCCCTGACTAATGACAGAACATAGCCCACACGTCATGTCAAATTACAGCACCCGAAACGGAACGTACACTGACATCAATATATTTAACACTGCAAATGACTGTAGTTGTTTTCCGTCCTATTCTTTGCTTTCTGCTGCCTGCTCTCATCTTTTCACCCGGGCTGCTGGATTAATAAGCAAGCGAGCAGGTACTAATTAAGTGGAATTCCAGGTCTCTTGTTAGTCAGCTTGTTAGCGACGAGGACATGCCACGTGGCATTTGATGTTTGTGTTTACACACAGGGGGATGTTTGAGGCATTGTGTAGTCAAACAGAGGCCTGCAGTCTTGATTAATGCTGAGTGATTCTCTGCCTGAGCTTCGCAGCCACACATTGTTTGCAAGCCACTGAAGCCGCCCTTCATTTCTCTCCAAAGCCTGCTGTATTATTCTCACTTTAAAAGCCCCGGTGTCACTTTGTGTGAACGTATAAATAGAGTGAAAGAGATTCAAAGCGTAAGGCCACAGGCTGGATTTTTATGTCTATTTCAAGTGTAACTAAGAGCAAAAGAACGAAGCGCCCTTATGTTGATTTAAGCAAACATTATGAGATCCTGCTAATTAAGGCGACACAGGCTGTGAGCACATGTGGACCCTATTAGGCGGGCCGACTGACCAATGGTCGTGCTTTTAGCAGGTTCAGAGTTCACAGTTGTCCCGAATTAGCCGTCCTTCCTCAGACAGGACCCTTACACTGGCTCCATGCCTGCCCGCCCCCTTAATGGTCTTTCCCCACAATTTCACACATAATATTTTAGATTTATTGACTTTCACAAATGCTACCATGCCAGTAGCAGTTCCGTTTGCTTAAAAAAACAACAACAAAAAAAAAGCAGAAAGATCTGAATGATCGAGTAACGGTAATAGGACACAAAAGGACCTACCTTTCCATTTTTAACAACACCAGGCATTTTTTGTTGTTGTTGCTTTTTATGGCTTTTGCTTATTTAGTTTGTTTTCCTTAGTTTTGATTATCACTGGAAAAAAAAAATCATATTCGAGTTTGCGAAGAATTGAAGTTTGAGTACTCTATATGCATAAAATAAACAATATTAATTGCACAGACACAGTGCTTGTGTCAGTAAAATCAATGTGTTGACAAGCATCCCGAAGAGAAAAATAGTAAATTCCTGCTGGAAGATCAAGGTATTTGGTTTTCTTCTTCTTCTGAGACACACCGCTTCTCCGCTGCATAGACATTGTACTGATAACTTTATAATTGGCTTTTGGTTGGTTGGGCTGTTTACCTCGCTAGTCATTAAAAGTATCCAAGAATAGAAAATTAGGAGTCTGTTAATTCTGAAAACAAACAGCGTATGACTGAATCCGATTTTTATTTGATCCCCACAACCGATCTGCAACCAATTTTTCATGTATTATTCTTTCTGTGCCACGTGTTCAAGGTGAGGTGCTACAATGCGGCGTTACATCCATAGTTTTCAGATGCTCTCTCACATCACAGCCTAATTCCTTCTATTCTCCTCCTCTCTTGCCTCTCGCTACTTTGCTGACACCGTGTACCCATACACTCGAAGCCCTCGCGCATTTGATCATTTGTATTCCCAATCAAGGGGTAAATACACGGCGTACACTCCCACTTCCTGTCTTTCAAGCCTCTCTTTGGAGGTTTACAAATGAATGAGGGGGCTGAGGTTGTGTCTGCACCCCTCTCCTGAGATCACCTGGCACACTTAATCAAACATCCTGCCTTTAATTTGGTATTCGCTCTCCGAAAACAACATCGACATCATCAGCCGCAGTCGGCTGCGGGCAAACTCCAACGTTTGTAGTCGCACAGAAACATGAGGCCGGCGATGTCCAAAGAAATTTACAGTAAAATAATGCTGCGTGCATTCGCAAACCTGTAACATATTTTTTTTTCTTGTTTAGATTTAGTTTTTTAGTGCTTTTTGTTTTTAGATAATAGGTTTGCCGTTTGAGATTGTGAAATGGATGTGAAGCGTCCACACACGCAGGCGTGCACACACCACCACACTCGTTTACGTTGATCATGTGGCCTTTATTTTCAAATTGCAGTTATGTGGATCCGAAGTTAAAAAAAAAAAAGGAGGGAGGGGGAACATCACCCACTGGGTTGGTTCGACGATGCTAGAGATGACATTTAACTGTAGTTAATTATGTATGCAAAACTCAGCCGCTCAGCGGCTTTAAGAGGTCAGCTTGACAAAATAGCCCCACACAAGGGAAACTCTCATGGCATTGCCTATTAAACCGCCGTCTTTTTCCTCCCTGATTTATTTCACCTGACTCGCGCATCATGTCGCCTGTACAACACGCTGTGAAACTAAGAATTACATGTCTCACTCCACCTTAATTGCGGCTAATCGTCTCCGTATTTTAACTTGATCAAACACCGCCAAAGGCGCGGTTGAAAACAGAAGACTATTTTCCTCATTATTTTAAATCGTGACATCCTTCAATTTCTCAGACTTTAAATACAATAAAACGCATCAATGCGAGAGTTGAAAAGAGCATATTTTATTTGTGCTCATATGTGAAAGGACATGCCTGTTCGGTGTGTCTTTGTTCATATTTCTGTGTGCGCATACAGTTCAAACTGCAGCACATCAAAAGAAAGTGGGAGATTTTCATCGCTATTTTTTTTTCTTTGTAGTTCTTTAATTGCGTCCCCATGGCTTTCTTTCCATGGACAGGCTCTTAAACAAAACATTCAGAGGATCTTTTTGTGGGGATTTTTTTGGGGGGTGGAAGTTGAAAATTATTCTTTTTTTGTACAACAGACAAGTGTCAGGGCCGAAGGTTCATGATTATGCTGACTTTTAGTGTGTTTTTTTGTGCAACTTATTTTTAATGCATTTGTTTGTTCTGTAATTTTCCAATATCAACTATAATAATATTTCCTAGCGTATGAAACACCCGACCCCTTCACTCGGACACAAGCCACCATCGTGAAATCTTTCATTCCAACTTGCATTTCCAGTAAGCTTTCAATATTTCACCATTTTGAACAGGAATAAGGAATTGAGGCGGAATTGACCTTAAATTTGAGCCGGCTCACTTTTGGCATCTCTAAAAAGTCTGAAATTGTATCAAGACAAAAACATTAACATACTAAAGCCACACTTCTATTTAGGAATGCAAGTAAACAGATACAAAGTGCTTTACACATTTTTGTAAAACGGTACATTTGAAAAATCATGGATTAATTAATACTGATTGTATTTTAGCATTAAACAATATATACTACATTCATGACATAGATATGAGGCGGCCCGGTAGTCCAGTGGTTAGCACGTCGACTTCACAGTGCAGAGGTGCCGGGTTCGAATCCAGCTCCGGCCTCCCTGTGTGGAGTTTGCGTGTTCTCCCCGGGCCTGCGTGGGTTTTCCATGACATAGATATGTTTTTGATGATTGCCAAAACTGTATATTGAGGTCAGCTACATCATAATAAACCTTACATTGGGTGATGATGTGTTGAGGCAGCACTGTACTATAAATTAATGGACAGAATACAATGCCAAACTGTTAATGTTAGTGGGACCTGTTTCAATACTGTGTGCGTGTGCATGTGCACGTGCGTGCGTGCGTGTGTGTGTGTGTGTGTGTGTGTGTGTGTGTGTGTGTGTGTGTGTGTGTGTGTGTGTGTGTGTGTGTGTGTGTTTTAGTAACGTGTTATAGTTAGAGCATTCAGATGCTGGATTTGTTTTAAATGCGCATACATATTTCCTGCATGCACACAGCATAAGAGTGTATGAAAGACAGTTTTATCATTCATCGCATGGGCATCAGAATGTGTCACAGTCCTAGTGCATCGGTGCATTTATTTCAACAAGTAACAATCAATATTTCAGCAAGGCTTTTCTAAGGATTTGCGTGAAAGATTTGGCTGAACGTCAGCATCTCCCCGGAATAGGCGTACTTTTATTTCTCCCCGTTTTGTATACATATTAATGCATCGCAGCACACGCGCGCACACGCGCACAGATGTCTTGATAGTGTGGTATCATCCGTTACAGTCAGGCAGAGATCATCATTGCACCTGCTAATTACCGTCTCCAGCTGGAGAGTTAAATGGAGATCTGTTCGTTGTCTGACCTTTGACCCCATGCTCTTTATGTGACGCACTTCAAACCCTGTTTGGGGCTGGCTGGGCCGGGCCTTAATGAGGCCCCGTGTCTGCCCTCTGTGGGCTGCGCGCCTCGGATGCCCCGCTTTCATCCGCGAGCGTCCTCCCTTGATGTAAATTGAAAAGATCACAGCTTTGGGGAGAAGACCTGGGCTGGAAAGGCCTCTCTGCATAGATTATGAATATCATAACTCAACAGTTTTCTTTACCCCCCCACCCCCC
>NW_017805467.1:3213021-3244638 GCF_001891065.2 Hippocampus comes | reverse complement strand
TCCTGCCGCCACCCCTTCCCCCGCACAATGCAATAGTTCTAATTGGACCCAATGGGGGACTCGCTGGCTTTGATCTCATCACCGCCACTGTGACTTTACACTAAAAAATGTCACTGCCAAATAGGGTTATCACCTGTAGAGCCTGGCCTTCCTCTGATGCCTGTACGCGTCTCGTTAGTTTCACTCCCCACTCCCCCCTCTCCTGCCGCCACCCCTTCCCCCGCACAATGCAATAGTTCTAATTGGACCCAATGGGGGACTCGCTGGCTTTGATCTCATCACCGCCACTGTGACTTTACACTAAAAAATGTCACTGCCAAATAGGGTTATCACCTGTAGAGCCTGGCCTTCCTCTGATGCCTGTACGCGTCTCGTTAGTTTCACTCAAACCGGAGAAGTTAATTAGCTTGACAGAACCATTACCGGAGAGACGTACCTGATGATTGCCGCGTGGGCTCCACAGTCAAACTCCAATTACCAAACACCCTTATTTTCATGTGATATGCAAAATGCACATCCCGATCGCGGCGCCTTGCTCTCGACTCTCTTGACAAAACCAATATTCAAGTGTGTTTCACGCGCTGCCAATATATTTGCAACTGTTGATTGATCGCCCACATGTGACATAGGAGGAATTTTAATCACCCTTAAACTTTTGAACACAACTTTTTTCACCCCTAACACTGCGAGAGAGAACACAACTGATTGTGTCCCCGTCTCATTAAAAAGTCTTTGCCAGCGCACTGCTCTCACCCGTTCAAAGCTGCTGCACACAACCAGCTCTGTGTGCAGAGTAAACTCAGCTAGCCCGTCTTGTCTGACAGTCTTTGGGGTATGCCTCCCCCACTTAGACTGACATTGTGTTCACTTTGATTCACACACCCCCACCAGCAAATACGGGAGAAATAAAAAGACATTTTAATGAATTGCAAGGATAGGGGGGGAGGGGGAACTATCTGAAAATGCACATAAACATGAAATATTAATTCTAGAAAGATCTTTACACAAACATAAAAGCATTTAGCACAATGAGTGAATATGGAGATGAAACTTGTTAATTTAACCGTGATAAACTTTCTGTTTGATGCCCGGGAGCATTTGCGATGGCGGCACAGGGACACTGTGGAGAGTGAGAAAGCCCAGGAGAAATGAATAGACGCTGCTCATTTTGTCTCTGTCCCAGTTTAAGACTGACACTCTCTCCGTCTCTCTGTTGCCTCCTTTCTTCTGCTCGCACTCTCTGTTCCTTTCCGCCTGTCCTTCGCCTGAGCTCTCTGAACACTTTGCTTCTCCTCCCTGAAGTTTTCCCGATCGGCTAATTGCGGATACCCAGACAGCAATGTCTCAGGATCGCTGCCGCTTCTCAGCGTGATTATTTTTCCGTCTCTGTTCACACTTGTCCTGTAATGCCAAGCAACATGCTGTCATTTGGTGATGGACGCAACCTTCTGGCACACACGCACGCACGCAGACACACACACACACACACACACACACACACACACACACACACACACACACACACACACACACACACACACTCAAAGACAGCGGCCCTCACACACACACACACACACACACACACACTGTAAGTCAGCGGCACTTGCAACTTCAGACGTGAAATATTTAATTTATACATGTAGTCGTTTTGTTTTAATCAACCACTAGCTGAGTGCAATGAGGGGAACGTGGGACAGAAACGTATATCACATACAAAAAAAAAAAACAGACGAAATGAAAATTGTGTATGTTTTTGCTAGTTAATGCAACTTAATTAGTAGAAAACAGACATCAGAGGCTACTTGAAATGCTTGGGTTAAAAAGCTTCATTTTCAGCACAGCAAAACTTGTGCTTGTGTATGTGACAAAAGTACTATTTGAACACACAGCAGTATTTTTGGACTATTAGTATTGTTATTGTACTGCATGACGAGATCCGTTTTTGGCAGCATCTTGCCAAGAAATGTAGTCTGAGAGAAATTTTAAATCATTGTTATTGTTTAAGGTGTAAACTCTGACATCATGACTCCTGGTTTGTATTGTAAATTAGAACCTAATTGAACATACAGTCCAATGAAAAGATGCACAATCAGCAAAGTGGGCACAGGCCACACAGAGAGCAGAAGTCCTTTTCTACCTTCTCCTCCTCCTCCTCGCTCAGTCAGACTTCTGCTGAGCAGGTGAGGAGAGTCTCTTGACTACTTCTTTCCCAGACTCCCCGGGGACCATGGCCAGGGTGAATCTTTTGTCATCCTAAAACAAGCTCGGGCCTGCTGCTTCTCTCCTCTCGCCTGCAGTCTTGGAGCCGCAGCTAGGAGTGGAGAAAATAATTAAAGACATTTTATGTCAAGAGGCTCTTTCTAGAGTGAGCTGGAAGAGCCATCGTGGGAGGGGGAACACAGTGGAGGTGGAAAGAAGAAGTCGGGGAGTAAGAAATGGAAGGAGAAGTGAAAAGCAAAAAAGGTGACGGGGAGGAGAGTGGCTATGTGAGGAAAAGCACGGATGTGAGTTTCCATTTCCCCTCTTGCCACTCCCCATCCTCTGCTCAATTAGCAAAGCAGCAGGTGCTCCCAGCAGCACAACGCATACGCACAGTGGAAAGGCTGGAGCGTTCCTTTCCTTTTCTCCTATCTGTTTTTCTTTCTTGTGATGACCTGCAAATGTGATATTTCACACTCTGAATGGGCTAGCTGCTTCCCCCCCACCAATTTCAGAGGTGATAATTTAACTTTTACCCCTCTATATCCGTACCTCTCTCACTGCAATTCTCTCATCATGTTTTCCACCAGGTGTCCTCTTTGAAGAGCAAGCTCAAGAAGCAGTCAACAGCAACGGGGAGTGGCGTGGCAAGGGCCTTCCTGAGAGCGCAGGCCGCTCTGTTTGGCTCCTACCGGGACGCCCTCCGATATAAACCTGTAAGAGTTTGTCACCATTGATACACAACTAGCTGTCCTGGGTGATGCCAAAACATCTTGACTTGTTGACCTAGTTAACCTCGTTTAAAATGCACTGTTCAGCTAAAATTCACATGAACAAATGTGTAACAAACATACCTTCATTAGTTTCTATGTGGAGAGGTTCTGCAAATCATGCCACTTAATTATTTGCGATTTTCACAGAATTGTTCTCCAAAGATGAAATAAGACAAGATTACCCCTGCTGCACATTGGCCTGCCAAATTCAAATGTATTGTGACACCACATCACGATGGCACGACACGAGCTACCGCATTTTCCGGATTATAAACTGCTAATTTTTTCTCATGCTTTGAACCCTGCCTCTTTTAATGTGACACGGTTTATCTATCATTTTTTATTGACACTCTTCAAGCCGTCAATAGATTAACCCAAAGTCTCGTCACATCCCACCAATGAAATTACCGTCACAGTGGACCGATACAACGGTTTGACTCTGCCCTCATACTGAATATTCATCAGCCATTTGCAGTTTGAGTGCAAACGTGTGAGGGAGGAAAGGGCTGCCTGAGAAGAGAAAGTGCGCAAGTTTGTGTGCAGGGCGGGGCGCTGCTGTGTATGGAGCAATTGAGAGCGTAAATAAGCGTCTTGAGTTGAGTTCAATGAGCATAGGGAAGGAGTGCCATAAATACAGCCATCTCTTCAGTGCCACCCCGGTCTAAAGTCGTCTGCAAATTTGTCTCACGTGACAACGAAACGCTTCAGGGATACTACGTTTTGCATTGTTTGGCAAAACAAAAACAAAAAAAAAGCTTCTACCGGTGTTTAGGTCAATAAAACTTTTTTTAAAATCCATCCTCTTTCTTTGCAAATACACTATGTGATTACCCGCAGCTTTTCATAAGAAGTGGCCAATTTTGAGTACATTTCTTTTGCAGCCCTCAAAAGTCAAAATCAAAAGTCAGGACTCATTAATATGACAGCTAACAAATAACGCTAATGGTGTTATACTGCAAGTTTTTCATGTTAAGGTATATTAATAAGATGGTTTTGGTCCTCTTTGGCTGTTTATCGGCCTTACTGTTGTGGCCGTTTTACGATCAGGAACTAAAGGCATGCATGTTTGACAAAAACCCATTAAATTAAGATAAGCAATTTCTGTATATTGATAAGACTCAAGGTAAAGCTTTGTAGGAACTGACCTGGATGTCATGATCTTACACTCAGATTGCTTTTTTCTTCTTCTACCGACATCCAATCAACTCAGTTGAAAACCTTCAGTCACTGCAAATAGTTTTAAATTAACGGAGGTCGCTGTCTGGGCCTCTACCAGACATTTGGGTTTGGGCCATGTTGTCATTCTCTGTAGGTCTTTGTTTAAAATTATCTGTCAATATCTTTGTTAAGAAATTTTATCTTTCATAATTATTAGTTGTAGCGGTATCGTTGAGTATTCAAGTGTTGAGTAGTGCTACTGGAATTGGTCTGAAAGAAAGTGGTACCAAACATGCTTAATTTATAATCAAGTCTGTGATTTCACAGAACTGTGTCAGTATGACTAACGCTATCAACAAGGTTTGACTAACTAATCCATACAACTACTAAACTTTCCCCTGTATTTCAGATGGTGATATTATATTTCTTGAGTATCTGAAAAGAAACCGAACTACACTAAAAGTTGAATTTCCTCAATTGTATTGGGGCAAATGGTTGCACAAAATAAAATCTGGATCCAGATCCATTTTTTAAGCACACTATACATCTCCTATAAAACATTTATTTGGATCCAGATGATTTCGTGCACGCAATTGACAAAATCAAATTGAGTAAATTCAACACCTTTTTTTTCATCGTCTGGTGTGAATGGATCGATTTTCAAACCTATCAACATATGTGGAGAAGAGATTTTAAACTACAGGTGTGAATCCACACCGAATTGTTCTTGCCTTGTAGGCACATGCCACCAATCTCAGTTAGGGCGAATTGAGTCAAATGTCAGCCGTTGGACTGAGCCCGTTGGAATTGTGAGTAAAAGGTAAATTTGCAGGCGGAGTGCAAGTTTAACGTGGGCCTGTCTGTGCCAATGAAATGTCAACGGATATGAGAAGACTCAGGACGTTTCTTTTGAAGATCTCTTTTAGAACGCCTTTGGAGTTTGACTTTCCTGTGCTAAGCCCCGCTAACATCACTTTACTGGATCTTTTCTGCAGATCAGGTCTGAGTTGGAGCTGGGTATACTACAGCATGTCCTGTTTGACAAATAGCAAAGCCTTTGTTCCTTTAGCTTTGAAACTAATTGGACTTTGTGGACTCCCACTCGCCAAGATGCTACATTATTGATGCTGCCTTGCTTTTCTGCGAATACAGACAGTACACGAACAAACTGCCTCCTTTCTGACACAAACACTCACACTCGTCGTTGTGTATTGGTGTACATGTGATGATTTCTCACTGGTTTCTTACAGGCAGCGTTCTTGCAAATGTCTCTGTGTTAGCATACTGTATGTACGCTCATGCACACACACACACACACACACACACACACACACACACACACACACACACACACACACACACACACACACACACACACACACACACACACCTCGTCTTGCACCGAGTTGTGATATTTGTAGAATAACTTTTCCCAGACATGAGTGAGCCCATGACTGTGATTCATGGGCCCATATGTCGTGACAGAAGGAAACTTGGTGGGAGTCTTGCTGAGTTGTAAATGAAACACTGGGAAATACTAATGAGTCCAAAAGCAATCCGATGAGTAGAAAGATGTTTCGTAGGTCAATCATTTTCCACCCCATGTTCTCTCAGATGCTCATCTCCTGCTTGGAGCGCCACAGAAGCTAAAGAATCACCTGAAATAGTATTTCAAGTCACTTTCGACATTGATGAAGCCGTGTCAGGTTGCTTGGCTTGGTTACTATCAAGTAGCTTAATTGAACCCTCGATGTTGGAGAACTGGGTGTCAATCCATGAATATGCGTGGAAGAAAAACCAATTACAAATGAGTAGCATTGAAAACTCCACTCAGGAGGGGCTGAGTGGTTATCCAAACCTCGAACCGTGTACAAATGAATCACAGTGTGCCAAAATGCCTCATTCTGAGCAAATGTGAGCAACGCTTGGATTCGTACATGAATATTGACAGAAACATGACTAATGTAAACAAGCTGAAGTTTTTATCAAGGTGAGACGTGATATTGCTAATGCTATAACATCACGAAATCTCCAAATGACTTTTCGAAATAGACTTTGCATCACTGGTTGACTGCTACACATACTTGATAAGAATTTCCCAGCATTCTGTTCAGTTTGGCTTTGCTCGTTAGGCCGGAGGCAGCAGCAGCCAGATGGGGCCTGGAAAAAAATGATTCAACTCTCCTTTATGAGAGAATGAGCCTTGAAAACTTTTTTTTTTTTTTTTTTTTTGTGATGTAAGTGGAGCATTATTCCTGTGATGTAATTTGGGCCACTGCGATCATCCGCCCATCCCTGAAAATGGGGTTAGTCTCCAAGTGTTGTTGTTGGGGTTTTGTTTTTTTTTTTATGTCACACTGCGCTCACAGCCAGACCACCAGACAACAAGCATTGTTTTACAGCCAACGAATTTAGAGCATCATTGCCCTATGTGAGAATTACATTAATTATCAGAAAACATGTTTTGAAAATGACTTGGGGCTCCGTGTGATTGGCCTGCAGTGGATTTGTTGTCATCCTCTGTGTCTACAGCTCACAGGCCAACAGACATGATGTAAGGAACAGTAATAACGTGTTCATGTGGAGCACTCTGGATTTTACTGGGACTGCGTATAGAGCCTGCCAAGGGACCTCTTTTTTTTTTTTTTTTTTAAGTTTTCTTTCTTCCCTCCTCTAACCATCATGTCCCCTCTCAGACATTTTTCGACCCACTAATGAAGAAATTTTTTGAAATACTTATTTTGGAAGAGCTTCAAAGCTTAATGCAGACACTGTGTGAATGACCTTGTTCTATTTATCATATGAACCACTGATTCTGAAAGTGTGGTACGCGGTCTTCCTCTAGTGGTGTGCCCAAAAATGATTGAATTAAACGTTCAAACTGTGCAAAATGGTTTTGTTTTTTTTTTTTAATCCAATGTAAAATTTTTGAGTAAAGCTCAGTTGTATTTCACTTGAACATAACATACATTTGCATTTAATATTTTAGAACTGCTTGTCAAAGACAGGGGTGCATTTAAAAAAAAAAATTTTTTTTTCAATTTAAAACTTCAATGTTATCATTAATTATTGTATTATTAATTTTATTTTTTTGTTGTATTTAAGCACAGTGTGTATCTTCAAATTGTGCAATAAATATGTAAGATCATGTTTGTTTAATGTTGGTCATGTCGATGATACTTTGAGAGCTAAGTATTTTTAAGGTAGTACTTGATATAAAGGGTTTGAGAACCACTCCTTTAAACAATTGGATTTATGTTTTGACCACTTGCCACCCAAGTTGACTTACACACGCTGATCTTCCTGATATATATTTTTTTAAACTCAGTCAATTAGATTAATACGAAAGAGAACCAGTAGTTTTTTAAATGGTGTTTGTCAAAAAAATCACCAATCTTGTCTGTGTGGATTCTTCAAGGGGGAGCCAATAACATTCTGCGAGGAGAGTTTTGTCAGCCATCGCTCAAGCACGATGAGAAACTTTTTGTCCATGGCGGTCAACCTGCAGCTCTTCAAACAGGTACAAACAACTGTCTTTGTGCGTGTGATTCTGTAGTGGTGGGATTATTGTATTTTATAGCTTTGCACAGTGCCTTCATCTCTGTTCACCAACAGGTTGTTTATTTTGTAAAATATGATCAACAAGTGGAAAAGTTGAAAGGAGGGTTAAAAAAAGGTACCCATTTCAAGCATTTTTGCACTTGAATTCATGCGACTCCTGTGATTGGGTGACAACCAGTTCAGGGTGTACACCACCTACTGCCGAAGACAGCTGGGATAGGCTCCAAGCACTCCCGCTACCCGTGCTGATTAGAAAATGGATGGATGGATGGATGGATGCATGCATGGAGACTAACACTGCCTCACAAAATCAAGTCAAGTCATCATTTTGTGGCTGATCTTGTAACAAATTTTACACTGTGCGCTCAACAAATGATGTGCTGAGTTGGTGTCATTCAAGTTGGCGAGAATTTTTACATTTCCCCCCCCCCCATGTGATGAGAAGCAGTCAAGACAGAAACACGGACTCAAACGAGATGGTCACTGACCTCATCAAAAATGTTTACAGTGCTTATCTCAGCACAAGCTCTAGCCAGCCCAAGCATGTTGCAAGAATTTTAATTAAGAAAATTTCCAATTCACCACTGACACATTGTATTCCACCGTGGCCTTAACTGTGTTTACGTGCATACACCTTGCACGTGCGGTTATCCTTTATTCATGTCAGGCTGCAGGAGCTTGCCTTCCAATCACTCATGTATACTTGATGATTTGTCCCTCCAAATCCCTTTCTGCCATACTCAAGGCAGCCCCGTGTCTGAGCCAAGTGGAAAGACACCCCTGCTACGAAGAACATTTTTCTTCACCCCTTGAACTTTTCTTTGTGATCTCTGACCCGCGATAGTAGTGTGATTTACCCCCCAGAGTACAGCACGGCGGCCCTCAATCAGCCTTTTGTTTCTTTGGACACTCCGCTCCATCTATAATTTTCCCAGAGCAGAGCAGATAGTGAGCAGCAGTTCAAAGCCTCCTCCCAGCCGGCTCCTGCCTCCGCTCTAACGTTGGGAAACAGACCCTTATCTGCACTCGAGCACGGGGGCTGGGATGCGCTTATCTCCCCCACTCCTCCTTCGACCGAGATGCCAGTGGCGTGCGCGAGCTCTGCACTGGCCTTGACCCATATCCGCTCCAGCAACACACAAACATTCAACGCGTGGAACAGTGTAGCCCTCAACTTGTGGGACTTGGCTCGTGTGTTTTTTAAACCATAGATTTAAGTTAATTCAGAAATTTGATTTATTGTACTTCACTTACTTTTAACCGGCTCTGCACTGTAACAAATTTGATAGATGAACATTCCATCTCAACCGATTGTTGTATCATATTGCACCCGAAATGCACAAATGGTTTAATGGCTGCTTAAGCCTGTATCCTTTTACCTCTACCTGTTGTTATGATTGATTTGCACACACAAATCAGATGTCTTTTCCATTAAAAGTTGTTTCAGGTCAGAGGGAACAGGATGGTGTTGCCCTCTCATGATGAATTCATTGCGTCCAGTCATGTAGAAACGAGGAATCCGTTTTAAAATTCATTTTGAAAGAGGCAATGAAAACGGATGATGTATGTTAAATTTGAAGAGACCTGCTGCTACTGTAGACCTAATATACAGTATGTCCTGTCAGCTGTAAGGCTGGGCATTATAAAGGACATGATAATCATTAGGAATTACCTCAATTGTGTGGAAGTGATGGTTGGTTAATTGTATCTTGAGTAAAATAAGATAAGGTTAATCTCACTTTGTTCCCCGACAGCATTATTATGCTCAATACAATATCAAAAAAGGAGTTGAAAAAAAAATCGAAATAAAAATATTTTAAACAAATAATTCATAGACTAATGGATTGTTAATTGTGGCCATTTTCAAGCTCGGAAATGCTGTCAAATGGTCCTATTTATACCTCACATATTAAAAAAATAATAATTGCAGTTTCCTTTTGCCTTCCTAAATTTTCTTTTCTATTACCCAATTGTTGGCACTCATCTCACTCCACACAGCCATCAATTCATCAATTTTCCAGCTACTCAAAAAAATGCGGGGGAAAGGTTGATGGCATCAATCTGCTTCCTATCAGCCATCCACAGCCCCGATACACAAGCATGCACACTCTCCCTCACACACACACACACACACACACACACACACACACACACACACACACACACACACACACACACACACACACGGACGGACGCATTCTGTAGCAGAGTCTGAGTCAATGAACTCTCTTCCTGAGCATGATAAATCTAAGCCACACACAGTTGAATTGAGTGTACAGGGGACGATTGCCAAACGCTTTTCTATTCACATAACTTTCGACCCGGCAGTCATTTACCATCCATCAGGCTTAGTTGTTCACTTGTCAACATTTAGAATGCATAGAACCAACTGAATGAATCAACTAATCAAAACTAAAATGCCAATAAAAATTGTCACAAATATATACGGTAATATTGTTCAATCCACACAGATGAGTGGCATTGTTCAAAATTACCGACTGATTTTATATGTTGAATATGGCCTGATTTTATTTGATGATACAATGTTAATGGTTGAAAAAACATGCCGTTTCCTGAAAAGTGATGATTTTGGAGGATTCCGCCTGACATCAGCAATACATCTCAGAGAAAATAGTTTCAATCAGTTTTATTAACAGTGTTACTTTTTTGTGTTACTTTTTTACAGTAACACAAAAAAAAAAAAAAGCTAGTTTAACAGCAGTTTAATCACAGTTTAGTATTGCCACCTCTCACAACCAAATATCATTTTGAGCACCTGGCAAAGTGGGGAGTGTTATGAAGCCAAAACTTCTTCATGCCTTGAAATGTCTTCAGGTTTTAGGTCTAAAAAAAACCCAAGAAAACCTCAATTTCACCAGAAGATATCAACTGCCGTTCAAAGACCAAAACTATCCGTATTGCCAAGATTAAGAAGTACACTCTTCATAGAACATAATGTATTTGCCAAGACGACTGTAAAAAGTTTATTCGTAATCAGTTTATTATTTTCTTTGTGAAATAATTTCTTTGGATGTCCATTAAGAGCTTTAAAAGATGGCTTGATGTTTTTTTGTTTTTTTTTGTGTGTGTGTGTGTGTGTGTGTGTGTGTGTGTGTGTGTGTGTGTGTGTGTGTGTGTGTGTGTGTGTGTGTGTATAACCCTGCTGACAGACTCAATGACAGAGAAAGTACAACTTCCCTGGTGGAGATAATTAATCGAGACTGTTGTGACTCCTGGAAACACCAGGAGCACCATTTGCTCCGGGGGAAAAAAAAAAGTTACATGGAACGGAGGATTAAACGTGCTTTCGTTTCTTCTCTGATCTTTAACTTGTGTAGCTCGATGAGGAACATCAAGACTGAAAAATATTTTAACATACTGCTAATTTGTTCTCGCTTTCTTGATGTATTTTGGGTAGGTCAGAAATCATTGGTTTTGTGCTGACGAGTCTGTAATAATTAAATGCCCACAATGAGTCAGGTATCAGCCTGAGTGAGATAAGTGGCATCTTTGGCTCGGTGTTGATTTGGGCTGATTATGCGCGCTAATTAGAGCAGCCAAGTAGTCGAGTAGTTTCTCACCTCTCATTAAAATGATCTAATGATGAGCTTCCAGCCTCCTGACCAGAGGAGCGGGTGGCCGCGCGGCTTGTTAGTTAGCCGGCAGTCCCAGAGGACATCGTGGCCAAAAACAACCTATGCTCTTGTTGGGTGTTGGACACACTTGCAAAGAGGAACAAATTAGAGCTGCACAAGGGCTGGGTGAACAAGCCTAAAAATAAAATAAATGACTCTCCTCCCTCTCAAGCCCCTTAATAAAAAGAAAATTAAATAATTACCGATTTTAAACAATATTGTTCCTCCTATAGTTAAAAAAAAAAAAAAAAAGGAAACAATTGTTCAAAAATTGCCCTTTAAACACATCCCCTAAAAAATAATATCCATGAATGGAAATGATATTTCCTTTGGGATCAATGCCTAACAAACAAAACTGTCACCGAACCTAACACTGATAAAAGGTGTTGCATCCAAACAAAATTCACCTTTGCTCTTGAAATTGTAAACAAAATTGTGCAGACAGTTATGGCCAAAAGCTTTGGAACCCCTGTGCTTTTGTCAGATGTTGCACTAATTTACCCAGAAAACTGTAGCAATTACAAATTCATCTCTATTCATGTTTATTTCTCTTTTTTTTTTTTTTTTTTTGGCATTGGAACATGAGGGAAAAAAGCAGCCAGGAGGTGAGGAGGATGGCTGATGCTAAATCTCATCATTCCACTCCTAAAATCGACTGGACAAAATTATTGACACCCACAAATTAATAATTAGTAGCACATACTTTGGTGGTGGTGGTGGTTGGGGAGCTGAATTAAATCCCATTGTGTCAAACATCAACATGTTTCTTCCACCTCTATGCTGGACTTTTGGCCCACCCTTCTGTTGCCAACACCTCCAGGTCTCCAATTTGTAGGGTGCCTCTTCCAACTTCTGTTTTAAGATTTCGCCACTGGTGTTCTATTGGGTTTAGATCTGGACTCATTGCTGGCCTCTTCAGAACTCTCCAGCGTTGTATCTTAAGCTATTTGGGATGTTTTTTGAAGTATGCTTTGGGTCTTTGTCTTGCTGGAAGACCCGTGACCTCTGACGGAGACCCAGTTTTCTGACACTGGGCCCGACAGTGCATCCCTAAATTATTTGGTAGTCTTCAGATTTCTTGATGCCATGCAAACAGTCAAAGCATCTGGTACCAGAAGTGGCAAAGAAACCTCAAAACATCAGTGAACCTCCACCATGTTTGACCGTAGGGCTAGTGTTCTTTTCTTTAAAGGCCTCGTTTTGCTGTTGGCAAACAGTTCATTTGATGTGCTTCACCACTACTTTGGCTCATCTGTCCACAGGACATTCTCCCAGGGGGATTTTGGATAAGTCGATGCAAACTCCAGCCTGGCTTGTTTATGTTTGTGTCAGCGAGGGGGTCCCCCTGAGTGTCCTATCATGGTGTCCGTTTTCATTCAAATGGCGACGGATAGTGCGAGCTGACACTTGAATTAGAAGTTGATTGAGGTTCTTTAGCCATCATTCAAACAATTCTTCATCGCAACCTTTTAAATTTTTTTCCCTTCCATCCACGTCTTGAGCGGTTAGCTACCGTGCCATAGGCTGTGAACTTCTTGATAATCTTGCACACAATAGATGCAAGAAAACTCAAATCTCTCGCCTGCATGGCATCAGTATAAACAGGCTACCAAAGATGGAAAGGGGATAATTATATTTTTTATTTCTATATGTTTTTTTCTGTACTTTAATCAATTTGAGCCCTCCCCATCAAAAATCAATGTAGCGAATACATTGATAAATTGCCCGGCCACAGCTTGAACAACTCGCAATAGCATGTTCTCAAGTGAAACATTTATGCGTTTTTTTGGGGTGCATTGAAGAATATCAATCCATCACTGTCCTTTGAGAAACACGCATTTCTGAATGTTTGTCTTTATTTTAACCGTACAACCAAAGCACACAAGCATGTCAAGTTATTTCAGGGGGGAAAGACACTTGGTTATTTATTATTTTACATTGAACAAAAATACAAAAAAATATGTTTTTGCTTGCTTTACCCTTAATTGGCCACTCATTCTTTGGCTAGGAAATTACAAATGTTAACCCTAGCAATTGAGTGATTGTTTTATATTTTATAATAATCATTAGTTATATGTAATGTTATACATACATTTCTCTTTTTCTCTTCCTTTATATCTCTACTGTGATTGTGTGCTACTTGGCGGGGTGAAATTATAAGTCAAGTCAGCTTTTATTGTTTTAGTGATGCGTCTTGCATGTAATTTGACTTAAGGTAGGTAATCAATAAATACATAAATAATCACTTGTCCTCTAAAGGCCAACACTGCTGTATACAGTCAATGTTGTGACATACGAGCTCTCTCCTTCAGAAATAAACGTCACAGGTCGTCCTCTTACTTAGTTATGGTGTTAAAAGCCAGTCCTATACCCCCCCCCACCCCCATTAAAAAAAGATTTATTTTTCACAATTTTCTTAGCGTTATTTTTTCCAAAGGTCCATCCATACATATCGTACACAAGCTCAGTTCTTGTCATAGAAGACATTGTGCCATCTTGCTTTATTTGAGGTTATGTTTGACATTTTTGCCACTTTGATGTTGTGTTTCTAAGTCTTTGAGTTGGATGTTACTTTGTGGAGTTTCCTGAAATGTGTGCTTTGTTGGCTGTGAGCTTCATATTTATGAGATGGTGATTTACGTGTTCCAAGGAGCGGAAATGAAACTTCCTCATGTCTTGCACGCCGTTCGTCATGCAATCTGTTGCAATGCTCGCTCACCTGCTCTACATTAGCCAGTCTCTATTACCTGCAAACCGCCTAATCTTTGTCTTGTGGTTCCGTCCGCCAGGATTAATAACACCCCAGTGTTGCCCCAGTGATTGACTCTGTGTGCATGTGTCCGTATATCATTTTAAGTGTGTAACTTGCCCCCCCTCCTCTCCTTTAATAAAGCAGTTGTAATTTATGTTTGTAGTTCATCGACGGACGGCTGGCCAAATTGAACGCAGGCCGCGGCTTCACCGACGTGTTTGAAGAAGAGATCACAGAGGGGGGCTTTTGTGGAAGTGAGTTGTGGCGGAGCTGTCCATCAATTAGTCACTTCGGATTAACTTGCCGTTTTTCAGATTCCGAATGAAAAGTTATCGTGCTTATGTAAAAAGGTGATGAATGAAACAATGCAGGTTAAAGTTCTTCAGGGCTATATTCTAACGTGAAACCTTTAAACACTGCTGGTTTTCCTCTGAAATCCCAACGCGAATACATGAGATGCATTGATGAGCTGCTTTAGGCTATTTGGTTGATTCTAATTATTATTGACATAAAAGGCAACATCAAGCTTTGGAAAACACATTGAAGTGACACAGAGACAGTCAAAAGTTAGGAACAAAGCAGCACCTTTTCAAACTGAATTAGTTCCGTTCATGTTTGATAGGCACCTACATGATAAAAAGCTAACTTGAAATTTGGTTGGATATGGCAAAAGACAATTGATGGAAACAATTACATTTGGTTTGTCAGCAGTGACAATAAAGACACAACAGACATCTGAGAGGAAATGAAATCCCAAAGGAATTGTAATGCGAGCGCCCGAGGTTTTTACTTGTATTTACGAAGAAGCTTCAACCCACAATTTTCCTCATGCACCGGGATAAACATTTGTCATTATTCCATTCATCATCACTTATTTTGGCTTTTGGCATCATCACTAGCCAAATAAAAACAGTGAAATTACACCCGCTTGGGTGTCGTGTGTGCAGAAGCATATTCCGCACTGTACTGGTGCAGTGAAAATTTTTGCCACGAAACATTGAACGTTTTTTTTTTTTTCTTTTGTTAATAAAAATGAAAGTCAAATGAAGACTCAAATCTGTTGACAGCTGTGGTTGCAATGTTAACTTTGTATCCATTTTTTTCTTCACAGCAATAAAAAATTGTGTTTAACAGTAAAGTGTTTCAACGAAACACTAAAATGGCAGCTTTTCCTTTGTTTGCACATTCAATAATCTCATGAAATTTTTCAACAATCCTATCCGGAATTTGTGTATAAATGATGGCTGTCTCTATCAAACAAAAGTTAAGTTCCAAAGTCATAAATCTCCTTTTCCTCTCAGCTTGTCACCATGTATAGCAAGAGAGAGCAAACAACACAACAAATAACATTACTAGTTTGCAATGAGCTCGTCAATTATGATTTATTTATTTGTTCCGTCCTTTTCTTCATTCCCTCCATATTTTACATTTAAGAAATGTTTTTTTTATTTTGTTGAATCAATGCAACCGCGTCTGAATGTGTCACCCCGTCGTCCTTATTTAAGGACTTGAGTGCTATGAAGTCCACAGTGAGTCATTGATATTTATTTCAATTTTCTCCACAGGTAACGCAAAGTCCTACCAGCAGTGGATGCACACTGTCAAGGTATGAACGTTACCCCGCCTAACCGTAACTGCTTCTATACCGCTGTATGTAACTCCCATTTCACCTCTCACGCCATTTTCTTTGAAGTTAATTAAAAGCATGACTGGCATAACTCTGGGCTTTGAAAGAACGGGCGGCCCAGGATATCCGGGTGCAGCTGCACAGCGTTTAGGGTGTGTGAAGTGGCGCGTGCAGCCGGACGGTGGAGACAGAAGTGATTTGACATGACAAGACGTCGACGGACATGACGTGTTGATCTGGCTGCAAACATTGGTGTTACGACGTTAAACCAAGCCGGGAACATAGATCTCCTTCCTTCTTTGTCGCTCTTTTTTTTTTCTCACTGTCTGTCTCTCTTTATCTGCCTCCCTCGTTTCATCTCTGTCACAGAACCCCCCCGCCCCCCCATCTCCCAATCCAATCTCTGTCTCTTCCTCTCACTCACTACACCGACTGTCTCTAACTCTCCCCCTGCTGTCAGCTGAGGCTGAATTAGTTCTCTAGAGTGCTCTTCAAAGGTTTGTTAAAGTTCACATTTCCTGACTGACAGGGATCTATAAGAGGGGCCTTCACCTCGGGCCCCCCCGCTCCTCTCGCTCTCCCTCTTCTGCCAACTTCTGAAACGCTGCCTGCCATTTTCCCTATTTAGCTGTTTAGCCAACGCTTTGTGCTTTTACTTGAGACCTAAAGGGAGCACGGATGCGACGACAAAGGAATTCGGAAAGATGCAGCAGAAGGCGCTGTAAGAAAGACATTTCCTTCCAGAATGTCGGTCAGCTGGCCTCAAAGTGGATATCAATCAAGCGATGTCCCTCCCATCCTCCGCTTCTAAATAAAAACCACCATAATGCCATGAAATGTGAGCTTTACGCGGTGATTGATACTAGGCGTCTGCAATGCTACTCTGAAGTGGAATTGTGGTGCTATTTACAGCTCCTCACCAGTGACGGTGAGATTGAAAATCACAGTACGAGAAGCAGTGTATTCAATGACAAGTTGGCTGAGGGTCACTGGGGGAATAAATGCTCGTAAGCGCGCTAAAACGTGAAGTATTCGATTCGACTGAAAGTCAGTAAAACTTGAGTTGTCACCATCAATGGAACATTGAGCCGTAACACACAAAAAATATATCAACACAGGGCAGGTGTCCTGGTGGGTCTGCCATTATTATAGACCAGTAAATGCCAGCACTAGGATTCGACTGCTTTCACTCTTGTGCAAATGAACAATTTGTAGTCCACGTAATCTTCTACTACACATTTCATATTTGCTGCATCATGCCATGTGTGCCTCATAATTCAATTGCCTTTGGTCGTTCATGTTCACGAATTCTGACGAATGTAACTGTTTTTGTACACAGAGAGGAGGAGCACTCATCAATACGGCAGTGACAAAGGTAAAAGCTCTTGCACAAACGGCAGCAGGCTGCATATCAGTGGCGGATGCTGGTCTGTCAAGGAGGGGAAGCTCAGTTTCGGCCTACATCATAAAATGTGTCCGATTATTTATACGTGAATTCGACTCTCTGTTCCTTTTCAAAAAAATGAAAAGGATGCCTTCACCATAAGATCGGTGATTGGCTCATTTCGCTGTCAATCAAAAAGAGATTCAGCCTCAGACAGATCATCCAATCATCATGTAGAAAAGCTCAGCGTCCGGGCCAGCCCATAAACGCCCGCTGTCCATAGACTCCCAGAGACGCTGAGCGTCCAATGGGTGGGACAAAACCAGCATTTATCCAATGACTAGTCTCGTTTCAATGCATTGGGACAACCTACACTGAACTCTCTCGATGCCCAGCGTCCGCGCGGTTGACGCTCAGCGTCCACACAGTTTAAAGCACAGTGAAGCTGCGGGAATGAATGAGAAGAGAGTCGCGTCGTAACCAGTAATAAGAAGCTGATTCGAAACAATAGTTGAGCGCGTTGTAGCGCATATTTAGTCAATGACATGTCCACACAATTGTACGTACACACATATATTTGATCACTTACTTTTTGACATTTTAGGGGAAGCTGAGCTTCCCTTGCAGTCTTAGAGCAATCGCCTCTGCTGCATATACATGTTTAGTTAAGATGAAGGTCAAATGAAGACATTTTGGACAGAAAAAGAACACATAAGGTATCAGCCATGCTGTGGATGGAAGTCGGTCCATCCTGGATAAGCGGTGTCCTACCATTAAAAGCTGTACGATAAGTGACTGTCAAGGTGCTTCATAGTGGTCAGGGTGCCCTTTTAGGTGATTCTTTTCGGATTTTATCAATGAAAGCACAACAGACTGATTTTCAGGATTGTTTTGGGAGGAGGTGAAAGATTTATAATCTATGTGTATGTTTTTTTTTTCCTCCCCCCAGGCCAAAAGTCATGCCAAGAGGGGCATCCGAGACATTAAAGGACGACTTAAACCACGGGTGAGCAGCAGAACGGACCTTCAAACCTCACACCCACACAAAGGCCCATAGAAGTATTCGCGCACACACCCCCATACACACAAGGCTGTTGTGAGGCAGCCGGACACGCACGCCCCTCATCGCAAGAGGCAGGAAGGCTGCTTTACATGGAACGTGTGATTCCTGTGCAGGACTCTTTAATGACTGCCGAAGCCTGCTCGGCGCTTTGTTCACGCCTGTACATTTTTAACCAACGCCCCTCTGGCTATGGCCTGTCATGTCACCCCAGCCCCTCTTTCCCCTTTATTGTCTGCATATTTCATCAGCGAGCCTGTGATTTCCTCAAAGCTAATGTAACGAGGTGTATGTTTCCATAAGTCTGCTGGATTTGATGAGGCAAAAGCAGCTTGATCTGTCAGTGGGGCACTGATTACGAGCAACATGAGCAAGACGCAGCCCTCTGTGAAACACGCGTATACACAAACATGCCCGCGTAGTCAAGAGTGGCAAATAAAAATTCAGGAATCGCTTTAAGTTCAAGGATTTGCGAAGAATTTATTTCCTCTGTTGTTGGAAGTCATCAGCTTGGATTCGGTCATTTTTTGACATTGCTGCCAGCTGTTAATGGACAGTAAAGGACTTAGACTGAAGTTTAAACTCGGTAGCCACATTCCAAATGATCTGAAAGCGCAATAGGCCGGGGGCTTGAATGTAATTAATTGAGGCACACTAAGTACCAATTATCTTCTCGGCTGGATTTGCACCCTACGAAGCATTAACTCAAGAAGCAAACGTGACTAAAAACAGACTGAAAGCACCAAACACAATGAACGATATCATTTGACATTCAGCTAATGGAAATATGGGATTGAGGAATCGTTTTGGAAAAGACTTGAAAATTGCATTTTCAACAATGATTGACAAATCAACTATATTTTGTTTTTATATTATTGCTTAATTATGCATTTGTCTTCATACTTTTTGTAGTTAACATGTAGATTCAGCTATAGTAATAGTACATACTCGCAGTTCAGAAGACAGACGCACCTTTTCACAGATTTCTTTTTTCCCATGTCATTTTAAATCTTTTTTTTTTCCTTCTTGTTCTTTTTTCCATCCAATGTCCCCTGTTTTTTCTCCCCCTCCCACAACCCCATACAGTTATGCCATTCTATTTTAACCCCCATATTAATTGACAATGTCACTCATTATATTAACACTATAAAAAGTATGTAGCGTATCTCCACAGTAAAATCTTCTTTCAACTTGGAAAGGTTTTAAAAATCCAAGCAGCGATTAGAGCCTGGTGCTCAGAGTTCAAAGCCAGTTTACATTCCAATGCCCCCTGTCACTGAATTGAAGTTACCTCAGCGCATCAAATCTTGTTGAGCAATATGATAACTTGTTGGGTGTTGAGACCTCAAAGCAATTTAGTGACTCTGTCCAGCAGCTGGCTGCACTCATTTCTCACATAAAATGTGATCTTTGTGATTTGTTTTATTTGAATTACGCTGTCTCCAAATTTAATCTTGCTGTCTTTACTTGTTCTGCCCATTTTTTTAAAGGTGGATTGATCACATTCCGTTTGAGCAGCAACATTCTTATTTCTTATTCTCATCAGATTGATAAAAATGCCCATGCCCTTTTCCCCAGTGAAGTAAAGCGTGCAGAAAATTGAAAAAAATAATAGTTGCCCGATCACTTTCAAGTTTACATACTGAAACACATTAGCATTGTGGTGCAGCGAACCCATAAAAAATGGGTTCATTTATACTCAAGATTAAAATTGAAAAGATTCAGAAATTACGCATTTGGAAAATGGACAAATACATAGAAATTCAAAACAATTGTTTGCATGTGTGTGGTTTTGGACCACAGCCTTGTTGACATGTTGATTGCACGTACTGTAACACAACATCTGAGATTTATGTTCACTATTTCGGCCTCACAGGAGGAAGAGGAGGAAGGGATGACAGTCTGTGCAGGTTCCCCCACTAGTACCAAGAGCCTGTCTCCAAGGCGACTGCAAAGAATGAGACGGGTATGACACACACGCACGCACGCATATTCACATACACATACACATACACCAGTAAATTAGTTAACTACCTCGGCACTGATCATAACAGAGCTTGACTGATAACGGATGCAGCTTTTCACCTCCGTTTTCCTTTCGCTCCCTCTATCTACTCCATCCCAACACTCTTCTTCCCTCATCATCTTACCTCGCTGTCTGCTGTGTTGCAGCTCTTGGAAGTACATTATTTGAGTGCCAGAAGTCATGATAAGCATTTTGTTTTCTCTCGACATGCTGCTGTTGTACAGGCCGTATCCCTCCCAGAACAGTGCGGACAGGAGACGCAACTCATATGCCAGTCACAGCGTTTCTGTTGAAAAATTCGCTTGTCCACTGAGAGGATTGTGTTTTTGTCTTTGTGTGTATCGAGTGCAAGCACACACAGGTGATGAGATAAAGTTGGATTCTACTGCAGTTAATGTCAACATTCGCTTGTCAGCTTTAAGGGAATTTAGTGATTAAATGCGCATGTCTGGTCAGTACTTAACACATGCATGCATCCTCAGGGACACAAAAGTTTACTTGCTCATTGTTATATTACAATAACACGCCAATCTCCATTTTCAACAGAATGTCTGAATGCACATCGTGACATTTTGGTCACCGCTCCTCTAAAAAACTGATTAGGAGAGATGGTGGGGTCTCTAATTAGCATTGTGTGTCCAGTGTGTGAGACCAGGCTGGAAATTCTTAGCGCAGAAGAAGGTGCGAAGGCCTGAGGGGGGGGCAACAGAGGAAGGGCAATTAGGGCCCCCCCCCACCCCAAAGACCTTCTCCGGGTGCTTACAAAGGATGCTCACAGATTAACAGTTAACATGTGATGTATGTGTGCACGCACTTACCAACACACACATGAAGCATTAAGTATACACACTCGCTCACAATCGTGTCCATGCCATTAAGAGCTGCTCATTGCTACGGTAACGGGCCCCTGGAGACCACTGTCGGAGGGTCACATAGGACCCGAGGTTGCATGTCCCACCGCTCTGTGTATTTATCATTGTCCAGGAGTCCACAGCCACATCCAATATCCTCACAACATTTGCATTTTTACCATGACTCTCTATATGTGCACAAGTGGACAACATTATCGGTGCCACTCTGCTAATGAAAGAAAAAATAACTGGTCACAGAAATAACTTGAATCTGACAAAAGTAATGATAAATAAAAATGTTAGCTGGTCAAAATGTCATCCGATTGCCCTGGTGAAGACTGCATGTGCTCCTACTGGTTCATGGTGGGAAGGGGGGAATATATCAATACATACTTTGAACAGCAAATTAGCAGGACAATTAATGAATGTCTTTTGGAGAGAAAATTACACACGCTAATTTGAACCGGAACTGGAAATGAACTAACATCTGTCTCGAACGGTTGGCCCCTCGCAACTGAAGCCATCTTACGTTGCCACTATACCTGACAATGTCTGTTATTTTCAACACTGAAAACACTGTTATCATTGCGGGTGTTCCGCTAGGATCCCTGCATGGAATAATAAGAGACTCTCAAAGAAATAATAAATACAGTACCTCCGTGGAGCCACTTGAATGGCCAAATGTTCAATGTATATTAAAATAGTATGAAATATTTCCAATTCATCAATATTTTATTGTTTATGTGTATATCTATGTGCAAACTATATTTGAGTAACATTCTTTTAAGTCCGCGTGATCTCCTCCTCATTGCCTCAACCTAAGTGTTATATTTTAGGGGGGGGCAAAAGCAGCCTTTGTAGCTCATCCATCTTATCTATGTGTGTCTCTCTCCCCTTGCTGTGCTCTTGCCCTGCACATTCCTCCCAGTGAAATTGTGGTAGTATTGTTTGGTCTGAACCAGGTGTTCATTGCACCAGAAACTGACCTCATTGGGAATAATCTAGTTAAATAGAGGTTAAGTGCTGATGATTAAATATAAGATGTGCTTTTTGTCCTTTTTCTCTGGGGGGCCTTGACTAAGCATATACCTGTGTACTGTCTGCCTCTCATTCAGACCCCCCCCCCAAAAAAAACCCTGCTTGAAATTCCCCCAAAATCTATATAGAATACAAAACGTTTAAAAAAAAAAGTTCGTGAATCCCTAATTATAGGAAGAAACAGAACTGTCCCATTCCCTGATATGTATGATGCAACAAAAATTACATTGCTGGTACACAGCAGGCCTTGATAATGTATCAGTATGTCCCGTAAAAATAAACAAAATACATTCAATAGAATGCTTGATAAATAAAAAAAAAATCTGGAGGAAAAACCCTTATCTTGAACTGCATGATGATTTGTGGGATGCAGGAACAGGCGACAGTATGGCGTTAGATTTCCACCACAATTAAAAGCACATGAGAGAAAATTTTGAAGTGTTGTGCCAACAATGAGACCACTAGCAAGTTTAATTTGACGGTGGTTCAACTGAAATAACAGTGCTATGAGACCATATTGTTACATTGTATGAACAATAAATGAAGGTTAATGTAACTGTATCAATGCTACCGGGCTGGGCCGTGGCTGTTATAGTTACATCAGCCTGTTCGGTTCCTGCTCCGTCCAAGTCATGTGTCGTCATGTTCTTGGGCAAGACACACTAACCCCCCACTCAATGTGGTGTGAGGCTGGGTGGGAATGTTTGGGCGTAGGTAGAGGGGACGTAGGTGCCCACTGGCAACCGTCTGCCTGCTACAGGGCAACTGTGGCTCCAGAATGTAGTTCAGCACCACCAAAGTGTGAGTGAGTGAGTCCATGAATAATGTATCCAATGTGAGCGCATTAAGTGTGCAGTTGTCCAGAAAAGCGCCATATAAATCTGATGCATGAATAATAATATCATTATCATTACTTCACTGGGGTAGCATCTTTACATTTTCCGCAAATAAACATTTACGGCACTGCTAGGGGAGCGTGGATGTGACCAATTACAGATTACACGAGGTTACAATGTACAGTAAATTTCCTTGAAAACTACTTTTACAACCAAAATGTTTTGAATGGTTTTATTGTATTTCATTCTTAATCCATGTATGACTCTTTCTTCGTTTGATAAGTTAAAAAAAAAAAAGTTAAATACTTTTATCGTGATACATTTTTCAGCCCGACTACACGCAAAATATTGGCATTGCTCTGCTGCATTCACCTGCTGTGTGACCCCAGAAGCATCCAGTAGCAACACAACCTCCAAAAGCTGAAAAACATTCCAGTCTCCTCAGTGATTCATTTGATTCTGCAACACTCTGCCCGGCAAATAGAAATGACATGAATGAAGTTCACACTGTGTGTGTTGTTGTCGTGTTATGTGCACATTCGAGCCATGTGCAGGGTGTGGGTGATTTGCAACGTTTTGGAGAGCTTGTTGATTCGGGGTGTAGGAGGGACCCTTTGGTTTGATGAAAACAAGGCTGCTGGCTTCAAACAACAGCCACTGTTTTGGCTCCCCTGTGTGTGAGCATCTCTTTTTGAAGGTCCATTGAGGATGTTGTTCTTGAACCATTGAGACAAACATAAAGACGAAGATTATATTTCTTGCAAAACGTGTGATGGATTGCGTAGAAATCGAAAGAGTTTACATTTCTGGATGAAACCCTTGATCATCACATTTCTTTGAAAACGCACATTACAAAGATCAAAACCGAAAGGGCAAAGTTTGTGGCCCGAATGAATAAATCCAAGTCTTGATAAGAAAGCTTGATATATCATCTTTTGTTCTCTTATTTTCTCCCATTTAACCGATTGTGTAGAGGCCTGGGAAATCTAATAGAAGAGTAATATTGAAGCATTATATATCATACAAAACAAAGCAATATGAATGATCAGCTTTGCAGGATATTGTGATCATTCTTCTGCCCTTTTTCTTCAGTCTAAAATTCTCAAGTTGAAGGACCTTGTAGAAATTAAAACAAATCAGTTGATGTTCAAAATACAAGAATTTGCTTGCAGCAAATATCCCAAAAATGTTCAGCATAAGAGAAAGAATGTACAACCTGGGGGAGAATATGAGGAAAAAAAAACAAAACCCGAATTCACGAACCATGTGTGTAACGAGTGGTGTAAATCGACAGAACTCTCTTTCTTGATTAAGAAGTAAAAGCCGCCAAAAACTTGGTGCAATTCGGAAAGCTTTATAAAAATCATCTTCTGCATAAATATGCAAAAGAAAAAAATAAAAGTACTTGAGGTAACATCCACTGCGTTTGCTCAACACAGTAGCATTTAGGGAAGCTTCTTTTCACTTTTAGTCCTGTTTCCTCATTAATATTATTTTTATGACCCTAAACGAAATGTGGCATCCTCCTTTTCAGTTATATTTTGTTTATAATCATCGCTAATAATTGTACGACCATAAATTAAAGATGCATTTATGAAACTACTTCTCAGTTTCCCTCAGGAACTGTATGAACAAGGCATAAAATCATCTGCCTTAGTGGATGGTGCGTCAGGCTGTCTAGCAGGGTGCATGTGTTGTCCGCTCTCAGGCCTGTCACAGGGAACAAAGTGACAGCTGTATAAAGAGCGGAGGTGGCTGAAACCAAAATCTTCAATTAAACAGCAGCTTTCTGACTGGCCTCAGGTCTCCTTTCACAGAACGTTAAGTGTAACAAAATGTGCATAGCCAGAGCGGTAGCTCAGTATGTGTCTTGTGTATGTTTGTGTATATGTGAATTCAATAAATGCATGGTTGGAGATGTTTGTGGAAACCATCAGTGGGAGACAGCTCATATATTCATGGCGAGTGGAGACGTAAACTATAAAATATGGACACATGACCTGACATGTATTCAGACGTGGAAAATTGTGTGTGTGTGTGTGTGTGTGTGTGCGTGTGTGTGTGTGTGTATACAATAATGTAACTATCTAATTTAAATTGAATATCAATCCTCAAAAGCCTACCATTAGTTTAGCTATAGGAATACTGTGTTGAAAACACATCTGCGCTACACAGTGTGTGTGTGTGTGTGTGTGTGTGTGTGTGTGTTATATATATATATATAAAGTCGTGGGCTGGAATCTGGCCCCGGCCTTACTGTATGCAGTTTGCATGCTCCAGTTTTCTCCCACATTCCAAAAAAATGCATGGAAGGCCGAATGAACACCCTAAATAGTCCATTACGAATGGTTGGTTGTCTTTGTGTGCCCTGCGACTGGCTGGGATCCAATTCAAGGTGTCCCCCGCCTGCTGCTCAAAGACAGCTGGGATGGGCTCCAGCATGCCCGCAACCTTCGTGAAGATAAGCAGATGAGATAATCATGGCTGGATGTATATCATGTATTTAGGGAATATATACTGGATGAATGATATATATATATATATATATATATATATATACACACACACACACACACACACACACACACACACACATACACACACACACACACACACACACACACACACACACGCATGCATACATACATAGAGAGAGAGATATAGATAGATAGATGTATATACACAGACACCCTTATCCACACATCATCAACAAAAGATTGAAGTATTGTATTTTAATTGGTTGTTGAAATTTTAAGTGGTTGTTCCTTCATGCACCATTCACATATGAAGTTTTTAAGGCCGTTGGTTTCAGCTTTGAGCATTTGTGTCAGCTTTCTGTCTTATTTGTTTATTTTTGTTTATCAATTTTTCAGTATGATTTATAAGTCATTTTCATTGAAAAAGGGGCAAATAAATTGTGTATTTTTTTCAGTGTCTCTGTGAATAGATTTAAAAAAAAATTTTTTTTTTACTTAAATTAAAGCAAATTGAAGAAAAGAATAATTTCGAAACATTCTTTCAAATGTATGATCTGCAACCTCAACCAGTGCAACTGAAAAAGAAAAAGGGACTTTGGAACAGTTGCGAAAAGCAGTCTGTTTTTGCCGAAAGGCATACATTCGAATCAATGATTGCCTCACCCGAAAAGTAGATTCGTTTTGAAACAAACCAGTTAAATTCCAAATAATCGAACTGAAGGGGACTGTGCTGTCTACCCCCCCCCTCCCTTTTTTTAAAAAAAAATAAACCTGAAGATCCTTAACACATACTTCCATCCTTATGCACCCATTTTTTTTTTTTTTTTTTTTTTTATGCACACACCTTTTTTGATAGTCCTGACTGGTGATCTGTCATTACCTATTCATAGGATATCAGGTGTTATGTTGCTAGAGTTGACCAAAACCTAGTAGATAATTTTCTTTTTCGGTTGTATCTATCATCCTTTTAATTAGAAGCCAAAGTCTATCATGGAAAAGAAGGCCGAGTGTTCGTCAGTGTCACTGGTTGGGCTTCCTGTCTGAAACCAAAGTGCCATCTCCAGGCAGGGGCTGTGTACTGCACTGCCACTGTTCTCCCCCAGACACCTGGATGAGACTGTCGGTTTAATCGAATAAGCATGCGGCACATTTTCCTTCTTTTATATACTGTGTGGCTCCTGTTTTAAAAGTATCCTTTCAGCGAAGGCCAGTTGGATGGTCGAGCACTGGAGCTTTTCTCAAACAGTGTTTTCCTCCACCTCTTTGGAGTGTGCTGCTCTTAAACAGGCAGACTTGGCCGTACTTCTGCAGAGTCTCTGCTTCTCCCCAAGGTTTGTTTGCATTTTACCGGCATCTCTTTACATACACTGCCAAGCTGTGAGATCAGTGGCCACTCTGAAAATACCCTATGAAATGCATAATGTAAGGCGGGCTTTTAAGGCCCGCTAGAGTTTGGCCCCGCCACAGAGAGAGAGAGAGAGAGTTGCTCTGAATAAGTGGTCATGCAGGGGAAAGCATTTGGCGAAATGGATGCTGATGATTTGATTTTCCTCTTATAACCACAAATGAACCGTAATGTGTTGCATCAGAAGTGGGAAATGTTTGGAGACATCTAGCATCGGGACTGTTGAGGTGGTAAGGATGAGGTCAGAGCGTCTAGTTCATAATTTACTCGCAGGCCGGCCTGTGAAGGTAGCGGCGGCCAGCGTGTTGGGATTTTATGTCCAAATACAGAACTGAAGGTATTCCCAATCCTTTTGCTCTTTCGCCAAGCGCTCCGGAGCTCAGATCAAAGCGCTAAAAATGATAACGAAAGAAATAAATGTTCCCGTCAGAGAGAGAGAAAAAAATAAACAAACTGCTGACTGGCAGCGCTGCCCAATCCAAGACGAAAGTGA
The DNA here is from genome assembly GCF_001891065.2 of Hippocampus comes. Lineage (NCBI taxonomy): Eukaryota > Metazoa > Chordata > Actinopteri > Syngnathiformes > Syngnathidae > Hippocampus > Hippocampus comes. The sequence continues at coordinate 3,217,363 of NW_017805467.1, read as the reverse complement.
CGTCAGAGTAACAGAGGTAGAGAATGTGAGACAATTGGGGGGGGATCACTTTTTCATTTGCACGTTTCAGCTTCCTATTAGCCCACAGCGAGGAGCTAATGGAGCAGCAGTATGATAGTCTGTTGTTCTTGTTTTGTCAAGTTCTCCTCTGCGCTGTCAGGCCCGGGGCTTGACTATATTTGACTGCGGGTGCCTCCGCTCTTAAACATGCGTTTGTTCTTTACATTGGTGCACAGCGCATCCGAGTTCACGAGTCAGACAAATAGCTGCTGTTGAGGAACTCTTCGCAGAAAAGTATGAAAACTAAAGTTGTTGAAAAACTGCATAATTGTGACCGCCGCGCTCGGGGGTTCTCACCGCGAAGAGAAGCAATGACAAGTTGATGAGGCCGTGTCGGGTGGGGACCGTCCGTTTACGGCTCCCTGCGGAACTCGCTTCTCGGACAGACGGGACCAAAGCTGTAACCGAGATCACAGCGCCCTGCGGGCCTCATGACCCGTGTTTGCTTGTGTTTGGCTTCACCTTGCTTTAATAAACACCTAGCTGCACAGAGAGGCCCCACTTTGCCAAGCATGCGCAAATGAAAAGCCTCGCCACAGCTGAGCGTGCGTGCGTGCGTGCGTGCGTGCGTGTGTGTGTGTGTGTGTGTGCGTGTGTGTATCACAGGTGCATCGCAGCTCTGCCGGCTTTTTGGTTGGCTGCCACGTCAGCCCGGCTCCAGATTTACTGCCCTGACACAGGAATCCATTAAATGCTGTTTAGGGATCCTGGGCCAGAGCCCCTCTCAAATCTCTTTCATTATAGCTCCAAGCTACCATGGAAGGGCAGCGAGTTGGCCAATCAGCGCTGCCGCCACATGTGTTCCTGCTTAGGCCCACGATTTGAGAGGCTTAAGTGACTACTGCACACATCTTAAACTCGTGTGTGTGTGTGTGTGTGTGTGTGTGTGTGTGTGTGCGTGCGCGTGTGTGTGTGCGCGCGCGTGTGTGTGTGTGTGTCCTTACGTGTGTTCTTGTGCGTGTGTATCCCAAATGAGGCCATGCCAGCCACACAACCATTCCGCCCATCTGGCTGGCACCGTGTCCACTAATGAAGACTGGCTCAGGACACGGATCTAATGCTGTCCTTCACCTCTTTGCACGGCCACACCTATTGGCTCCTCCTCTTTGCCCCCCATCAGGAGGCACATTCGCTCACCTCGAATGATTTTGCATCTTATTTCTTCTATGCATCATTCCTTTTCGTGTTTACCTTTTATCATTGTGTGTTCGGTTTCTGTGCCGCAAACACAACACTCTAAAGCAACCCCCTGTGCTCCTCTCCTCTCTGAAGGAGTTTATTCCTGTTCTGGCCTTTGATTGTGTGGTTGATAGTTGACAAAATATGGAAAACTGTTGGAGCACTTATTTAATATCTTTGATATGCAGTTTAAGATCCATGTACTAGTACGCTCTTTGTCCTCACTAGCAAGTCAGTGTGGGAGTTTTTTCCCTCTACTGTATGACATTTCTTCACAATGGACTGTCATACTTGTATAAATGTGATGCATTATTATTATTGTTGTTATTATTATTCTTACGAGAAGTGGCATTATAACATTCTACTGGAGAACATCTAGCTTTCCACTAGTACAGTCATTATCAAACCTTTTACAGTAAATCCTCACCCTCAAAAAATAATGTGACAATATGCATGATCATATTTCAATACAGTAGCTCAGTTGGTGTGAGTGTTCATCAATAATAAGAGGTTTTATCCCCAAAAAGTATTTTTAACATCGCAAACCACGATAACAAAATGCACAATTTGAACGTTAAGATTGCATGTAAGCATCAGAACAGCATCAGAACAAATACTAAAAACAATACTCTGTTAATAATTCAAATAAAATGGGTTGCAAATAAAAATTAAAATATATGCGCCTAAATAGAGATTTTTAAAACACTTCTTTGATTAAATGCAAATATATTGAACGTAAGAGTTGTATATAATTGAGGTAGTGAATCTTTTGTGTATCACAAGGGAGAGCCTGAGTAGCACCACACTTGGAGAGTCACTGCACTGATTTGCCACACTTGCATCACATATTTGTTCCACTGGTATGTCAAAAATGTCTTTCTAGTCTGCAGAAATGTCACAGGGATGTGGAAAAAAACATTACGAGTAAGACAATGTCATTCATACTAGTACAGTTGAATTGGAAGGATATTGAATAATTGCTCAAATGGTTTTCTATAGAAGAGTGCATGAAGGTAAAGATGACTAAAAGGGAAGTCAACCCCCCCAAATTTTTTTCAAGAATATCTTCTATGCAGCCCCACGAGTCTAAACACGGCATCCTGATTAATATTGTGGAATATGAGAATTTATGGAATCTGAGTTACGGAGTAAAAGCCACCCATTTTCATCCATCTCAGGGGACGGCCATTTTGACAATGACATCACACTTACTCATAGCTCAGCTTCAAAAACCGGTGAGCCGTGATTGTTTGTTACCTGAGCCCCGAGCGACTGTGATGTCATTTTCAGTCGACAGAAAGAGACAAAATGGCCACCCCCTGTATGCGGGTGGATTTTTGCTGCTGAACTCATATTCAAAACGCAACATGCCGTGTTTAGACTAGTGCGGTCGTATAGAACATAGTATTGTAGAAAGAACGAAAAAAAAAATAGAATTCCCCTTTACAAATGCACTATGGAATATGTACACATTTAGGTTTGTTGCCCACAATATAAACAAATGACCGCTCTGTGAGGGGGCTGTCAATTAGAAGGCGAGCGATGGTGTTGAAAGAAGAGCGCGTGCACTGGCGGTGATGGAGGGACATGTGCGTGATGGTGGAGGGAGGCCATGTTAATAAGTGGCCCACAGCAGATGGGGAGCGTCCCGCGTTGCTGTGTAAAGCTGCTGTCTCTTCTTGAACCCGCACATTAAACATGTTACACAGGTGGCTTATTAAACCCGCTGTGTCACTAAACGGCACCACGTACTGATCATTCAGCACATTGCGCTGACAAACACCATGTGCAGAGATGTTACAGCGCCGATCGTTAATGCTCTTACACCGGGCCTGCGTTCAGAACAGACTTAATGCTTAATTTGATAAAACACCTCTAAACATTCTCATCCCCAGACCCCAGTTTGACTAATATAGCAACTCTTTGGGTTCTGGTCCAATAAAACAAGAGCTGTCCCTTGAGACCTCGCTATGTATCTTCCTCTAATCTTCTTCTATTTCTGTCTTTTTTTTTTCTTTTTGCATTTTTTTTGTACTTGTCTCATTTACAGCAAAACTTCAACAAGTCTCCCATGAGCAAGGGCCCTCCAGAGCTTGGCCTCGGGCTCGATGATGATGAGCTGGACAGCGCTAGCAAGTAAGTGCTTCTTTTATTCATCCTTACTCTATTATATTATCAAAGCCACGATTCAATTTGTTGAGTAACAATCGACTCAATGGGCAAAAGATGCTCAAGGCAAGTTATTTTTTAAGTCAAGATTGTACTGCCCCCAAGTGGACACTAATGGGAAAAACAAGATCATTTGACCAGACTATTTTTGGACGATTGAATGTGTGTTGGCTTGCTGATATTTTCTTTGTAAAATATTGTCCATCTAGGTTTTCATTAATTAAAGTTATACATGCTGGTCCATCTGAATTGAGTAGATAGAATACCATACAAAAGTTCATTTATCTCAGTAGTTCTCAATTTAGAGATAACACCTTGGATAATATGTTGCAATCTACATAACTTCCCAATTAAAAATAATTGTCATTGTTCTGTCTGCAATCGAAGTCAGCTAAAATCATCAACTGATGAATAGAGAAGTAAATCCTGAAATCTGTCATTCGTATTCCTCATGAATCTCAATGTAAATTTCACGTTTTTGAATAGAATTAGTGAAATGAACGGAGCTTTGTAGCACATTCTATGTATTTTGGTTGCATCTCTACATCAGCGTTTTCTCCACCGTAGGATCTCATCAGAGGACAGTGGCGATGTGCCGTCATACGCGGAGGACAGCGATGACTGCTACTCTTTGGAGTTGGACATGGACTCCTCGCAGTCAGGCAAGATGAACCTGCTGGAGGAGATCCTGGACTCTTTGAACACCACCACGATGGAGCAAGGCAAGCTCAGTGCAGCCAAGAGCCTGGACTTCTTCAGGTCCATGGAGGACCTGGACTACGCCCCGGTATGAGAAACACATTGTGTAATGCAGCTAATTAAAACTCATTCAGTACCAGCCAATTCTGGACCAAGTCTGAAAAGACGCTTAAAAACGTCTTTGGGAGTGAATGAGTTAAGTGGTCTCACTTTTTCTTTTTTTTTTTACCCCCCC
>NW_017805467.1:3100737-3212511 GCF_001891065.2 Hippocampus comes | reverse complement strand
CTTTTCCCCCCCCCCCCCCCCCCAACCTGGCATTTGAACAGGGCAGTGTAGACTTAAGCCACTGCAGATCCATTTCAAAAGTATTTCACACACACACACACACACACACACACACACACACACACGGGAATGTCACTTCATAGGAAATGGCTTGTTTGACTGTATTGTTATCATAAGCTTTCCTAATTCCTCTTTGTCCGATCATTTTCAGAGTAAATTTAACACCGCTGGTGACTGTCAGCCGTCAGAGGAAAGGGATTGTGATGGAGTGGGGGATCAGGGGGGCTGGAACATGGGTCAGGATGACAGCGCGGTCCACGGGAAACACCTCCCGCCATCCCCACGCAGAAAGCCCACCAAGAGCAGCCTAAAAAAAACCCCTGTGCCCCCTGTGCTCATAACAGATGAGCAGCCCGGTCCGCGTCCTCTACCTCCAGGGAGACAAGCAGGAGAGTGCTTCTCCTATTTTCTGTCAACATCTCAGCAAGTTACGGCCACAACACCATCTCCAACTTTGTCCCACGCAGCTTCCATTCCCAGCTATTCTCCACTGCCGGCGCCCCGCACGCGGACCATTTCTGAGCCCCCAGCGAGCACCGAGCCCCCTCCCGCCCAGAACCCGACAGGCTCCACCGGCATCTTGAGGAGGAAAGTGCTCTCCAAGGAGACGGTGAGGCACTACAAGGAGAAATCTCTGCACAGGCAGGCAAGCAAGGAGAGCAGGGCCAGGAATAGCCAGTCGGTGCAGGTCCCCTGGGAGAAGGACTACACGGAGGGACTGCCGAGTCTGGGTCACGCCAAAGGCTTGGGGGCGGCGATGCAGGATCGAGGCCTCCTGGAGGAGATCGAGTCCATGTGCTGCGTCGGGCCGGTGCTCCACAGCGGCCTGCAGCTCTCGCAGGTGCACTGCAACAGCAGTCACCACAGCAAAGCCGCGGAGCACTCGTAACTTTCGAGCCACAGAGTCGCCGTGTCAACAGCAGGAAGACTTAGTGAGAAAAATGCACAGACCTGCAGGTGAGGCCTGTGGGAACAAAGCAGAAAAAGCTGGTGGACAGGGACAAGGTCTTACCCAGGGAGTGATTTCTATAACCGATGCAAGATGTCGAAACATATAGCAATACACTCTACAGGTGCATCTCAATAAAATACAGAATTGTGAAAAACTGCATTTATTTCAATAGTTTCACATATAATGTAGATTCACAATACCCAGTGAAATATTTCCTGATTCATAATATTCATGGTTATACATTACGGTTGACGAAAAGCCAAATCTCGAAAAATTCGAATACAGTGAGCACCTGCATATTTGTTTTTGGGCATTCACAAATTTAACTCATGACAGATTTTTTTTTTCTTTGCTGTGGAACTAATCTCCTTTTCGCCACCAAAAAGCTCACCTTGACATTCTTGTGCTTCAGCCAAAGCAGTAAAAGCTTAACTTTGGCACCATCTTGTGGCATCTTGCTGCTAAGACTATGTTGTTGTGAGTTGAGGAGTTTCATTTTGACAGAAATATTTCTTAGCCACCGTCTTGTGGCATTGATTAGCAATTTCAAGCCTTTTTGGAGGGGCTTCACACAGATTTTCACTATTTGCGGTGGGGCACGTATGCTTTCCTGGGCAAATAGCAGCCGTGTGCGCTGGATGACAAAAGAAACACTCCAAATCATTTTTACTTGTGGAAATTAGGTGGCATTTTCCTGTGTGTTAAAGTTATATCTACAAAATTTCTTTCATTGTATAAATTGACCCACTGAAGAAAAAAAAAAAAACATTTCCACCAAATTCTAATTCATTGAGATGCACCTGTATATCTGCCCAAGTATTGGGGTTGAATCCCATCTACAGGAAGCGGACAAAAATATAGAGTCTGTCCCATCTACATCCTCCTATGGAGCTATTAACAGTCCCCTCTCTTCTGGGAAAATCTTCTACAAGATGTTCAAGTGTATCCGTGGCAACAGTGGACCGTTCATCCCGAAGAACATCACAAAGGTGTGTTGAGTCAAGTTCCGGCAGCATCAAACCCATCCCCGTCACGCTGGAATCAAAAAAGGACGGACTTCCATTCAAAGGCGTGACCCAGGACTTTTTGTCTGTATCATCTTCTGCAAATTGCACATTTTTGTTTTTGTTTTGAGTAACAAGAAAAAAAAAATGACGCCAGGAAGGAGAACTGAAAGCAACTATGAGCACCCACGTTGCGTTTTTCCACATTCCAGAAATGATGTCTTGAAACAGGAGGGGCAATGTGACGTCCCATCGTCATGTCAAAGGTCGTCACATTTCACTGGAGCATCGGACGTTTGCACTTTTCAGATGGACAGTTCGAGCCCCGCCCCCGTTAACAAGTATTTCAATTAATATAGACAAAAGGAAAATCGGCAGTCCTCATGAGCCTTTGGAAGCATTTCGACACTGTGTACAACCATTTCAATCACCGTGCCTTAAGCGGACGTATGATTTGTTCATCTTTGGAGAGCCTGGTAGGTACTCGTGCTTGACATCTGTCAGCTTGGAGACGTGAACGGTACTTGTAAGCGTGTTTATGTTGATGGACTGAAATCTTTGTGTCTCCTGGATGATGTGCTTTAAGATGCTTGTCAAAGTTACATTTCATAGACTCAACTGTGCATGTAGAAACTCACAAGGGAAGTCCATGTGAATAGTAACTTTTTTTTTCCCCTCACCCCAAACGATGCCGCTTGCACTCTCCTCCTTGTCGTTTCGTCCAACTTGTGTTGGCTCCATTTCTTCTCTCCCTTTTGAAATCTGTGTAAGAATGTATTCAATATCCATGTACTAGTACGCTCTTTGTCTTCACTAGTAAGACAATTCAACACACTCAATGATGTTGGACACACTACTAAAGCGCTTTTCCACTGCTGTGTGATATTTGTGCACACAGCAGTGTGGTATACTAGGAGGACAACTGCATGTCACTCATGAGACAAAACTGCACTCGTTGAAATCTGCATACAACTCGTGAAGTACTAGATGTTAACTGGTTAATTTCACGAGTAGCACGCAGTTGTCGAATAATGCAATTTTGCCTAACTACTATAAAGTACTTTTCTTCATAGTCCGTCTCACTTGCATCTTCCCCATACTAGTGTGTGATGTTTTTGCACACTAGTAGAACAACTTTGGCATATTAAAGGGACAATGACATGTTCCCGGTGTGGTCCAGGAGGATTCTCGTGCACTACACACGCCTAGCCCATTTGGCCTCGTTGTGTTGCAAGTGCAGCATAGTAGTTATTATATTATTAATTTATATATATATATATATATATATATATATAATATTATATTATATTTAATTTGGTTTAGTAAAGTTTAATTGAATACCAGCGAGCCAAAAATGGCAGTAGTCGGAAAAAAAAAAACTAGTAAGACTGTTGAATTGTCTCAGTGGGAGGACAAAGAGCATACTAGTACATGAAAAATGAGGATGTGGGTCCAGCGGCTTTTCAGATTTCCTGGCTTCCAGTCGCACACTGGTGATAGCGTGTTTGATTGTACCCCAGTTTAGACTGTACCACACATATGTGACATGTAACAGTCCGACTCTCCCGGCGAGAGAAACGCAGCGTGTGGAGGGTTGAGGGCCCAACCAAAACAAAAACCAAACAAAGAAAAAATGGGTTTCCCCTTTGCCCGGTTTGGCGCTCTTCCCGTTTTTGTTGTGATTTCGAGTAGACGTCAGTCAGCCTGGCATTTAAATGGCGGCCATTTCTCGAATGGCCGCCGCTGCCCCGTTAACGCTTTGCTCGTAAAGTGGGCGGCGAGCAGCTCAACGAGCGGACATTGGTAAAGTCTACGAGCAACTTGACAGCAGCTCCACTCATTGACACACATTAAAACACAAGAGTAACTATGCAAAGATTTCCAACTCAAAAGGTCATAATACTTTGACTAAAAAAAAAAATTACGAGTCAAGTTAGTTTCTAATGGGAAAAAGCCACGTGTGTGTGTGTGTGTGTGTGTGTGTGTGTGTGTGTGTGTGTGTGTGTGTGTGTGTAGCCACGTGTGTGTGTGTGTGTGTGTGTGTGTGTGTGTGTGTGTGTGTGTGTGTGTGTGTGTGTGTGTGTGTGTGTGTGTGTGCGTGTGTGTGCTCAACAGTAATGTGGTGTGCCTTGTAAAATAAGAGTGTACCCGGTACAGTATTAAAGAGAACGGTAGGAGTATGCAATGTTCAAATCATCATCTGGTCCTCTGATTGTTTCATGAGTGAAAATAACTTCAGAATGGTTGTGACCAAATGACCTGAAGTGAACTCAGGTGAGGTTTTTCAGACAGGAGGAACCTCCTGGCATTTCATTTGCTTTTGTGTGTAGTTTTTATTTTGTCTTCTGCTAGCTAGACACTTTTTTTTAATTATTGCATTAGTTTAGGAGTTGTTTAAATTAATTGTGTTTCTTCTCCCCCCCCCACCCCCCAAATTTAAGTCGAAACAAAAAAAGGCATTTAAAACGTTTTCTCAGAGGTGTTCATAGCCAAAAACTGAAAAATATCAAATATTTTCATCCGACGTGTATTTTTCTTGCGTATATTTTACATCAATAATATAAATTGGTGTTGTATGTTGTAAATGACGTCCAATATGAATGTTTATATATTATTTTTAAACTGAAAAAGAAGAGACAATAATATAAAAAAGTATCGCCTACGATCCGGTACTCACTCATGTTTCTGCCCGCATGTTCAGTACTTGGATGTAATGTCTGTTTGAACTTGGCCCTTATTCGTTTGACAGATGTACTTCATTCATAATTCTTGGTATTTATCTCAGTATTTAGCTGTGAAAACAAAAAAAGAAAAAGAAGAGTGTAACAAATATGTCGGTTCTGCCTTGCATCCGATTGCATTATAGTATTTAACATCATCTGCCTTGTAGTAGAGTTTATTTTTTACATTTATTGGCGCTGTAAATAAACCAGAGAGAAAAATACATGAGCGAATAACTACTGCTGTGAGAAAAGTGAAAAACGAAGGTGACTGTTTACACTAAAGCTGTACAATGATGATGACAGTAGCGTGTTGGGGGGGGGGGTCGCATTTCAGTATGTGGCAGAAGAGCAACCTCTTGGTGCTTGTCGCTATTCCGCCGGCGGCTGAGGGTGCTAACGTAGCATTTCTGATTGCAGACACACCACATTTCATAATGTATCTTTAACATCTGTGTAGTAGCAGCGTAGACATGAATCAACTCATGTAACAATTGAGTTTTCCGGTACGTTTTGATTCCGTGCACACTTGCATGTTCTCGTTGTGGAGAAAACAACTGAGGTCAGTCTGATGAGGTGTTGATGACCAACCTGGTACAACTGCACATCTTGTATGCACTCTGAACTGAAAATAAATTCTCTTTCATGCAACTTGCATGTCTAGACTCACTTTCAAGCACATCTGTTTATAATATGTTCACACACACGATACTTGGAGTTCAAATGCTTTGCTTTGCATATTTTCTGAATAGAAATGTCGACAATGTGCTCAAAGTTTCTTCACTATGACTACTGATTAATTTTCTTTTTATTTGATTGTGACAGACACAAAAAGAACACACAGCAAATTGTCACCTCATTGAACATTGATGGAATAAATTAGCCTTCACCAGTAGATTTTACATACACAAAGGCACAAAATGACAAACTTTTTCAATGTATAAATAATGTGGCATCTCGGTTCAAACACATTCTTTCGATGTAAAAACTATTACATTACCATATTATGCCTTTAAAGAGCGACTCCAAATCCAATTCCACATATTAGTGCATGGTTCCATGATGACCCTTAACGAGAGAAAATTATGGATAGATAGTGCGTATGTGTATACAGTGATCCCTCACTTATCGCGGTTAATGGGGACCGAGACCACCCACGAAAGAGGAAAATCCGCGAAGTAGGTACCCCCCCACAGGTATATGTACATGTGTACCAAATTTAATGGTATACATGCATGTAGAAGTAAATGTTTGTAGTAATTAACATTACTTAGTGCTATATACTCATATATATATGTACACATATATACATGCATAGGTTAGGTTAGTGTATAAATAAGAAAATACAGTAAACATAGACATGAAATAAACATGTAGTACTGTATATGTTGCTCTATGTGACTCGCTGTTTTGCCAACTTTGGCTGCCTCTTGCGGACCTTTTGCGCCATTTTCGCGTTCTTTTCTTTTTTTAAATGAATGCTTTTGACAAATCCGCAATGCACTGAAACCGCGAAAAGTGAACCGCGAAGTAGCGACGGATCACTGTAAATTCAGATGCTACTCTAGACTCTGCAGTAAACAATTGTCCGAAAAACATTTTTTTGTTTGTTTATTTAACACACTACCACTTTGAGACAAAATACTGCATTTTCAGCACAGCACGTCAACAGTGTTTTAAAATGTTGCCACAGTTCTATGCATGCACTTTTGACTTAAAAAAAAAGGGACACTCAAGGTGCTTGACAAGAGTCGTTATACAATGCTAACACTGGTTTTCAACTTTTTTCCTTGAGACCACTTTGATTAGAACCATTCAGGAGCAACAACAACAAAAAAGTGAGAGCAGCATGTATTCAATGTGTACAACATGTTGGGAAAGCATTGCTCCATCTGTCCTCCAAATATAGATTAGACACACAAACTCCATCCATCGTGTGCTGGAATATATCGAGAATGAAGGCCGCCTAGCGTGGCAGGTGCAGCAAGATGGATGAACGGTGTCCCCAAAAAGCTCTTACGATTTTGCACCATGTGCATATACAAATGTGAAGGCCTCACTCCAGGACGCAGGCGTTTCCTCGGTCATCCTCGGATGTTTTCCACTGCTCAGATGAGCCTCTCCATGGGCGCAGGCTGAGTGATGCTCCACATCTCCAGCCGAGATCCGTCCTTCTCCTGCCGGCTGGGGCTGTAGGTCCCGTGGGTGGCTCGGCGGTTCAACGCGACCACCAGTCCGGCCGAAGTCAGGATGAGAACCAGCAGCAGGACGACAGACACAAGACTGATGGCCAATAGCAGGTCAGAGGTCACGCCTTCAGAAGTCAACTAGGGATGAGATGTGAGGTAGTTAGCATTTTTGCGGTACAATGTTGCTTCACACCTGCACTTTTATCACAAATTTTTTCCCACGAAGCAGAGACAATATATGCTTGTGATTATTGTATGCTGTCTTTGTTTGGGTTACTGCTTCGTATGTAAAGTTTGAGGGTTTACTGTCACTCAAAAACTGACGCCGCCGTCCAGAAAAATGGCAATTCAGATTTATCCCACTCAGATTGTCCAAGTTGCGACATGAAAGCATTCCAGGTAAATGTAAATAACAACGATGGCTAAACGCGATAAAATGTTTTATTCCTCATAGCTCATTTTCACCTCCAGGAAAACCTGCCTTCATAATTTGTTTTATTCATGTAAGTTAAGGAAAATCATATCGTATCAGCATTTCATACATTTCACCAAATAACAAATGAAGGGAGGTAGCGGCATAGCATCACGCCGTCAATTTAAATCATGTCGTGTTAGATAAAGTTCAGTCAAATAACGACATGAATGTAATAATAAGTAAAGACATACAAATATATCTCAAGACCCTTTTGAATTGTGTTTTGCCATTCACGGTCTGTGTTTCCATTGGGGTCGCCATTGTCGAGTGACGTCCGATTGAAGCAACTCTGTGAAGACTTTGCGATGTGGGCATTTTGAGTGTCGCTCCAGCTTCCTGGTCACAGATCGGAAAACTTTTGACTTGTCTCTTTCCTGCTACGCAGCATTAGCAAAACTACCCCGTCGTTGGTGTTGAGTATTCTGTTTGCATTCAGATAGCAGACATTCATTAGACACAATAACATGATTTGGCTGAGTAGTTTGGTTTTTAAACGTATAATGTATAATTCTCCTTTTGTTTTTTGTGTGTCAGTTTTACAGCAAGTGGCAACCTGGAGTGACAAACAGCTTGAAGCAAGCACCTGATTTTGAGAGCTCCTACTCTGAGAACTGTGCTTGTGTGAGTCTTTTTGTTTCCTCTACGACAGTCTCCTATTTCTTGACAGCGAGAGAGTGAGACGATGAACAAGGGTTCACTGTACAAATAAATACATTGTTTGGTTTTCCCCACACACAAGCTCTAAGTCCCCCAACCCCCACCCGGCGTTCCACGCGCGCAGCCAAAGTGATGATGGATGCGTTCCCTGTCCCGGCAGGAGGGCAGCAACCGGCGGAAGCTTTCAGTTGCCTCAGACTCAAACCTCCCCGAGTCTGCCGCCTCTCTCGCAGTTTGGGCAACGGCCAGAGCCAGCGCCTACGCTACGGCCAGGCCGACCGGACACGGCGCCAGCACGGCAGCCACCCGAGAGCCGTGTGGAGCGAGAGCCGTCTGCGGAGGATCACACACAGACAGACACGCAGTCGCACTCAAGACGCTGCCCGATGAACCCAAAAGTGTTCGCTCTGCAAACACAGCCAGAGGTACGGCACAAAAGAGCTCGTCGAGGCCTTGTTCGGAGGGAAAGGCTGCATCGCTTTTGACTATGGGCCGTTTAATGGCCGTGAAATTGTTCTTTCCGTCACACAAACCATAGACAGCTTCAGCATCCGCCGGGGGTGGGAAGTAACAAAGTACAAATACTTTGTTAAAGTACAAATACTTTGTAACTTACCGTATTGGCCCGAATATAAGACGGCCCTGATTAGAAGACGACCCCCTCTTTTTCAAGACTCGAGTTTGAAAAAAAGCCTTTTTGAACACCAAATTAACTTTTATACAGAACATAATTACAGTACATCTGAAACAAATGATTCTAACAATATATTTGAGAGAAAAAGTATTATTTTGCCTCATTCAAATATTAATATCTGAACATTTAAATATGTAAACTAAAGTGCAATCACATTCGTAAATGAATGGCTTCTGGTTTTTGAAATGTAAATTACATCATAACTTCTCCTCAGCTGCCGGTTCACCTGGCCGATCTTCGACCCACTTTTCTCCAGATTGTCGCTACGTTTCTCCATTTTCTGTTATCTCTTCTATTATTTTCTTCTCTTTTCTTTCTTAACGCTATTTTTTTATTTTTCTTCTTCGTGCTTCCGCTATTTTTATTTTTATTCGTCGTGACGGGTTCACTTTGGCCTGGGGAGTCAAGTTAAGCATTCGCTTCAATGATATCTGGCGCCATCTAGCGTCGTGAATGGGTATAATGTCAAGATCCCGAATATAAGACGACCCCCACTTTTTCAGTCTTATTTCAATGCAAAAAAAACACCGTCTTATATTCGGGCCAATACAGTATTCTAATTTAGTAACACGAAGTAATGTAAAAAGGGTTTAGTGTATTTAACACTTTCATGCACCCTGTCGCCTGATAACATAAGCTTTCCACTGTAGTAACCAATGTCCCTGAAACGATTGAGGAGATGTATTTATTTTTTTTGTTGACACAACACGAGACGTGAAACGTGATTTTTCTTCTTCGTACAAGCACTGCATGCATTCAGGAAATGAAAGTGTAAAGTGTTTTGTGTACCGAGAAATGATTTTGTTTGGGTCAAGTTACCAAAATATACAGTGGTGCCTTGAGACACAAGCTGAATCCTTCCACGCTTGTAACTAAAAACACCCGCGCACATGAATGCATTCCAGCCCCCTCCCAAAACAAACAAAAAAAAACCCACCAAAAATGGTTGTAATGGGTTTTTTAATATGCATTCTATAGCACTCTATAATGTCGTTCTTTACAAAGACAAACTAATGACATAATTAAATCAAATGTAAAGGATTAAACAGTTTTTGGCACATTTTTTAACTTTGATTCATTGTGCTGTTCCTTCCGGCGTGCCTGCTTTGGGCACTTAAGGCAGTGTAATACAGACATACTGCGCAGATATTCATTGAGATGGTCACTCCTGAGTAAGCCACGGTAATATTGCTCGTCCTGTGAAGAATGTATGCCCGTGAGTGTTGTTATGTTATATTATCTCCTCGGTGCTCCACCGTTTACGTTTAAATATCTGTTGCTTAAAGTGTCGTAACACCGCAACACCAATGCTATTTGTTAGCCAGTCGATGCCATTTTGTAATGTTCGTTAGCTTTAAGCTAAAATGACTTATCTAAAGCCAAGCTATGTGTACAATGTGTACTTTCTTTTGCTTTATGTTTAGTTTGTAAGTAAACCACACCTGGGATGGGTGTTAAACGGCTTTAAACCTGCTTTTGAAAAATTGTTCTAGACCTGCCAAAGTGCTGCTCGGTGGGAAGTGAGTTGAGCTTACTATCAATCTACATCTAAAATGCGTGCTTACTTTTTTAAGTCAAAGCAAAATAATTGGCCAAATGGCTGCTCATATCTCCCAAAAGTCAAGTCACTCATATTTCAAGACACAAATGTAACGTAATGACAGCCGCTTATTTATTTTTTTTAACGTAATACTATTTCAAAGCCTGTACTTTTTTGGGAGGAACACATGAGTTGAATTAGTACTTGAACTGTCGATTCTGAGAGTACAGTATCTGTACTTCTACTGAGAACTTTTGCAACCATTGCCACCGCCCAAAACACTCAACACCAGATTTCTACTTGTCAATCAAGAGAAACCAAAGCACGCCATGCAGTAAGCGGCTGATTGTTAACACTCATTACGTGACAAAAAATCGGCACACCGGCTTTCATCAGAAGTTGCTGTTGCTGGTCACACTTGAGTGGCAGCTGTCAAAAAAAAGCTTTTACCAACCCGGTCACTTTACATTCAGCAATCACCATGGAAACACAATTAGAAAACACAACATTTAACTCCTGCAGCGATGACACTTTCCTCTCCTCTCCTCTCCTCTCGATACAGCTTCTTTGGGAAGTGCTTACCTGTCACTGTGGCACAGTTTGCTGTCAGAGTGAGTGTGAAACAAGCAAGCCGCCGCAACAGCCGGCAGCCAGCACCCGCCATCAGTCACCCGCTGCCAAACACGCACACGCACACACACACACACACACACACACACACACACACACACACACACACACACACACACACACACACACAGACACACGCGCGCCACATAGATGTCTAACTAACCAGTCTCTGAGGTACATGGCGGGGCCACCCCGAAGCCTGGAAGCAGAGGCAGCGGCAATGCCTCCCTGTTGTCAGCACTATCTCCCTGCTTTGTGTGTGAGTGTGTGTGTGTGTGTGTGTGTGTGTGTGTGTGTGTGTGTGTGTGTGTGTGTGTGTGTGTGTGTCAGATAAGGTGCCCTCGTATGTTCTGGTGAAGCAGACCAAACTTCTGTGAAAGCCACCAGCTCCCTGCTGAAGCTGCACTTCATTTCCAGATGCTGCTTTTTCGCAGGCAAAGCATATTTCTCCCTTCTCTCACTGGGTGGCCACATTAGTGCAAACCCCCAGTCCTTCCTAACGACTCTACCGATAGGTCTATACAAGAGTCATGCACATGCACAAAAAGTTGGGCTTGGACAAAGTAGGGCGTGGCGGAGGGGTGGGGGGGAGGACACATGGCCATTCGAGAATGAACTGCACATGATCAAGAGTCCTGTCCACTCAAAAATTAATCAGCCAATGAGAGCGCATTCCTCATGAAGCCCACCCACCCGTTAGACTTGTGCTAAAAGTCGAGCGAGAAAAGGCTGGAAGCGCAAACGAGAAACAAGGGAGCGTAAGCAAGAAATGATGTAACTAAGAGCAAAAATTGTAAACATTTCTCTCAAAGTCACAGGTAAGACTGCTCCTATACCAGCAGTGTTGGGATTGGTTGCCAAGCAAT
Organism: Hippocampus comes; assembly: GCF_001891065.2. NCBI lineage: Eukaryota > Metazoa > Chordata > Actinopteri > Syngnathiformes > Syngnathidae > Hippocampus > Hippocampus comes. The sequence goes on along the minus strand of NW_017805467.1, from coordinate 3,200,724 downwards.
TGTATGTCCCATCTAGGCTAACAAGCATTCACACTCACATTCACATGGAATGACGATTTCCGCGCTCACTCTCACACCTTGGGACAATTTCGAGTGTTCAATTAACCTGCCACGCATGTTTTTGGAATGTAGGAGGAATATGCTCCATGACCAGTTTTGTAATTCAAAGCACTTGTATCTCAAAGCATCTTTCTCCATTAAATTTAATTGAATGCCATTGATCACTTCCAGCCCCCGCAAAAAAACAAACATTTTGTACATATTTTGACAAATTAAATACCACTCTGCAATACTGTTCATAATAAAAACATATCGTCACAAAACAATCAAATAAATTGTTCAGTTGAGCATCATTAAGTCATCCGGCTCCCTCTGGTGTACACAACTTGACCACAAGAGGGCAGTAATATACCAAATACAAATAAGAGTTTCACGATTACTGTAATTTTTTTGAAGGCAAAAGATAAAGTATTGTCATATTGTCTATCTACAGTTGCTAACTCACATATGGAGAGACATGATGTTTGTGTTCAAACATCAGTTGCTTGATGTGTTACAATCACGGCACAGTTGCTATTCATTTGCCCGTCTATGGCATTTTGCATTGTTTGTTAGCAGTAACCTGAGCAAACTTTTCTAAGGTATATTTTTTAACAGTGTCAATTTTAAAAAAAGTGCTCTGCATGTTTGAGTGGGAGCTTGAAATATTTTGGGATACAATCACGCTGCATCTTGTTAAAGGAGATTATGCTTCTATTTATGGTGCCATGAAGGTGTTTGATTACTGAACACACACACACACACACACGCAGCTGCTCGCAATGTGAAAATGGAAAGAGAATGATTAAAAGCGGACAGACAACAAAGCAAACTAATGAGGAAGATTTGTTTTATTATTGTTAGACCACGCCAATGACAAAGTGATGGTAGCAGAGTTTCTGACATTGACAACAGAAAACAAACGAGCATTGTAGTAGAGTTATGACACTGAGGAAAAACACAAAACGTGAGGGAGAAGAGTGATGAATCAGGTTATGCAAAGGGTTGACCACTACGGCCCAGTGAATATACGTAGGTTCCGTCTCAGCGGAGCTGCAAAGAATTTAGGTTTAAAATACCTCAAACAGAAAACGTTTGCAGACAAGAAAAAAAAAAGAAGAGCAAAACAACACATTGTGCAGCTGTCAGTCAATCATTCACTGATGCGGATTCACATCAACAACAAAGTGAGACGTCATGTTGTCTCCCCACCCTTCTCACTGCTTTAGAACTAAAAGATGTCTTTACACCTACGCTGCTCGGAGCACCCCGGAATTCCAATACAAAAGACTGACAGGATATCCTAAATGGAGAAACATCCCAACAATACACTCTTGCCTCCACCAAGGAGGTTATGTTTGGTTTGGATCATTTCATCGGGTGACATTTTTGGATCTCAAAGTCACTTTTTTTTTTTTGGCTGTAGTTTTTTTTCTTTTCTTTTAAATAAAATCCCATGAAGCTTCCAGAAACCCTCCATGGAAAGTAGTTTAGTTGAGACATTTGATACAATAAACGTACCCTCCTGTCATACCTTCAATCTAACTTGACTGTCCCCGCAGTAAATTGCGTGCATATCAAAATTCACCCGAGCTTTAATTCAATTTGAGTATTTTAACATGCCCTAGCCCCGGCCCGGCTACATTTAAGATATCCAATGTTAACTACACGTAATTAGTACCTATATTCATTAATATTCATTTCAGTGAACTGCCACTCGTTCTTATTGATATGTACAATTTTCTAACTTTTAATCTTCCCAGGATGTTGCAACCCGAAAAACTCAGGTCATAGTGTAGTTTGTTGTTCTTATGTCGGACGTTAATGGTTTGAACTAGATCGACATGTAGAGTGGTAGCAACATTAGATTACGTTAACGTGTCCGAAACTGCATTATGACATTTTGGCTCTTTCGTCAACAAGATGACACTCATAATCACTTATGACACATATTGTGTTGATCACTTTGGCTCAGAGTCCGTAAGGGAAGGGATGACGACGCAAGTCATCTCGCTGGGCACTGTGGCAACCTGTGTGTCTCAACCCCAGCTGTCTTTGGGGAGTAGGCGGAGTACACCCTGATCTGGTTGCCAGCCAATCGCAGGGCACACATAGACGAACAACCATTCGCGCTCACAATCACACCTTGGGACAATTTAGAGTGTTCCAGTAACCTGCCATGCATGTTTTTGGAATGTGGGAGAAAACTGGAGTACAGTACTCGGAGAAAACCCACGCAGGCACGGGGAGAACATGCAAACTCCACACAGGAAGGCTGGCGTCATAATCAAACCCACAACCTCTGCACTGTGAGGCCAATGTGCTAACCAACCACCCTGCAATAATATTGCATATATTTTATTTACTATAATAATATGCTGTATTTTTTTTTTACCATATAGGCCACTTGTTGCTAGCTAACTGACCGTAAGTAGCGCCGGACGCCCTTTTCGCCTGATTCAGTGTGTTTTGATGAGGCAAAAAAATTGTCATTTTGCCTTGCAAACTACGATGCGAAATAGCTTTTTTTGAGCCTTGTCATGTACAGGATGTTATGCAGTATTTTAAAATGCTTTTTCAAATTAATTGGACTACTCCAAAAAAGCATGTAAGTTCCACGTTGTAACTTGGTATGCCTCTGTATTGTACCCGCCCCCCATAAAACATGATACAAAAACATTTTTATTCACTGCAAGCGGGTGTGCGACCCACTTTTGCATCCCGGTCAACCGTTTGAGAATCACTGCCTTATGTGGCGGTCTACTAAAATTGTTCTGCACTGTTGTGTATCATAACTAAGTGCTCGTTATTGTGATTATTGTGTGAAATAAGGTGCTTGATTGTGAAGGCACAGAAACCTTAACAAATGACAACTTGTCATAGATAAACATGTGCCCCACTCAATTGTTGTCCCCCCATTCCACCTCGGGCTCATCATCCAGCCTGAGAATGAGGTAGGAGAGCAGCTGAAAGAGGTTCTGCCACAGCAGCACGGCCACGTAAAAGTAAATGTCGCTTACGTCCGTCTGGCATATGTCGCCGGCGTAGCTCATGTCGCATACGCACAGGAACTTGTTGATGAGGTTGCGGCAGTAGCCTCCATTCAGACACGGGTTGGACTTGCACTCGTCCACCTCCTGCTCGCACCTGCAACCGCACATTGCGATGGAGAAACATTTCATACTTTACAGCCAACATAATTGTTTATGTTGTATTTCTTCATCATGAAATATCATTAAAGTGCGTACGGATAAGGTAAAAACAACCAGTAAAAGCAGTAACAGCCATAGACATGAATACATTGATGCGACATGCTCCTTTTAAGCTCCGTGTCAATGGCGATGCTAAGCTAGCATCCATGTTTTCCATTACGTTTGAAGGGGCGCTCTCCCCAGCCAACAAGGCCTCCACGTTGGTCCTTTTTTTTTATTTTCTCCTCTCGTCTACTATAAATCCATTTATCTACAAATTATGAGAAGAGAGCAGCACCACAATCCGGAAACATGTCATTCACTGGCACTGTGGCAAATTGTGGCCAATTCTGGAGACATACACAGCAACATCATAATGGGCCATGCAGACTGTAAACTATTTTGTGTCTGTTCTGGGGTCCGTTGGTTTGAAGTTTGTGAAATTGAGGTAACACTGTACTCTTTTTTTTTTTTTTTTTTGCTCTTTACAGCCCTGCTGTTTGCAATCACTTCTGCATACAGCATGTAATTATTTATGTACAGTTGCAACACATGGATGCCCTTATTTTGCTGAGTCTTATTGTCTGATGTGGAAAACATTTAGTCGGAAATTAGTGCGGGGTTACTAGTAGAAACTTCTCATATTTTTTGGATTTACTGGAAGAAGTTTGAATGTCGTGGAAAACCGAGTTAAAAGTAAGTGAAACGCTGAGTATGCTAAAAAGACTAACACAGAGTCAAATATTTAAATCATCTTTATCAAATAACTTTTCTTATAAGATAAGATAAGATAACCTTTATTAGTCCCACACTGGGGAAATTTGCATTATAAGGTTACTTCCAATGAAGAACTCCAATTTAACTCCAATTTACGTATTACTTAACCCTATAATGCCATTTGTATCATATTTGATACATGCATTTTCATTATGTAACTTGTTCTTTATATTACATGAACTCATCTATCTCAAATTTGATACTGCAGGTTTAAAATATGATTTTCCCCAAATTATCATTTTCAGATGTACAGTAATCTACGTAATTCTTATCAATGTGATCCGACAAATATCTAAAAAAACATGATTTGGCAAAAATATTTTTGAAATGGTGAAATAAAGTACAAAGTAAATTGGCTTTCTGAAAAACTTTCTCTGAATAGTTTCATTCGACCAGGTCACTTTATTATGAGGGCAACTGGACTGTTAAGACCGTCTTGGACGAGGTTTGAGCACCCTTCATCAGTTCATGCTTATAGGCTAAGACAGCGCTAGCCTGAGTGCTGGTGTGGAAACCTACTATTCATACATTTTCCTGCTTAATTGGTGGTTGGTGGTTCAACCCCTGGCCATTGCGACCATGTCGAAGTGTCCTTGAGCAAGATGTTGAATCCCCAGTTGCTCTGGATGCTGCGTCATCAGTAGGCGAATGAGGCAACGGTGTAAGTTCCTCTTTCCACTGCTACGCTGATGACGTCCAATTATACATCTGCACCAAATCGTTCACCCCAACAACCCGCTCCACCCTGTCCAACTGTCTTTCTGATCTCAAATCCCGGATGCAGGCAAACTTTCTCATTCTTAACTGCACTAAATCTCAACTGCTAATAATCGGTCCTACTCACCCAAACAGCCTCCAGCTTTAGCCTCACTATCGACAACTCCGCCCTGTTCCCCTCCTCTCACTGTCGCAACCTTGGTGTCTTTTTTGATAATAATCTCTCTTTCGACCAACACATCACCCAAATCACCAAAACTGCTTTCTTCCACCTCAAAAACATTTCTGGCCTCCGCCCTTCACTTTCTTTCAATGCCGCTCAATCCCCCCCATCCACGACTTCATCACCCCCCGCCTTGACTACTGCAATAGCATCCTCTACCGTACAACCTCCAAACTCCTCAATAAACTGCAGTACATCCAGAATGCCCGTCGCCCGCCTTCTCACCCACTCCCGCACCCGTGATCACATCACCCCCGTCCTTAAAAACCTCCACTTGTTCCCCGTTCCCCATCGTATTCAGTTTAAACTCCTCCTACTCACCTATGAAGCCGAGCCTTCTCTGTCGCCTCCCCCACCCTCGGGAACTCTACCACAACACATCCGCAACTGTACCAATCCAATCCTTCCAATCATTTCTTAAAACTCACCTGTTCCGCAAGGCTTTTAACATCTTTTAATCTCTTTAACCCATTTTTGCTTTGTTTTTTGTTTTCTTCTTCAAAATGTGTTTGTTTTAAATCATGTATACTTTGCTTTAACGTGTACATTTTTATCCCGGGTTTTAAACTCTCGTAAAGTGTCTTTGAGTACTGTACTGTGAAAAGTACTTTCAAAATAAATGTGTTATTATTATCATTATGAAAGCGCTTTGAGTCCCCGAGGTAGAAAAGTGCTTTATAAATGACAGCCCATTGACCATTTATTTTTGAAACCTTATCGTAATTCGCGACAAAATTCCAAGTTGGTGTCTGTCATACCGGTGTCCAGCGAAGCCAGGTGGGCAATCACATGACAACTCGCGCTCAGTGCAGTTGCCACCATTGAAGCAAGTGTAGTTTTTGAGGTCATCTCCACAAACAGACACAGGAAGCTTGGGGCGCCTAAGAACCGACATGCAGATTAAAAACCAAAACTGACACCAGGCACTTTGTTGTCAAATGTGTCAGCTGGAGCCAGACAAAACAGTCATGTGCGACTACTTGTATTGTTTGATTCCGTGTTGTAACACACCGGAGAGGCAAAAGAAGCTTACAACCTGGCCAGTGTAATCAGATTATCTACCTCACGTAACAAAATCTCACGCAGAGGAAAGAAAAGGCCAAACATGTCACTGTGGAGCAGTCTTTTGGTAATGTGGAATTCATCCCTAAATAACAACATTTTTTTTTCTCCTCTGCCTTCTTTTTGACAAACGTATACAACTTTGGGACAACAACAATCATTTTTAAACCGCAACTGTCACTCATTCTCGACTGTGGGTATGTGTTTTTAAACAAACAGTGGAGGAGGCAGTGTTAATATTAGCTTTGCTTGGCATTTTGTTGCCAAAAAAAGAAAGATGTTGTGCACGGCATTGGAGAAACAAAGGAGGAAACAAACGGGGAGCACCTGAGAAAAAGGTAAAAAAATAAATAAATAAATAAATACTTACATATTCCTGACAACAACGTACCAAGGAATTTCTTCAACCCGTTCGCTGGAGAGGAACACAAGGAAAGATGGGGGAAGGAGGTAGAAAGCGACACAAACAAAACAAAGTCATTTTGATGAAAACTTTACAGCGTGGATGTTCCCCGTGAAGGGAGACGTGCGGCTCCACTTGTCGGGTGGCTTGCTTGCAAAGGTTCTCGTGCACAGGAAAAAAAAAAAAAAAAGAAAATGCAAGGAGCTGCGTGTTTATGGGATAAATGGTTGGCGGCGTTCCCCTGCCTGTTTTCCGAGGCAAACAGGAGATGAGAGGGAAAGAAAGTGCCGCTGTACCAGTGAGACACCGCAGCAGACGAAGACCTTTTCTGGCTGACACTAGAATAGAAATTCATCTTCAGATGAGCTTGCTGCAGGCGTCGACAGCCGTGGAGGAACGTTAGCAAGTGTAGCATCTTGTCTGTCTTATGGTGCGGTCCCTCGACTCCACAATTTAGCATCGTTTTTTTTTTTTTTTGTGTGTATCTGTGTGTGTGTGTGCGCGTTTGCTAACTAACCGCGCTCCTAAAACTGTTCAGATAGTGACAAAAGTCGTCATTACAGGATGAAATGTTTCCTCTTCCAATCGTTGACGCACAAAGATGTAGTTTGCATCACATCGACAATGATGCGTGGGGAAAAATATCACGGGACACAATTGAATGCAATCCATTGCAAGAGCTGTAACAAAGACTTAAAATTGCAATACTGCTTGGAAAGCATCGCCTTTGATTGAGACAGTCAGGGATCATTTGGCAATATGTTAACGCCGAGGTTTTCATGACTTTCACAACTTCATTTTGTGGACGGGTGCAGCGTGTTTCTTTTGTTGACTTTGTTAAAAAAGTTTACCGGTAGTCAGTACCGTATTGGCCCGAATATAAGACGGTGTTTTTTGCATTGAAATAAGACTGAAAAGGTGGGCGTCGTCTTATATTCGGGGTCTAGAAATTATACCCTTTCACGGCGCTAGATGGCGCCAGATATCAATGAAGCGAATGCTGAACTTGACCCCCCAGGCCAAAGTGAACCCCTGCCACAAAGAATAAAAATAAAAATAGCGGTAGCACGAAGAAGAAAAATAAGAAATAGCGGTAAGAAGGAAAAGAGAAGAAAATAATAGAAGAGATAACAGAAAATGGAGAAACGTAGTGACAATCTGGAGAAAAGTGGGTCGAAGATCGGCCAGGTTAACCGGCAGCTGAGGAGAAGTTATGATGTAATTTACATTTCAAAAACCAGAAGCCATTCATTTACGAATGTGATTGCACTTTTGATTTGAATGAGGCAAAATAACATGCTTTTTCTCTCAACTATATTGTTATAATCATTTGTTTCAGATGTACTGTAATTATTTTCTGTATAAAAATTAATTTGGTGTTCAAAAAGTCTTTTTTCAAACTTGAGTCTTGAAAGAGAGGGGGTCGTCTTATAATCAGGGCCGTCTTACATTTGGGCCAATACGGTAATTTCCTTCATTCATGATGATGAAAAAAATCAAGTGGCACATTTTTGACATATTCGGGAGATAGATCTCTCCAGTATGATGATCCAAACCCAAATGAGCATTTTTCGGCCTTAGCGGAGGTCTGTGTGATAAATGTTCCATTTTCGTGTAACTAGATAAAATAAACCCTAAAGAAGGAGCAGCTCTCAGTCTGCGATCGTTAAGTTCCACCGTGACTTTGCAGCTCAGAAACAACATAAATGATTTCTAGGAAACTCTGTAGTGTATCACGGCCAAAGGAAGAAATATGATGGATGTCTCATGTGCCTCTGCTCTTTCTCTTTGGGGGAACAATTTGGGTTTTTCTGGTACTGTGCCCTTTTGCTCATCATTTTCATTAAAAAATAAAAATAAAAAAATGCTCCTGTTTCGGCTGTTATCAATTGTGCCAGTGCACCCCTAAGAAGGAACTGGTGAATGAATCATTGATGCGTCTTTTTTTTTTTGACCAGGCTGAACTTACTTGCAGAGAGGTCCGGTGAAGTTTTCAGCGCACAGACAAGCATAGCTGTCAGGTCCATGCAAGCAGGTTCCTCCATGGGCACACAGATGGTTTTCACAGATATCGACCTCTTCCTCGCAGTCCACCCCTGTGTATCCGAGTTCGCAAGAGCACTCGTAGCTCAGCCCCTTGATGCTGCAGTTGCCGTGGAGGCAAGGACCGGAGGCGCAGGTGTCAATGAAGAAGCCGCAGTGCCTCCCTGCCCAGCCCTCAGCGCAGCTGCAGTTGTAGGAGTTAAATAAGTCCTGGCACTCCCCTCCATTCAAGCACGGGTCGGGCGTGCATACGGACGCCCCGCTGCAACCGACCAGCGGCGGATTGAGGGACGTCTGGATGAATTTCTCCTCCTGCAAGCGTGGAAGGTTCACCTGAGAAGAGCTGAAGTAAGGCAGCGCAATCCCGCCCATCTCCACCGTGCCCAGACACCCTGCCAGTGACCAGCCGACGTCAGGCGCCAAACCTCCCAGGAAGATGTCTACTCCCTTCCTGAGGAAGTCCAGATTGCCCCCTTGACCAATGGAGGTGACGGCTTCATCTACTTCATCATCCAGCACCAGAGTCCACTGAGACATATTAGCCCACGGTGCCGTCATAAACAAGTGGACATTGTGCCACTCGCCGTCACTGACAGGTCTCATGCTGTTGAGGCTGATTGTGGACTCTCCTCGCTCGTCTTCCCCCGACACTCCTGCATCTCTGGTGGAACTCTGAAGCTCCATAAAGAGGAAGCCATCCTGGACAGAGAGGGTGACAAAGGCAGGGCCCTTCTCGGCGTGAAGGATGGCTGCGCTGCGTTTCCGAGTGCGCAAGTTCACCGAGAGGTTGGTTAGGTTGCGTAATATGTGTCCATTTCCTCGATAGACCAGCACAGTGCTGTCATTCAGGAAAGTGGCATTGGAGTAACCTAGGAGGGCATGAAAACACACATGAGCTACTACATGGCACTTTGACACACCATTTAGGAACCTTATTTGAGTTTATTTTTAGTTGGATGACTTTTATTCACATTTATGCATTTAGTTTAGAGAGCAACATATGTACGTACTAATGGTTCAGCCAAGATTGAGCATTTTCCTCTCTTTCGATCAAAGTAAAGTAAAGCAAAGCCCCGATTATCAGATATGTCTTTGTAAGACTATGCTGTGTACGTTTCCTTTCAGGTCTGCAAGGAAAACGGTCGGGCCAATAATCGCTAATGTTACACCAAGTGCAGTCAACACCAAGTTTGGCTGAGTCACGACCTATTTGATTGTGACATGGAACGGCACAATCTCTGCTCAAAGAAAGAGAGAGAAAAAAGCATGTTTTTTTTTTCAGTATTGTCTATGTTTTTTTTTTCTTTTATGGCTGGGATATCCAATTAGGAAGCTTGCTGAAGCTTGCCAACTGGTTGTTTTGAGTATTTGAGTATAAATTATGACAATGTTTTTTTTCACAGTACAGTGACTATATGCAACGAACAAATGTGGCCAAAATCAGATCAGAATTCCGAAATCCTCCAATGAATTAGTGACTCAATTAGTTACCGTGATTGATTAGTTAACACCTGGACCCCCTACTGTATTACAAATTCTTCCTTGACAAATAAAATAAATTGACACTGTCAGAGAGGTATTGTTGTAACAATAGGATTATTGGAGTTTACACTTGCGGATAATCATCATACTAAGAGCTGCTCGGAACATTTTGAGTCCAATGTTGTGGCATGTGAGTCCACAAAACCACTTAACTGTCTTTTGCATGGAAATGGAATGAATCTTAGCATCCGGCTGGTGGCTTTACTTACATTCATATCCTTGGTTGAGTATCTTGCACTCAGCGTCTGCGGGGCACGGCGACAATTCGCACCATCTGACATCTTCACAGTGTCGCCCTCCTGTGCTGGGTGGGCACGTGCAGGTGAAATCGTCCCACAAGTTGTAACACATGCCGCCGTTTAGACAAGGGTTCCTCTGAAGAAGAGACATGATGATAGAAGTGGGGCCGTGTTAGCCCGTTTTGAAAACTTTGTATTCGCCATGAAATGCAACTTAAGTCCAATACGCTTGTACCTTGAATTGTGAGTTTGATTAATACCGTGACCAAGCGAGAACTCATTTTCCTCGGATACAAATCACAAGTGCAAGTATGCAGGGGTCAACTGTACTCTTAAAGGGGAAGTCAACCCCATAATTTTCTTGAAAATATGTTCTATGTGCCTACACTACAAGTCTAAACACGGCAGTCTGATTCATATTGCCTTTGTGGACTTTACTGCTTAAGTCATTTTCCACAAACGTAATATTATTAATCAGAATGACGTGTTTACACTAATAGGGCTAGATAGAACATCATCTTATCAAGACAATTTGGGGCTTGACTACCCCTTTAAGTCAAGATCCAACAGCCTATTTTGCTCAGAGTGTAAATTTTTCAAAACACAGTTAATGAAAGGTAATAAAAGGAGTTCAGGAGTTCCCCTTACGCTGCAAATGTTGTCTCCAGAGCAGCCGGCGGTCACATTCTCCATGAGTTGCAAAGGGAACGTTGTCACTGAAGTGTCCAAACCAAAAAACTGCAGCCTCCTGTCATTTATCCGCAAGTCTTGGATGCATCCTTTAAAAGGTCCCCCCCAAGCTGCAGTGGAATCGCCTTTAAGCAGACCTCCAACGTAGACGATGTCTCCTGCTTGAACCCCATCTGCCCTGGCCTCCACCTCAGCTTGTTTGTGAGCATCCACGTGCAGCGTCATTTGCCCCTTCACCACCTCAACATTGACAAAGTGAACTTCACCGTCATTGACCGCGCTCTCGCCCCTCAGGCTCTTGACGTTCCCGAGCTGAGTCGTGACCACTCCGTGCTCCAGCCACACGCGCAGGTACTGCATGCTGCTGTTGCCCACAGCAAGCAGGAGGCCGCCAGTCCTCCGTGTACGCAGGAAGAGAGACATTGAGAGGCCCTGACCGAGGTCATCTGTGACGTTGAAGGCAGCGAAACTGAGTGAGTCTTCGCTCCCGAAGCGTGCAGTCACATATTCTGAAGGTGAGGAAAAAGACAAGGCAAACTGCATCTTAATTGAAGTGAGCGGAAACAGCCGGCAAGGCAAGGCACGGACCTACTTGTACATTTGTAATCTAAATTCAAATACTTGTTCCATTACAGTAAATTGTGTTAATACAGTCTGAACATTTCGGAGCGTTTCTCTTTTGTGCATTGCTACCTGTACATCAGAGGCAATTGCTCTAAGACTGCAAGGGAAGCTCAGCTTCCCCTAAAATGTCAAAAAGTAAGTGATCAAATATATGTGTGGACGTACAATTGTGTGGACATGTCATTGACTAAATATGCGCTACAACGCACTCAACTTTTGTTCCGAATCAGCTTTTTATTACTGGTTACGACGCGACTCTCTTCTCATCCATTCCCGCAGCTTCACTGTGCTTGTGCTTTAAACTGTGTGGACGCTGAGCGTCGAGAGAGTTCAGGGTAGGTTGTCCCAATGCATTAAAAGGAGACGAGTCATTGGATAAATGCTCGTTTTGTCCCGCCCATCAGACGCTCAACGTCTCTGGGAGTCTATGGGCAGTGGGCGTGTATCGGCCGGCCAGGACGCTGAGCTTTTCTGCATGATGATTGGATGATCTGTCTGAGGCTGTATCTCCTTTTGATTGACAGCCAAATGAGCCAATCACCAATCTTTCGGTGTAGGCATCCGTGGGAGCATTTTTCAATTCTCACTCTGTTCTGAGTTGAACTGGAGACTTCTTCTAATCATTTTAGCGACACTCTCTTTGTTGAAAACGACTAGCGACAGATTAATATTTTATTTCTGGTGTGTTTTATTTTAGTTGCTTGTGTTAGCAGACTGATGTATATCACCACAGTTAAGACCCTGGAAAAGACGCTTTGTTGGTATGACAGGGTCACAGATCATTTTCTTGAAAAGGAACAGAGAGTTTTTTTTTTTATAAATAAAATGTAGAGTAGTTTGAAGTGGTGTTTATAAAGCTACATGAGACAGCTCTCTCCACCAAACTGGAGTAATAAAAATTGCGATTGCAGTAAGCTTGAGTTGTAGTGGCCGGTGTGTGCGGTTCTGAAATGTATGAGGGGCCCTCAGGGACAAAATTCATGATAACCTCTCATGCACATGACTATTGTTGAATTACTCTCATGGAATGATTGAAAAACTCACACTGTCGGTGTCAGTAGTGTGTATGACAATCTTTGAGTAGTTCGTGTGAGCAAAAAAAAAATCGGTCGTGTGAGTGTTTTAGTCGTGAGTCTGAGCCCTCCAGTCATGTGCGTGAGAGGATTTCTGGAGTCATCCTGAATTTTGTCATTGACTACCCCTTCATATAAAAACGTACCCTCTTCACAGTCTTGGCCCTCGTAAGGCCTTGGACACAGGCACTGATAGCTCTGCCACAAGTTGACACACAGCCCATTGTTTTGGCAAGGCACATCTAAGCAGCGGTCACGGTGGCTGCAGCCAGGAGAAACGTTCACTGCAGAGTCACTCAGCCACTCCTCCGGGACAATCAGTTGCCAGTCCACCAAGACATCCCGCATGCAACCAATGAATGGCGGAAGTGAGGAGTCCTCGCTTGAGTCCTTTCGCACCCCTCCAATGAAGGTGTTCTGAGGGGGCGACACCAGGCCATCCAAGTTATTCGGGACTGGAGCCACCTTATAGCACAACTGCCTCTCACATTTTGCCACCGCATCATTCAAGAGTCTCAGACTGAGCACCCGGTTTGTAAGCACTGCCTCGACACTATGCCATTCTCCATCGGTGACTGTGTGGGACAGCTCCAAAGCCCCAATTCGACTCTGCACTTGGAGCCCGGCGACAGCTTGCCTTCTAAGTGTGAGGTGAAGCTGCCCCCCTTGCAGCTCCAGGCTCAGCAACAGGGCCCGAATGCTCCGCTGGAACAATATAGCCCTGGGAAGAGCGGTCTTGAAGCTGAGGGTGATGTTGCAAGAGATTTCAGCATCCACAAAGGGGCTCTGTAGCAGAAGGTAGCCGCTACGTTCAAATGAGAAGGTGGTGGGGGTCTTGCAGAGGGGGCCGGTGTATCCGGGTGAGCAGGAGCATGTGTAGCCGTGAGTTTCGTCCAGCAGGAAGGGATTGCAGGAGCCTTGGTTCTGGCACTCGTGGCCGTCACAACCCACCAGCCGAACATCGCAGTTTGCACCTCCATAAAGGTGGGGTTTGCTACGCTGTTTGCTGCAGTGACACATGTACCCCCCATCGTGGTTCTCACACCTCCCCCCATTCAGACATGGACTGGGATCACAGTGGTCTATGAGCTCCTGGCAGAGAGAACCTGTGGAATGAATTAAATCACAGGAATTTAGCAGAAAAAACGCATATCATTACAGTGTAATTAAAAGTAGACTATTTTCCCACAACTTTTTTTTTTTTTTTTTTTACCATTCCAAGGACTCCAGGCCACTGTATTATCTTCAATTATCGTCACTTTCCGAAAATGATAACCAAAGTTATTTTTTTCCCCCAGAACACACGAAAAACGCAACCAAATACTGATTATATTATATTTAGGAGTACTGTAATTTCATTTCAGGGTTAGAATTGAAAAATCTGTTTCACGTAGAACATAGACGATTTTAGCAGGGCTGGCCGCAGCATCCTGGGGACATGTTTATGGCAAAAAAAAAAAAAAAAAAAAACCAACAACAAAAAAAGCATCATTTTGGGCCAAATATGACTTAGACTGTTATTTTAAGAGTGTAACGAACAAACACATAAGCCAATAATAAAAACAAAACAATTCACCCCAAAACCTGCCAACTTTTGGACTAAAGTGAACACATTTTGTCCAAAATTCTACAAAAACAGTCAAACCAGTTGAAACACCAGAAATGTAAATACAGTATTGTGACATTGTCTGCTGATGGTAAAACACACTTATAACCATTTAAATGTCACTTTGTCAAACACATACAAAAGAATACTTTTCTAGAATGCTAAGCTTTTAAAGGGTCCTTTTGAGCCACAAAATACTATAATGTAAATTAAATGTAAATATTTCCATTACGTTAAAAAGTAAGTCACACATAGAAGAAGAATATGCCTGGTATGAGTTACAGTAGTACAAGTAGAAAAAGTGTCTTTAACATTGGACATTTACCTTTTGCTTTATCACACTCTTTGTTTGACTTATCACAGACTCCTCTCAAAGTGATTCTATTGCTCCAACCAATATAAAACTAAAACTAAGCAAAACCATCGGGTTTTCAACCAGCTCTCCATGTTGATGTCCATATCTTCACATTACCGAGAATAGCCACACTTAACTAGCCCACGCGGTTACTTAACTCTCCTATGATCTGTATTATCCTCTTAACTTTGCTTCTCTTGAATGTGTTTACAGACTTAGTTTTATTAAAAAAAATAATAATCCTTGCCCTACAGCCATAGCACTTACTATACGAAAGAGAGACAACAAACAAGGTGAACAGATGCTACCCTACACTTCACCCAATTATTACCGTTACCTGATCGAAGCAACAGAATTGCCCATATCCATGGTGTGTGTATCCACATCATGCCGTCACTCTTTCCCCAAGAGATGCCCCAAACTTGTCTAAGTGCACCATATTAGTGTGAGTGGGCACAGGCTGTCGCAATAGAGTCTTGCTCCTTGTCTGCTTCTATGCACCCGCGCAGAGCTGAATAGGTGGAGACCGGCAAAGGCAGATCCTGGGGATTACACTAATACTATTTGGCCACCTTCTTGAGTCAGTGCCACTGGGAGGGAGTCCATTTTAGAACATACAGTAACACTATCCGTGGCGACTCACAGACTAACTTACCGTCATTCCAAAATCAAGTTTTGTGTAAACCGGAATAAAAATATTCTGCTTTTGTAACCCAAAAGTAATACTCAAGGCACATGGGGTTAAACAAGTCTGTGAACGGCGCACCAACAATATCCTGTTGGAATGTATCAAAACATTTCATGTGCCGGTAATTTTGTCCACTGCGGTCTCACACAGTGTAAATATGTGATATACTGTATTAGATGTTATTTTTAAGGTTTGGAATGCTTTTTTTTTTTTTTTTAACCTTTCTCAGCATCCAAAGTAGTATTACATAACCCGATGTTGATCTTATTCCTTACCCTGTGCATACATTGCTTATTGTCACAACAGAACGCTTCGGCACTGTATGTGTCAGCCAAGGTTGCAAAAGGCTCAGGATACCACTGACACCATCAGTCAAACCCATTGACACGTTGAAATAACCGCAGTGGATTCATCAGAATAGACTACCTGTTGTTCCTGGAGGACAGCTGCAGATGTAGCCTGCAGCGTGCCGTGGGTCGTAGCGTTCAGGTAACAGCGGTTCGATGCCAAAAAGGACGTGCCATGACCTCTCGATGCAGCGGCCCCCGTTCAAACACGGGTTACTGCCACACTCATTGATGTCTATTTCACATAGTGTACCCTCAAACCCTGAAATGAAGACGCAAAATAAGGATGCTATCGACAACATATACATACAGTAGATACCAAAAGATGTGTCGAGCTAGCATATAGCTAAATGGAGTAACCAAACTAAAACGGCACGATATAAAATTCTCAAATGTACATGTTGCTGTACTTAAATATTACCATTGTTTTAACATTTTACCTCTATTCTGGAGAAAAGGAAAATGTCAAATTAATATAATTTCTCTATCCCAATGTAATACAGTAAGAGTATATTGAAATTAACACCACAAGAGAATGAAAACTAATTTAAAAAAAACAATGATGGTGAAAGTTATGAGTTGCTAAGGATATTTCATCATCTGTGCTGTCGGTATCCATGCAATGGGAATCAAATTGTAATTTACCTGGCAAGCATTGACAGGTGTAATGATCCTGACTCTCCATACAGGTGGCACTGTTGAAACAGGGTTGAGAGTGGCATTGTTGTCTCAGGCCCTCACAACGTCTACCAGTAAAGGCTGTTTGTGAGCAGTCGCAGCTATATCTGGGACACAGTCACACTCAACGCATTAAACCAACCCTTGTATAACCAAGCGTGTCGAAAAAAAACCTCCCCACATGATTCTAATATTTGTAGTGGGCAATTGATTGTCAATTCCTGATGTCTCACCCATTCTCTTCATCTATACACAGAGCCCCATTTTGGCACGGCTTGTCGTGGCATTCATCGATGTTGATTTCACACCGGTGTCCTTGGAAACTGGGCGGGCAGGTGCAAATGAAGCCACCAGTGTTGCTGTGGCAACTGCCGCCATTGAGACACGGCTGTAATTGACACTCATCAATCGAGACTTCACAAGTGGCCCCTGAGACAATGAAAGCAACACAGATGTCAGAGTGCAAAATGGCACGGGCTTTTTACGTGGACTGGCTGTGATCAGACCTGCTTTTATGCCACAGAAGCTTTTGCGATGTGCGACAAAAAAGACACGCCACCGTGTGCGTGACAGTGTCAGGTCACTAATGCACAGTCGGTAAAAGAAAAGTCTCCACCCCCCTGTTCAAATGCCAGGTTTTTGTGATCTAGAAAAATGGACCCAATATAAATCATTTCTTCACTCACAAAACACCATTTGTATGACGTATAATCTGTACTCAGCTCACACGCAACAAACTAAGAGTGTCATCACATTCATAACGAAGAAGACACTAGATTCTTGTTACATGTATGAAACGGAACAGCCACTACTTGTCAGAAATTCCTGAAGCTCCTTCAATGTTATTGTTGGCCTCTTGGAAGCCTCCCTGACCATCTTTGCATCCATTTCTTGGTAATGTCAGTATTATGTCATATTCTCGCTACTTGATGATGCATCGATTACTCTTTTTTTTTTTTCTTTTTGTTCCATTTTATTTAATTCCTTGGAAATTCATTGGTACCCTTTTTCTGGCTGATACATGAACAAATGTCCAAATGAATTATCTTGGTCTCAATTTTTAATTCAACAAAAACCTGGCAGTTGAGCAGACGTTTTCTATCCATTGTAAGTGAGACCAAAATGCGTGTCTTACATGTAAAGTATTGGAATGGTCGCCTAAGCATGAGAGATTTGAGGGTGCCTTCCCTCTTCAAAGAGGCCCTCACTACAAAGCTTACTGTATGTCACTTCACGAGAGAAATGCATCGTCCATAAAATACAAAACACACCTCTTGCAACATTAAATAATTCCAAACTTTGAAAGACGTGCGGGACTCTCGCATGCAAACATTGACGTATTCATCGCATATACTCCTGCCTACCGAACCTTATTTTCAATAACGCCGTGATTGGCTGTTGCAGATACGACTGGCCATCAATCCAAAAAAAAAAAAATGGGAGACGGAATGCCCATCTCAACTGTTAACTCACCAGTGAACCCAGTGGCACATAGACAGGAGTAGCGGCCCACTCTGTCTACACAGGTGCCTCCGTTCATGCAGGGCTGGGAGACGCATTCGTTGACATCAATCTGACAGTGAGCACCCTGGAAGCCCGGCACACAGAAGCATGCGTAGCCATCCACGCGGCTTTGACACAAGGCTCGGTTTTGGCAAGGATTTGGTGAGCACAAATCCACACCTGGCGGGTGCCCCAAAGGAGTTGCACCTATGAACACATGAACTTTCTGAAACATTTTTGTACGCGACAGTTCTCATAAACATTATGAAAAGTAGCCAAGACACAATATAGTAATGCCATTTATGTCCATACAATTTTGCTAAAGAATGTAAGCTAAACATTTGAAACTAACCCACTTATATCATAACAATAATAAACTTTTTTTTTTTTTATATCGGACATGTGTATACCTAATGAAATGGCACTGCATAAATATGGTTGTATAATCAAGTGAACCGAGCCAAAATTGTCCCTTCACCATACATCAAGTGTTCATATCCAAAACACTACTCATGCGATCTGTTGTGCCATCACCTTCATCTCATCTGGCACAATTAGTCTTTTAGCTTACCAAAGCAGACAAAAGCCGAATATAGTTTTGTTTCTTAGCATTTGTTGTGTATGGAGCTCTTCAATTAAGTCACCCCTCCACTGAAATGCTAATCAGAGGATCAGTATGTGATCCTCCCTTCGGATATATTGAGCAATAGAGTCACTTTTTTTTTTTTGTGCGTGTGTTCAATTTGAGAATATCCTTCATATGAAGTTCAGGTTATTCCCCTCGGTCAGAGTAAGGGCCTTTCTTCTCCCTCGAGGGGATCTTTAAAAAAACGATTAGAATGGAAAATAATCTGCTGTTCGCATGGAGCTATTCTGGGCGCAAACCTGGGTCAAGCCCCCTTTTAATTTTTTCTTTCTTTTTTTTTTAGTAGAATCACCTGTGGCTCAAGTCAAACTGTGGCAGTTTTAATTTTTACTTTCCGGACCTAGATTTGACACATCAGTGCCTTCGTCATTTGACTTGTGTCCTCTGTATTGATGTAACCTGGCAGTATGTGTTTTATTTTTAAAATATCATTTGTATTTTATTCATAAAAATTACACAAGACATTAGATTGTCCTTTGACCACCTAGCAGTCACTCTGAGTAAATATGGCTCTATAATCCTTCATCTGGACCACTGGTCTTCTATCAAGAAAATTGTCCACTTTTCCTATTTTTTAAAGAAGGTGAAAGTAACAATGGTCCCTGAGAACAACTGAAGCTGATGAAACTGGAATTTGCCAAAAATGCATACTGATGACAAACTACAACGCTTCTGTTACACAAAGCAGAACTTGAACTTTTTGGCCAGTTAACTTCAACTCTATGTTTATAGAATGTTGTATACAAATAAAATAACACTGTACCAAGTGTGCCCACAGCATACTGAGTGATATGGCTGAAACCAATGGACAATTGAAAAAAAAAATTCTTATAGTAGCCACCGCACTTCTGCACGCTACGTGATTGAACGCCACACATCAACTGATGTGCTTCACTGGAAAAAGCATGGCACAATTGTCAAGCGGATGGCCATAAAGATGGAGACACGAAACGGGCGAGAATGAAGCAGAGAGGGTGGATATTTTGAGAGGCTTTTGGCGATAATAGAGCACCCTGTTCAATAACCGTACCTGTGCATTTAATTATTTTTTTGTTTGTAAAACCTCTGTAGTGAAATGTATTGCGTAGTGTCAAAAAGCTTGCTCTCCTCCAAAACTCAAAGCTAAAATCACCAAAAAAAGGCTGAAAACAAAACATTATATTATTCTGAAATGGGCAATGGCCTTCAATGAGCCCTGATCTAAATTATTTTTCAACAACTGAGGAAGGAGGCACACTTCAAAGCTGAAACAGCTGCAGCAGTTTTCTCATGAGAAGTGGGACAAAACAAAAAGCGCACGAGCTCGAGAAATTGTTTGATTGCAGTGTCTCTAAAGGTTGTGCAACAAAGCACAAAGCATGTTATCATTTTTGTCCAGGGCCATTGTTTTCATTTGTCTAACAATTATCATAAAAAATGGTATCTTAATTTTAGGATATTGGGATATTTTGCAATATAATGGGATATTATTTCTCCTAAATTTGCATTTATTACTTTTGTCGACATCAAGTAACATTATTCAAGTACGGTAACCGTTTTCTTGTTTGGTGGGGGAGCAAAACCTTGTGTGTAACTCCCTTCAAGTGCTCTTTGAATGAGCAATGCTCTTTATGACATCCAGGGACCAAAGAGGCTCACAATCAGATGAGCAAATGCTGCATGCTCAGATGATGAACACTCCTGAGCACTTCACTAAAATCTTATGCAAAACAAAGTAGTTATTGCATGGATATGGAGTGGGGCCTTGCATGACAACTGTGGTAAAATTGCAACATTAGAATGAAGCCCCGGTGTATAAATGTATGCACACAGTCGCAGCGATCCTCCTTCAAGTGTCCAATCAGGCTGAATGCAAAACCTCCGGGGAGGCTCTTGTGCTCCATGATTGGTGAAGGGCAGTCAGACTCAAGGGGCGACTTGCAATTATCTCCAGAGCAGCCACATCCATACTGGACTCAGCATGACTGTGGTACAAGGAGATGATGATATGCTACTTGCGTCATATGTCTATATACTGTATTGGCCCGAATATAAGACGGTGTGTTTTTGCATTGAAATAAGACTGAAAAAGTGGGGGTCGTCTTATATTCGGGGTCTAGACATTATACCCATTCATGACGCTAGATGGCGCCAGATATCATTGAAGCGAATGCTAAACTTTACTCCCCAGGCCAAAGTGAACCCCTGTCACGAAGAATAAAAATAAAAATAGCGGTAGCACGAAGAAGAAAAATATAAAATAGCGGTAAGAAAGAAAAGAGAAGAAAATAATAGAAGCGATAACAGAAAATGGAGAAACGTAGCGACAATCTGGAGAAAAGTGGGTCAAAGATCGGCCAGGTTAACCGGCAGCTGAGGAGAAGCTATGATGTAATTTACATTTCAAAAAAGAAGCCATTAACAACATGCTTTTTCTCTCAAATATATTGTTAGAATCATTTGTTTCAGATGTACTGTCATTATTTTCTGTATAAAAATTAATTTGGTGTTCAAAAAGTTTTTTCAAACTTGAGTCTTGAAAAAGAGGGGCTCGTCTTATAATCAGGGCCGTCTTATGTTTGAGCCAATTCGCATACCTGTCAACTTTTCAGAGCGCCAACCTGTATCAACTACCAAAAAAATCCTTATAAAGAGCAAAAAATCCTTATAACATACCAAAGCATTTTATATGTCAAAATAACGGCAGAAAAAAACCCACGTGATTTACTGGAAAGTTACCGGAAATGAAAGCGTTCGAGTAGACTAGCACCATTCTGGGCAAAAGCAAACGGAAACTACCTGTTAGGTGAAAAAAAAAAAAAAAAAAAGACGGAAATTTTCAGAATCCGTATGATTTGTGCGATACGGCCATATACGTAAGATTCACCACAAAATCGGTATGAACTGTGGCTAAACCGTATGAGTTGACAGGTATGAATTCGGTAGTTGGGTTCATGAGCATGTGCAATATGCAAAAAAATATTTCCCGGTCAAGAATGTATCAATCCTAAGAAGAGATGGGCATTTGATAAAATGTTATTTTTCCACTATCAAACAAATGTGTGGGGTAAATTAACCCTTTCATGCACCCTGTAAGCTGATAACATGATAAGCTGTCCACTGTAGTAACCGCTGTCCCTGAAAGGGTTAAATGTAATTTTCATGAAGCAGAAAATGTACAAAAGTAGTGCGTAGTCCTCAGTTATTCAAGGTTAGAATTATTAATCTAAAATCAAGTAAATTCAGAGTGGATTCATTTTTATGACCGTCCCTTTTCCTGATGGCTATTTTTGTAAGGTGTACTTTCAAACTGACTGACCTGTTTTGGTGCAGTATTAAATTACAATCGCTTACAGTTTCTTTTGAATGATCCACTTGCATCGTCTATGGATAAATGGTGTTACCCTTAATAAACAGTGTGGAAATGAGTCATGTAACCCAAAACATGAAAACATTCGGGCATCAATTTCAGAAGAAATCGAGACAGGTGGTACTGCAGTAGGCCCAGTGGTGCTGCTGGTCTTTCACTAGTCCCCCATGGCAGACTCCAGTGGATTCAGAGATTCGGAGACAGATCCAACCAACCATACATCCCTATTCCCCTCCTACAGCATGTCGTCTTTTCAAATGTAAATTGCTTTTAAGGGTCTTTGTTTCGCCCTATCTGGAGAGCGCCAAATGGCACATGGGGGGGACACCTGACATCTCTTTCAGCCAGTCGGATGTACACTGATGAATCTGCTTGTTCATCTGTGTGTTTCAGTTGCGATAACTTGCGGGGGGTTTGTTGTGTCTCAAAGACGTATATTGTGTCTGCCTTCTGTCCCTGCATCATGTTGTCCGTGCGTGTCAACCCCTCTCTTGGGCCACTGTTCTGGTCCCCCACTGTCAGAGTCTTTTTAGTCATAACAAGAAGGGTTGCTGTTCTCACAGACATCACTATTGGCAATGATGTCAGACTCGAAATTGAAATTCTAATCATGCACTGGGGACAGATGCACGCAGATAATGAATGAAAGATTTTGAAACAAAAAGCTAAGACATTTTAGAGGTAGTATGTAAGTGTGAGGATCCAGTTTTCCAGGAAAATAACGCAAACTACACTATCCCATTGAAGCATTACCTCAATTTGAATATACGCCGCCATTAGACAAATTTATCTTGATATGCAGCATTTGTTAACACTTATCCATATGGACAACAAACAGTACGCGGCTAAATGATGGAGAAGGAGAAGTCACTTACCATAGATCACAAACAGTGACGAGATAAGAATTGTCCAGACAAGAGATTTAAATCTGGAATAACAAATTACATCCATAATCGTGACAGGGAATCATCCTGCTTGTTTTGAGCCTCAAAGTGTTGCCACGAGGGAGATTTCTCTGATCTGCCTGCAGGGTCTCATCTGTTTTCAACTCCAAAACCACTTGAACACGCGCTTCTGCTCCCCATTGGCGCACCATCAGGAGCCTCCATCAAACGTGAAATAAAGAGTCTGACGGCCAACCGCATCCAGAGAGAGGAGGGGTTGCACTAGGTAACGGTTCTATTCAATGTAAGCTTAAAGAACGACCACCATATCATCAGCAACTATCACTAATACTACTACGACTACTACTACTACCAGTACTAATAGCCTTTTATTTATACAGCCCTTTTAAAATACACAAAGATGCTTGGCAAGTACAGACAAGCAACACGTGGTGAAATCATGGATAAAAACAGCATTATAAATAATTCCAACATGGTGGGTCTTAAGAAGAGATTTGGTTGACAAGGAAGTCACAACTATTACAGTATAAAAGCATTTTTTAAATCAGATTGGACAAATGAGGTGCAATTGCCCGATTCAATCTTTAGTATTATTAAATAATCATGAAACTCTCGAGTGGAGGAAAAAGTGGATTGGCTCGAGGTAACCAGGAGGTTTGACCACTGAAGGGAGCAGTAAATGCGTTTTTTTTTTGTTTTTTTTTTTTTATGTTAATACAGTTTAACGCGTACGTAGACGTGTGCTGCAGCGCGCACATGTCAGCGTCAATAAGTGCGAGTTCAGCACCAAATTCGTCGAAGTCAGCACTGCATTACACAGGAGAAGTGCACTATCGTATAGCAGCTAGTATAGCAAGGAAACCATACGGAACAATGTAATATATCATATGTATCTCGAGTACGTTTATGTTAATAGTATTGTATTGTATTTTATTTTGTTTCGTTTTGGCATCGTATTATGACCAGAAGCTTTTGATAGAGCGTGCTTTAGCCTGAGACTGTAAATACTAAAGCGGCCCAAGCAGTAATGTTTCTACTAGTCCGTTTTCATTTAAAGATGCCAGAGCATAATTTTCATCGTGCAGTGACACTAAGGTCACTTTACAATCAGTAAAGGTCAGTGAAAACGTTGTGTCATTATTCTCGACAAGATGTGCTTCCTCTTCAACCACCATATTTTTGTCATGTGCATCAACAGTAGCCGACTTACCTTCTGTTGTATTGTGATATACCGCTCCGTGTATCGTGATTCTGAATTCAATTTTTTTGTTTTTGTTTGTGGCATCCAGTACCATATGGCAAGCCAATTGAACGTTTATTCCACATCCCTGATATCAGACATTAGTGTGTTACACTAGTTCGGTCAGCACGAGTTGGACACTCAGCCACATTAGTGACGCACTTTGTCGTAGGTGAGATTGCGTATGCTTGTTGAACAGGTGGAAAGTTGGCTCAGCCAATCGCAACGTGCGCATGCTCAACCGCTTTGGAGCGCGGGTGTCTGTCAAAACAGCTCAGCGGGCCAACGGAGTTGGTCACACTGGAGAAAATACGGACGCTGTCATCAATTACATTGATGAAATCGACATTGTTCTGTATGTTACATTCGCCTTGTGAGTGTGAGTTTTATTTTCGTGGCATATCCAAATATTTTGTCGGTATTATTGTTGTTTTTCATGCAATTACCAGCTAACGTTAGCCGGGCGACTGCCGTATTGAACGCCACTTGCCGTCTTGTCTTCATAACGGCAAGCCCACTGCTGCTTCCGATGTACTTTGCTTAATTTTCCCCCCGTATATGAATATTTGACGGCATAATTTGACAGTTTACTGGAGGTTAGATTATATATGCTTGTTGAAAAGGTCGAATGTTTGCCCAGCCAATCGTAACGGGCGCACGTTCAACCGCTTTCGAGCGCGGCCGTCTGTCAAAACAGCTCAGCAGGGCAACGGAGTTCGTCGCACTGAAGTACGGACGCTGTAATCTTGATTAAATCGACATCGTTTTATATGTTACCTTCGATGTGTGAGTTTTATCTGCGTGGCATATCCAAATATTTTGTTGGTATTACTGCTGTTTTTCCTGCAAGTGCCAGCTAACGTTAGCCCGGCGACTGCCGTATTGAACGCCACTTGCCATCTTGTCTTCATAACGGCAAGATCATTTGATTTTTTTTTCGGAATATTTTTTTCTCTACTCGATAGTTTTGAAAGAAGAGGGTAAAATGAGTGCCTCGGAGAAAAAAGTGATTCGAAAAGTGGCTGTGCAGCATCTCCGAACAGCCTTTGGCATCAAGGTGAAGAAGTGCAACGAAAAAGAACAAGTCACTTACAAGTCGACAGCAAGAAAGTCGGTAAGTTGGAGAAAACATTACTGGTCTGATTTCCATTTACAAAAAAGTACAAGGTCATAACTAATCTAGTACTTAATTTTGACCTCCAGTCCGATGTAAAATAACAAGAGTTGCAGCGCGTTTCATTATTAATATATTTGATCGCGTTATGCAATTGCGTCATACCTCGAGTAATAACACATACTGTGCTAATAATATTTCAGAATTAGATTGCGATCGACAGATGCTTTATTAATCCAGTGAGAGTCATATTAATGTCATTAACGAATGAATCATTTGCAAAGAAAGCGTTTTGATCCAGCTCCTGTACACAATCCACGATGTCATCCTTGTCAGGTATTTAGAAAATACATACGTAAAAGATATAGATTTAAAAATGATTAGGAATAGTAGTAATATCGGAAAAAAAGGCGACCGGACCAGTGTTTCCACATAGGTGATTCAACAGCAGCACAATAATACAATTCTGAGAAGCATTACAGCGACATATAAATGTGTCCGACACGATTCCTTACCGGTTAACGTTGTGGCTGGTGACATTATCATGTTAACATTTTCACTGTGTTACAGTTATTGCCGTTTCAATGTTTCTGAGAATATTACAGATTCATTATGTTCATTTCTCACCGAGCTGTCCATCTGACCTTTTTTTGTTCTCAGACAAAGGTCTTTGGTGTGCCCTTGGAGCGCTTACCATGTTCTCAGATGGAGTATGGGAGTGTCCCTTGGTAAGTGAATACACTCATTTGCTTGCATTGAGTATTGGTCAAATTGCAAGTATGAAACATATCCCCGTTCTCCTAGTTTTCTGGTGGATGCATGCATGAAGTTGCTGGAGCATGTCGACACAGAGGGCCTGTTCAGAATATCTGGCTCTCTTGCTCGCCTGAAGACACTGCAGGTGAGTGATTGGTTGACCGTGCTGACCCCATGAGAGGTCTTTCAGACGTTAATTTTTGTTGTATATGTCCAGAAAAAAATGGATTCTGGTGAGGAGCGCTTGTGTTCCTGTCTTCCTTGTGATGTGGCCAGCCTGGTGAAGCAATTCTTCAGGGAGTTGCCAGAACCTGTGCTACCCACCGAGATGCAGGAGGCCTTCCTCAAGGCACAGCATCTCCCCACCAAGGAGGCCCGCACCTGCGCCACCATGCTGCTCTCTTGCGTCCTCCCTGACACCAACCAAAGTGTCATGCGTCACTTTGCTGAGTTCCTGCAAAAAGTGTCCAAGAGGTGCTTACATTTTTGTGATTCTGATTCAGGAAGGACTTTTTCTCTCGGTGTGCTAATCCTCGCTATCTGGGTTTGATTCCAGGAGTGCAAAGAATAAGATGGACTGCACTAACCTGTCGCTAGTCTTGGCTCCCACCCTCCTCCAGTCCGGAGGAGTTAGAAAGATGAACGGCAACACAGAGAAACGCCTGCAACTGGAGAGGGATGTCCTTCACTGCTTCATAGAGAACGCCCACAACATTGGTAACACTGCACATAACTCAGCTGCTCGTCTTCACGGCCTCAGTCTTGTTGAGATCTAATTTCTTTGCTTTTGCTGCATGTTACAGGGAATCTGCCACAAATGCTTGAACAGAAGCTTTCCGCCACGATGGACTGTGAGCCAGCAGTGGCCAGTTTCATAGGTAATTGTTGAAAGTTCCGTTTTGGCCCCATCACGTGTATACTTTCTGGCCAAGTCATTTGTTGCAATCATTGCTTTTTTTTTTTAATTCAAGACAACATTTTCTCATATCCGCAAAAGACCAAATAATTGTTTTCAAATAACGAGCAAAACCATGTGAACAGTTTCAACCACACATACAAAGTAATGTATATGAGTTCATGTCTCACTCAACGCAACAAACGGATCTCGCATTGAATCATCATCTTGTTTTCTGTTACTTTGTTTCAGATAAGATCAAAACGTCCATAACGGCAATTAAAGCTAAGCAACGGCATTGCTACACCTACAAGCCCGAAAAGCAAACCTGTTCCCATTGCCCGAAAGGACTCCCTCACCAGCCATCGTGCACTTCCTGGACTGTCGTCTCTCAACTACCAAATACCGCAACAGACACCAAGATAATACTTTTAAAACATCGAATGAGAGACGAGAACGATGAAGTCAGTTCTTGCCGGTCACAATGATGTCACAGAGAAGATAATTATTATATTCTTTCTGATTGTACAGTATTCTGGAATATAATGAAATCAATTCTTGTATATTTGTAATTATAGAGGTTATTTAATAACCAAGATATGTATGTATATATGTATATTTGCATCTATTTTTCTGTTTCCTGTGTCAACATGAATAAACATGACAAAGTCTGTCATGACCAACTCATTCTTCTCACTGCTTTGTCTTTGAATCATCAAATACAAGACTATGAAGGAACGCTTCAGACCTAGTCACAGAATCATTTTGATTCACAAAACATGTAATGATGATCTTTCATTCATTTTCCAATCTGCTTATCCTCACAAGGGTCGCGGGGGGTGCTGGAGCCTATCCCAGCCGTCTTCGGGCAGTAGGCGGGGGACACCCTGAACCGGTTTCCAGCCAATCGCAGGGCACACACAGACGAACAGCCATCCGCGCCCACACTCACACCTAGGGACAATTTTGAGTGTTCAATCAGCCTGCCATTCATGTTTTTGGAATGTGGGAGGAAACCGGAACACCCGGAGAAAACGCACGCAGGCCCGGGGAGAACATGCAAACTCCACACAGGGAGGCCGGAGCTGGAATTGAACCCGGTACCTCTGCACTGTGAAGTCGACATGCTAACCACTGGACTATCGGGCCGCCACACTGAAACATGCTTGTATTTTTTCTACATGGTTTGGCAGTTGGGACAAAAAATGTGAGTTATGTTACATTATTACTGGCATACAAAGACATTGTGCTATCTTCATCCATCCATCCATCCATCCATTTTCCACCGCTTATCCGGGGTCAGGTCGCGGGGGCAGCAGCTTTAGGAGGGAAGCCCAGACTTCCCTCTCCCCAGCCACTTCTTCGAGCTCTTCCTGGCGGATCCCGAGGCGTTCCCATGCCAGCTGGGTGACATAGTCTCTCCAGCGTGTCCTGGGTCGTCCTCAGGGTCTCCTGCCAGTGGGACATGCCCGGAACACCTCACCAGGGAGGCGTCCAGGAGGCATCCTAATTAGATGCCCGAGCCACCTCATCTGGCTCCTCTCGATGTGGAGGAGAAGCGGCTCTACTCTGAGACCCTCCCGGATATCTTCATAGGAAAGTTAAAATCAGAAAGCGTTGTAGTATTCATCTTACTGAAAAAGAGTTACAAATGTTGCACAATTAGAATTGTTTTGCATAATTTCACTGAAGAAATCATTTTTCTGTAAAATAACTGCACTTTCATTATCTAGCAATCATACATACTCTGATCAGCTTCTGTAAAAAATGTCATTAACATTTTTCAACGAAGAAATAAAATTGAAATCGGGAGTAGATTTCTAACTTTTGGCCCGGCCCACCACAATATTTTCTGCTTCTCATTTGCGCCCCCCGGAAAAATAATTGCCCACCCCTGGTATAGACTGATGTATGAACACCAAATTGAAAAACTTGTATCATGCATGAGTTTATAAACACACACAAGCATATATATAAATATATATATTTTTTTTCCACAGATATCAACACCGACCATGAAGATACAATGACACCTGCAGAAATTTTAGTGATCCTTCATTTACCAGTAAGTCGTCTGAAAAATAATGTCCACTCATTTGGTCAAAACAAAACACAACCAAAAATCCCACAGGTAAAAATTGTATTTACATGTATGTGATATGATTTATTTTACAGATGATCGAGCTGTACCCGTTGATTGTGCAGCTGCCTCCATCACAACAGAGCAATGTCTGATCAACTTTTGATGAAAGTTCTTCAGGTGTGAGCTCACATGCTGACTCTTAATCCAAAGTTGTAACTGGCTCAGGAAGACAGTCCTCGCACTCTGAAGCAGTGTTTCTGTCTGTGGAGTCCTCATGTGAGTAAATGCTTGTGAGAACTGCAGCTTTTGGTGTCATTGATCTCAGCAAGTTTATGTGCTCGTCGGTTATCCTTAAATATGAAATCAAATATATAATTATGAATAAAAGCATTTTAAACATGCTACATTTAACATGTTGAGTACCAGTGCCTGTTTCATCTGTGTGTATCATTAGTCACATTTGGTTGAATTAGGATATTGCTTTTGCAATCTATTTTCAGCAAATTGTCGAGACATCTTTGCTTCATTATGTGACTCACACCCAGTGACCACAATGCTGTCTTTGGATATGCTGCTTCATGACGTTGCACATGATGTTTTGCCAGTTCTCTTAACTTTCTTCAAGTTGATATCACACACACGTACTGGTTCCATTTTCTTTCTGGACATGTCATTCCATGCACAGGATCGTGATATGCAGGCTGAAGCGGAAAGGCCCAGTCTCACTGCCATGTCCACCTTAAACATGATTGCTGCTGCAACATGAACCAACGCTGAAACAAAAAGACTCATGATTCAAACTGAATCGAAAACTGCTGATCATTATTTGTGATTTTTTTGAGACAGAGGTGTAAATATGTAGAATCTATATGAAAGTTGTGCTTAATCTTATATCTCTTTAAACTTCAACGACTCTACATGTCACATCAAACTGTCACAACAATTAAACTCATTATCATTCGTCACACACAAATGTTAGGTACAGTGAACAACTACTGCATGGTTATTTGCTAAATTGACCTCTCAGAATTGATTAGTTTGATGATTGAATTACATGGTCCATAATTGAAATTTGAAGACACCTACTTACCCTGCCATGCACGTGCAGTTAGCGGTAAGTATGGAGCCAGTCTTCTTATTCACACATACCCAGGCATGATAACACTGAGACTTTTGTCCCTGTCTTTGACAAGGCAAGACATCGGCTTTCAGGAAACAAAAGTCACAGTTTTCAGCAGCTTGATGAAAAAGAACCGACTCAACATGGCCACATACCATGTAATTATAAGCATCAAGACTCTTGTAGGCTTTGAGGGTCTCGTGTGTGAAAACGCGACGGGTATTCATCAAATACAGGCAGCGGTGCTTGAGCGGACACGGTTCATTAACGAGTGCTTTTGCCTCTGAGTTGCGCACGCATCATCATGACGTCACTGTTGTTTGCAAACATTGAAACTGGTCTATATGCCCACAGGTTTAGGACAACTAAATCTTTGCGAGCCAAGGAGGATATCAATGTGATGCATCAGTCATACTCTGTGGAGTCTAAATACTGTCCGCGAATGGCAAACCTTGCACGACAGTGAAAACTGAGAAAATACACAAGGTCAGACCTAAACTAGTTCTTTGTGCTGAAAACGTAAAATACAGAGCAGTATTTCCACATAATTCAAGGAAGATTGCTACAAGACATGGCAAATCATTGTTTCTGTATTAGAAAAATCTATCTCTTTTGTCAATTCAACATTCTTTAGTTCCTCGGCATCAAGTTGCCACAAGATGGCATCACAGTCAGGGGCAAGATCCCAAACTATCTCCCCTCTCTGCTCACCATGCATACCACAACAGTTTCATGAAACTCGTTGCTCAAGACCGCAGTACTTTTGTCTTCATCCCAAGCGACTGGAACGTGATCATGTACTAGTGTAGTACATGATCACTGCACCTGTTTTTATCCTGTTTAGAACCTGTCAATCACAACACGCTATGATGTAGTGCATGGTGAAGATTACGGTTGAATAGGACTCCAGGAAAAACAGCGAAGGCGTCGGCCAAAACTTGGAGATCCTAATAAATCAAATACAGTACATTAAATACAATGTGTTCATAATATTCCTGCTCATACACTCAGATCTTCGGTCTTTCTCAGATGTGTGTCCAGGTCAGCCCCGTAAGCCTTTACCTGGGGGAGGGCACGTTCCACCTGCCAGATGTTGAAGGGGAGACCACTGAGTCAGCAGACACATTTGAGCAATCAGTGCGACTCGCACTGAGGTTAAGCCTTATACATATTGTACACACTGCAATGAAAACCAACTCAATTCAAGTTTACATGTCAGACCCCTGTAAAAATAAAGTTTTAGTGAAAGTAACTCTTTTCTTACAGTTGCCCTTTTTACTCTTCACAGGAGTTAAAGTGAACTTGTGGAAGTCAAAATAGGCAGGATATCTGGTGCTGTTTAAAAAAAAAAATTGCAGATTTACATTTACATTGCCATATTATAGTTTCCGTCTGTAGTCCCCCACATTTCAAAACATACTTGTGCACAGTTTTCTGAGCATCAACAGAAGCATTTTTTGCCAATGTTAAGTAATGCTAGGCCAAAGAAAGGAAAGTACAGGGGTGAAAAGTATGGGGGAAAATTAAGATTTGCATAATTGTACAATATTTATGCACTAATAAATGAGCAGAACTTGTTCTTTAGTAACAATACAACTGCTTTCAAAACATTCAATAGACAAAAATACAACCAATTACTTTAGTTGGAATCTTTTCAAAATTATTTGAATGATTAAATTGTGACTTTATGATTCGTACCTCTTACATGGCAGAATGAAGTGAAGTGGGATGCTGACATTGTACGGCAGTCTGTAGTGATGGACATGCCACTTTGGCATATATCTCTTTGAAAGCAGTGAGAGCATTATGAAATGCGGTTGTCACATTCAGTGGCAGCTAAATACTTATTTGCCCCACTGTACCATAGACAGGATATATGTTTCACAATAATAATTTAAACAACTTAAAAACTGTATAATGTGGACATTATGAAATGTGCATTGTATCATCATCATCAGTTCACAACCTGTTGATGTACAGCAAATTAATTGTATCATCATCATCGGTGTACGTGGAATTATGGAGCCCCTGGGACTATTGTTTAATATGCAAGTGCTCTGTCACAATGTTCCCTCTGAGTTATCCATCCATCCATCCATCCATTTTCTAATCGGCTTATCCTCACGAGGGTTGCGGGCATGCCCCAGCCTATCCCAGTTGTGGTAGTAGGTGGGGGACACCCTGAACCGGTTGCCAGCCAATCGCAGGGCATACAGAGACAGACAACTATCCGCGCTCACACTCACACCTAGGGACAGTGTTCCATTAACCTGCCATGCATGTTTTTGGAATGTGGGACGAAACCGGAGAATCCGGAGAAAACCCACGCAGGCACGGGGAGAACATGCAAACTCCACACAGGGAGGCCGGAGCTGGAATCAAACCCTGCACCTCTGCACTGTGAGGTCGGCGCGCTAACCACTGGCCCACCGGGCCACCACTAGAAATATACATACTTACATAATATGCATGATGTATTTAGGGTCATCGGCATATACAGTACTACACTTGTCGCAACAAATTCAATGGTACCGGTAGTCATAATTAACAGAAAACCTCACCTTCTACAATGTAATGTTAGTAAGTTACATTCACAATAATCTCAGTTTGACTGTTTATTTATATTAAACCAAAGATTTCTTTTGTCATACATTTGCAAACGTCTTATTTTGGCAAAAACAAACAAACAAACAAACAAAACCCCCCAAAAAACAATCAGTCTGCTATCCTGGAGAACTGCAAACATATCAGAATATTTACTATTGAGTACCTGAAATTCTGGACACTTTTAAACAAGATCTCCTTCACGATGTTGATTTTATTGCTAATCGATGAGTTGTTGATAATCACTGTATCTCTACTCTGTTTTGCTTGATTCAAGTTTGGTTAATTACATTAATGATGCTCACTTCCCTCAATATTATTTTTGTTGCAGTTTGAAAGTGAGGAGATGCCCGCCTTGGAATTTATTGGGGACGGTGAGATCAGCACCCACATTCAGGTACGACGTAACTGCTTCATTTTCATCAGTAGGCATGTCGAACTCAATCTGCTGCAAATGTTTTTAGACCTAAGGTAACCATAATTATTTTAGCCTGTATTTTTACTCTCTTTAGAACCTTTCACCTACACTTCAAGAAGAGCAACAGGAGTTTGATTGCACAGAGTCATCAGCAGTTTATCCGCTCCCTATCCTAAGGTCACATGAAAAAATCCAGGATAGCTTCTTAAACAGTACGTAAAACACATAATGTCGGAGTATTTCTAAATTAAGGCTATATAACATGCATAATTATAGATCTGTGCAACTTGACAGTATTGTCCAGTCTAGTGCTGAGTCTGACTGACTCGTGTAGATATATGTCCACATTTGTTTCATGCTGAGTGAGCGAAGACTCTCTGTCAGCACCCCCCCCCCCACCATTCTTTGAAAGGCGGTAGCATTGGATAAGCGGTTCAGAATATGGATGGATAGACGATTGTGAAGTCTGCACATCATGCTTAGCATTGGATCCCAGACAAGTGTTTATCGGTGTTCCTGTGTGAGCAGAAATATGTTTCTTTGCAACACTTCTCACAGGAGCAAATCTAAAGCAAGCGACAGGTTTGGGCTGGAACGTAGGAGTGGAAGGTAAGAGCCTTACTTGCAGAAATTGTGATCACTTAGATTGGACAATTTAAAGACAACTCCCCAAAAAACAGAATAGCATGATTAATTTACTGTACATCAACAGGTTGTGAACAGTCGTAGAAAGGGTTCTGTCAGTCGTCATCTGTACCTGTGGGTAAAAAACAAAAAACAAAAAAGGACGTTTCGCTTCTCTCACAGAAGCTTCGTCAGCAGTAGACAACCCTGAAGTCTCCGTGAAGACTCCGGGAAATTGCTCTGCGCTAAAAAGTTGAGCGTGGCCTATTTGAGGACTGCGTGGGGATGGTTAGTCACGCCCCTATGGTGAAGAGGCCCATTGATTTCTAAATTCCCTATCGTTGGGTCTTGATTAGGCCTAACACCTAAATGTGTTTTGTGTAATTATCTTGTCGCGTGATTAAGCTTCTCCCAACTAACAGCCAGACAAAACCTTTTGTAGACTTCAGAGTTGACATCACATGAGTGACATCACATGTAAAAGTTGTTCATTTGTTATATCCACTTTAATGCCCTCCTTCCTCTGTCAACTCCTACTCCATACTGAAACAAATAACACGCAACACAAAAGAAGTGTGTCGTTCATGCCTTCCATGTTCAGTTTGCCATCAAATAAATGGAAAAAAAATGAATGTGTATTTGTTTAGTCAAACACAGGAAAAAAAGGGGGATTTTTTTTTTCACAATTCAATTTTAGCCTTAGATCAAGAATAGGAAATTGAGAACGATTGGTCCCTGATACTTGATAAAATATCGCTGATGGATGCTATCCTGAGGGATCATTTGTAACTCATTTCAAGTAACCGAAAACAAATAAGAGTTCACTTTTTTTTTGTTTTTGGATCAACCTAAATTGCTGAATTGCATAAAGGTCAAAGCTTGTCGTGAATCAACACCAGCTATATGAATGATCTTTTTAAATGGCTTTTCAACTACAGTATATTAGAACGACACACGCACACAAACATGCTTCTTGCTCACACTTTTTGATGCCATGTAAAGTAGTGCATGTACTAAAATATGACAGACCGCTATTTCAACACTAATGTGCAACATTTTGTGGTACTGTGAGGGTGAGGCGCTGTATGTGGAGGATGGGCCTGGTCAGGCAGACACAAACTTAACCTTATTACGGGGAGGAGAGTAATGTAGTTGAAGGCCAATTAGTGTGTGTGCTGAATGAAGCAGGGGGATGTGATTGCCTTGATTTATCGTAACATAAACCCAGGAAGAAAGCCTTCCCAAGGTTTTGGAGCTTTTTTTTTTTTTTTTTTTGCCTTGGCAAGTCTCCTTTGTGTTTCAGCTATTTTTCTAGGTGTTGGCCAACAACAAAATAAGAGTGGACCCACATTGTTCTTTGGGTATTTGAGCTGACCTCTCCCGCCAATAGCGAAAATCTGCGCATCATTGACACCGCTCCCAAAAGGTCTTTTTATTTGTGTATAGATGCCATAAGACTCGCTGTCAAAGGACCTAAAAGGGAGTGGATCTTAAAACACCAATGCCATGTATTCATGTCATATCCAGTACACAATCAAGAACCTATGTTACATTATTCAAATTATTCACCACAAACAAACCACCTTTGCAGGCCCATCAACAGGATGAGCTCGTATTTGAGGGTAAATTCCACGTGAGCTGACGCTTCCAGTTTCCTCGTGGCAGCTCAAAAAGTTGAATGATTGAAAGAGTCTGTCAAGAGGAATGGAACCAAAACCCGGTGACCAACTGCAAGAATTCGCTTCCAGCAACTCGTACATATGCTAAAAAAAAACCCAAAAAACAGAAAACAAAGAAAAAAAAACCCAACCAATTCTGTTCATCAAATAAATGTCAATCCAATTGTGCTCATGTAAGCCCATTCTTGTACCATATTGTTTACTACCTTTTGTTGTTGTTGTTGTTATTTTTTTTGTGTGGGGGGGGGGGGACCTGCTTCCATATAAACCATAGCCTGCTAGGTTTTAAATGTGACGTCTTATGACTGTGAAATAAGTCACTTTTACACACTCATCGGTAAATAACTGAAAACTATGAACACAGCACCCAGTGCAATGTAGATTTTGACATAGGCCATCAATCAGAAGTTAACGCCAGTCCGGGCATCCACCAGAAGTCAAGGTTACTCTGTATTGTCAGTCGTTTTCAAGAGGTTTTATTTTATTGTGCAGTGGTTAACAATTTGTTTGCTTCTTGAATTTTTAAGATGTAATTGTACTACTAGTAGTGCATAAATTCAGTGTTTCTAACAACATGCTGTAAGCTGCACATGCAGGAGCAGGTGCCTTGGATATGGATGATTGGTAGAGAGCACATAAATTCTGAGAATGACTTTGAGGTAGTGTTTCAGCCCACCACACCCAGACTGCAAATAAATGGCGCTAATTTAAGACACATTGGTTGCTCGATTTCACACTTGATGGGTGGGCGCACACTCCAGAGACCCAAGCATTTGTACAGAAACAATAAAAAACAAGTCAGGTTTTCCATTTTATGCTCCCTTTAAAAAGAGACTAGTGGTGGTTTACTTAGATATGACGAAAATGGCTTTTTTCAATGACCTAATATTCAGTGGATGTTCACTAGCTAAACCAGGGGTGTCAAACTCATTTCACATTGTGGGCCACATACGGACTCGGTAGATGTCAAGTGGGCCGGACCATTAACATTATACCATACTGTGCTATGAATCATCAAAATATCATCTCTTTCCTTTGTTTTGGTCTCAAGAAGCATTGATTGGCACTTTCATATCATTTGCTGCGTTGGGTCTATCTCGGTGACAGACTGAGACTGCTGTTTTCTTCTCCGATCAAAACAATGTTGTGTTCTACTGTGATCAAAACAATGTGCCCCCTAGCGGATAATCCACGAATTGCATTTGATTTAAAATATTTATTCTGTGTCTTTAATGCATTTTTTTTCACTTTTAAATCATCCCGCGGGCCGGATCAAACCTCCTTGGGGGCCGGTTCCGGCCCGCGGGCCGTATGTTTGACACCCCTGAGCTAAACAGTTTGAAAGGGGAGGATTCACGTGTCAAGAGTGACAATTGTTTTCCATCTTCATCAAGTATAGTGTTGGTACTTATTCTCTTCGCTGCATGATGTGACCTGTGTTGTTTTCCAGCTGCAGCTGAGCCCCCGCCCCATTTAATATGCAATCACACACCCTGACACTTCCATTAAAGTGTGTTGATGGCGGCTGCAAATAATCGATGTGCCGAAATAACAGCCTTTCCTCATTGCGTCACATTGCAGTCTGCTGTCACACTCGAGACCGTGTACCGTTTGTACCGGGGGTGTCCAAACATTTTCGTTTGAGGGCTGCATTCGTCAAAATGCAAGGATGCGAGGGCCACTTTAAAATTCTTCAACTTTAATACATGAAACACGCTAACATCAGTCAAGCAAACAATTATATATTGTGAACATTTTCAAGTTACTTGGGGAAACAGTTACATAGCAGCTTTCTGTTAAAGGTGATAAGGTAAATTGTTTCAGATTTTTCAAGATTTTAGGGTGGCCAACAGCCCTGTATCGAACTAAACTCGACCCACCTGCTCTGAAAAGTAGCCGAATCGCATCTCCGCATTCATTTCCTGGTCTACCCGTTTACCAAAGTGTATCTTTGCCCATCAAAAGACCGTCCGGCGTGGCATCTTTCACATAAAATGTGGAATCTCGCTCAGTAGACTTATTTCATAGTATTTTTCTGGAAATGATATGGCTTTATTTCTTCAAGATTAATGCTATCAACGAGATGCATTCCACATGGCAAAGCTGTGTGTGTGTGTGTGTGTGTGTGTGTGTGTGTGTGTGTGTGTGTGTGTGTGTGTGTGTGTGTGTGTGTGTGTGTGTGTGCACGCGCGCGTGCGTGCGTGCGTGTCCAGTTAAATATGCTACCAAGTTGTGGTCAAATTCTCAACTTTTGATGAACATTCAGGTCCAAAATGGAATATTTTTAATGGGCCCTGTAACTCTGCTCAACAATTTTTTTTGTTGCCCCATTCATCTTTATGAAGGCACGTTAGCGGTTCTCTTGGACATTTTTAGAAAGTCCCTAATGCTATTAATGGTGAGTATTGACATGTTGTGATTGTGTGCTCGAGTCAAGCCGCTGCTGTGCCTTTGGTGCATGACACTATCGGATTAGTTCAACGACCGTAAGCTATACATCATATCAGGCTGGAACAGACTTGCAGTGTCAGTGTCGTCAATGTCCACAGAGGCCTAATTGTCAACTGGACACATAGCGACCTTTCAGCATGTATTATGTATATGGATATAAAGTCTGCAGAATGTAGTATTGCACATGCAAAGGAGTAAGTGAAAAGGCTTTAGTGCCTTGAAGATTTGGTTCCAGTAATGCCAGCAGTGCTGAAAACAGACGTTGCTCTTTATGTATTGCATGAATGCAGAAATTGATGCTTCGAGGCTTTCTGCATTGGAAACCTTGGAAAATGCTGGTTCACTGTGCTGAATGAGGAGTGTTCCCTTTGATATAAAAATCAGTTTGAGTGGATATCATAAAACTT
The DNA here is from genome assembly GCF_001891065.2 of Hippocampus comes. Lineage (NCBI taxonomy): Eukaryota > Metazoa > Chordata > Actinopteri > Syngnathiformes > Syngnathidae > Hippocampus > Hippocampus comes. The sequence goes on along the minus strand of NW_017805467.1, from coordinate 3,162,633 downwards.
TATTAATTGTGCAGGCATGTATCATTTTAAGATAACCACTTAACCCTTTGATGCACCAAGAATGATAACCTGATAACATGATAAGTTGCCTACTGAAGTAACCTGTCCCTGAAAGGGTTAATAACTTAAATCTTGAAAATGCCTGCCAACCAATCAAGTAAATAATTAGTTCGCTGCTGTTTTCGAGAATCCGTCTGTGAGTGACGTCTGAAATGTTGCTGAATTGTGGCTTCACAATTCATCTGACATATTAGATTTTACACTGATCTTATCGTCTGGATCGGAATCCGTCGATAGTTTGCATTTGCTGATTGACTGTCACGTCATAATTTTTGCAATCTATCAATGACATCATTGATCGGATCCGCAAAATAAGACATGACAGCAAACACAACCTCGTTCACTCCAGGTTTCATTCTGTGCTGCCATAGTGCATATGGGAGCCCAAAAGATAACCTATTTTTAGCCTTGTCACGTGAGAGGAAAGCCTCTCCACTGGGAGGCGGAAGTTCCTTCTCCCATGCCCTCAACCATCCAATCACAAGGTAATAGTGTTTTGTTTTTTGGGAGGGCGGGATGTTTTTTTTTTACTGGTAAAAAGTCTGAAACCATTTTTTTAAACATAAATAACCAGTCATGCTCTTTGTATCACTCATTTAATTTTAATATCTCTTTAATTCAAAATAGCTTTAATCACTCAGTGTAACTGACATGACCTTCCGGCTACGCCCATTCAGCCAATCACAGATGCAACCAGCAGGCAGGCAGAAATAGCTCCATTGTTGAAAGACACACTCAACTGTTGATGAATACCTAGATGAGATCTACGTATTTACGGATGTTGAACAAAGATAGCAATAGTTTTAGCAAAAGCCACGGCCATCTGAATGACTGGCAGTGTTCATGCATTTTATTCACTGAGAAGAAAGATGTAAATATAATGTTCAAATTTTTTCCGTTTTTTTTTTTTTTTTAAAGAATTTCGGGAGTTTAAATTATTTTGTCCGGCGCTATGGTGGACTCGACGGTCGTAAATATACAAGTTTTTTAAAAGATATATTGGTCCATCTTCTGATTGAATTAGTGATCGGGTATCCTTCTTTTTCGTACCTGATCGCTGATCGACCCCAAAAACCCCGATCGTGTAAAGCCTACATAATTTATTCTTATAATACTTATCCACACCCTGCCAATGCCTTGGCAGCAAGGCTAAGAGAAAGCCCTTCACTTTCAAGACACAGTTGCACTACGTTGGAAAAGCCAAAAGGTAAGCAGAGCTGCATTGAACTTTGCTTTTGTGCATGCCTTTTACACTTTTTTTTCCTGAGTTGATTTTAATACTGTACATGGAATCATGGTTGAAAACAAGTATTTCCTCATAGTGAAGAGAGCGTCCAGTGCACTTGAGTCAGCGATCCAGATAAGCATTAATTCAAATGTGCCTTCCAGCATCGATAAATCCATCCATTTGGTCCTCAGATGACACCTTCCTGTTATCTTTTGTATTGTTGGGGAAGTTGCTGTACTTTGAAAATGTCATTTATGTGATGAATTGAACATTAGGTTTCTATGAATGTGTGATTATGGAAAGCTCAGGCCCACCTCGACCGTAATGATTGCAAGCAGAGTGGAACATGGATGAATGGATTGATAAAATCCAAGTTCTATTCTAATCAACCCGACTCAGCCTTGTTTGGTCAGCCAGGTCCACTATGTCGATATCTGCACGGACTAGCTTGGAACAGTAAGTAGATTAAGAGAACAGTGATTGACGGCAAATCAATTACTGTAGCTCAGTGGGCTGTGTTGAGGAGGGCTTACTGGAGCATGTATCACTAAAATCACATCGCCTTCTTTGCTTAAGTGTTGCACCCTGAACAAAACCATCATCCTAATGATTTAAAAGTGTCCTTGTATGTTCTCCGTACATATGTACACTGACCTTGTGCTCTTGATGAGTGTCATATTGCCTTTACTGATATACTCATACCCGTCAAAGGCCTTCAAATTGGATACACCAATCAAGTATTTTTATTATTTTTTTTATGATATCCTTTGTAATTACTCAAAGGGTTAATTGAAATTAACACCCTAAAATATACAGTAGTTTGTGGCGCTCAGCACACTAGAAAACCTGCTGTGGTGCACTTCTTGAACTTGGGTTTGGGATCAGAGCTTGCTCGATTTTCGGAGGGGGGGGGTCTTGTTTGTTTTTTTTTGGTTTTTGTGGGCGGGGAGGCTTCGTGTTGCAATCCAAAATTTAAGTTACTAGCAAGTTTTATGTGCGCTGCTGTTCCGAAGAAAAGTCTAAAGAGAGAGAGAGAGATGATGCAATTTCAGCTTTTTTTATTGACCGCTACAAGTACTCAAAAACACAAATGCACAACGAAAAGACTCACAAGCAGCAAAAGTCGGCCGTAACATACGTTCGGACGCTCATACAACTATTAGAATCGGAATCTGATTTATTGGCAAAGTATGTAAAACACACTAGGAATTTACCTTCCCAGTAACTGCCCATTATCCTGACGTCACTTGCTACACTCCACACCTTAACGGCACACAGCTCATTCACGCAATAGTTGTGACGTCAGCAATCCCACTTTCTAAAACCAGTTCAGTTTACTTTGTTTTTATACAATACAAAAACCTTTGACCTGGTGTATGTGCTCAATCAAAAAAATAATAATAAAATAAAAGTAATGTTTTTCTTCATACTGCAATATTTTTGTAATTTGTAACAATATATTACATCCTAACGCTGCAATTTTGTGCGTATGAAGGATGCAAAGCAGTCCGTTGAGGGCGGCTCCCATTTTCTATGCGCCTCCCCCTTCGCAGTCGTCACTTGGGTCGTGTTTTTTTCAGCTTTCACTTTCTTGTCTTCACTGCTTTCCCCAGGAGCTGTTCATCCTCCCTGAGTGCTCAAGAAGTCGAATGTTGTGATTCTTTTTTTACCGCGCGCGTAAAAGCTCTTCCTCGCCTTCACCGTCGTGACCATGCTCTATTGTTCCGCATTAGCTGTCCGTGTTCGCTGTGTGCAGCCTCTCTGACCTTTAGTTTGGACGCGATAGTTGGGTACGGGTCAGTACTTGTTTGCTGAGGATGCTGCTGACTTGATCTGCCCAACCGAGACCATCGCGAGCAGAACCGAACGCGCCATGTAACTATCTCAGGTATGTAAATGTGGTGGGGATAAAATGTTAAAACGTCGAAGTTAATATGGTGTGGGGGTGGGTGTGTCACTGTGCCAAATGAACAACCTGCAAGGAGTAGGAACGACCTAGACTGCAAATATGGGGAAAAAAGTAAAGGAAAAAGGAGCACACTAATGCCCTATGAAGTACATGTTTAGCACATCTGCCTCTGAGTAGACCTGGGTTTTGAGTGTCTCTCAAGGTGCTCTGACTTTTCACATACACTACAAAATCATGTGTGTTAGGTTAACTAATTACTAAATTGCTGATATTTGTCTAATTAGTGCCCTGCAATTGGCTGGTGTCAGCCGAGGGAGTACTCGGGCTCTTGCCAGCTCTCCATAACACGGGCCGCCCTGTATCAGTACAAGTGGGATGTATGGCAGCATGATGACCTGATGACTGGCATTATGCCCTACAGTTTGTAAATCTGTGTTTGAATATGTCTCCGGCTGCTCCAGTTTCCTCGCAAAATGGCAAACCGTGCATAGTAGGTTAATTGTAGCATTTCTATTGTTCATAGACATGAATGTGATTGGTGTATTGTCTATTTGTGCCCTGCGATTCACTAGTGACCAATCCAGGGTGTACTCCACCACCTCCCACTCAAAGTCATCTTGAAGGATGGAATGCCAGGTTGCGGACATGCATGCATGTAGGAATGCAAACTTTTTTTTTTTTTTTTTTGCAGTGAATGACTTGGGTGACACGTTATACAATACAAACAGCAGCTCCTTGATTTGTGTCTGGCAACTGCGTCAGCCTCAGGTCATTTCCAAATTGGCTATCATTTCGACCTTTAGTTTGGACGCGATAGTTGGGTACGGGTCAGTACTTGTTTGCTGAGGATGCTGCTGACTTGATCTGCCCAACCGAGACCATCGCGAGCAGAACCGAACGCGCCATGTAACTATCTCAGGTATGTAAATGTGGTGGGGATAAAATGTTAAAACGTCGAAGTTAATATGGTGTGGGGGTGGGTGTGTCACTGTGCCAAATGAACAACCTGCAAGGAGTAGGAACGACCTAGACTGCAAATATGGGGAAAAAAGTAAAGGAAAAAGGAGCACACTAATGCCCTATGAAGTACATGTTTAGCACATCTGCCTCTGAGTAGACCTGGGTTTTGAGTGTCTCTCAAGGTGCTCTGACTTTTCACATACACTACAAAATCATGTGTGTTAGGTTAACTAATTACTAAATTGCTGATATTTGTCTAATTAGTGCCCTGCAATTGGCTGGTGTCAGCCGAGGGAGTACTCGGGCTCTTGCCAGCTCTCCATAACACGGGCCGCCCTGTATCAGTACAAGTGGGATGTATGGCAGCATGATGACCTGATGACTGGCATTATGCCCTACAGTTTGTAAATCTGTGTTTGAGTATGTCTCCGGCTGCTCCAGTTTCCTCTCAAAATGGCAAACCGTGCATAGTTGGTTAATTGTAGCATTTCTATTGTTCATAGACATGAATGTGATTGGTGTATTGTCTATTTGTGCCCTGCGATTCACTGGTGACCAATCCAGGGTGTACTCCACCACCTCTCACTCAAAGTCATCTTGAAGCATGGAATATCAGGTTGCGGACATGCATGCATGTAGGAATGTAAACTTTTTTTTTTTTAATTTAATATATATATATATTTTTTTTTCAGTCAATGATTTGGGTGACACGTTATACAACACAAACAGCAGCTCCTTAATTTGTGTCTGGCAACTGCATAAGCCTCAGGTCATTTCCTAATTGGCTATCATTTAGTTTCATGTCACAATCACTGAGTCTGTGGATCACCCAAACTCTGCGATCGCCGTAAACATATGGAAATGTTATCATAAATATTGAATCTTCTATTTGGCAAATACAACGGGTCTCCAAGCTGATTGTGGAGGAACAATCACTCTTATCACAACCCCGCCTTAGGATAATCTTTTAGGCACATTCATTGACTGAAACTTTGATGACTGATAGAAATCTGAGCGGGAGATTGCTCAAATTTGGTGTGAAAATTGCAAGTATTATCCATTTAATTCATATTGCTTTATTATTGTATATTTGCAAGACGAAGTGATATATTGAGCACTAACATGTTGCGTGCTGAGTTGTATCCTTCTGCCAATTAGAGATTCCTCTCTATAATTTTGTCTTGTCTCCTGGTTGTACATGCATGTCAGCAACCTGACATTTAACGAAGTCCGTATAAAAGCAGGTGTCATGTGATCTGACCCACTTCTGACTGAAGGAGGCTGCAAGATACAGCCACACTGAATAACTACCGAGCAGCCTCTCTCGCTCACCACAAAGCCCCCCACCCCCCTACACAAAACACAACACACCACACATCTTAAATTTTCCGCTTCTGGTAGATGTGATATAACAGGAAATTGGATGATTTCCCAGAGGTGTCTGCAGTCAGGCCTATCACATGCGGCACTGCAGCCACAAAAAAATATTTGTAGTAGCGAAACTTTGGAAAATACCGGTACATATTTGTCTCTTTACCAAGCCAACCTCTTATTATATTGTAAATGTACACATATAATTCAGTGAATATTAACATCACTGAAGTCCTTTATTTTGAGACATAATGTACAACTGTACATTGTTGTCATCTAGAGTCCTTACCCTGATCAATAAAAGATGCATAAACGTTTCAAGCTTAACCATTTCATGGCCATGGGGTATTTAGTGTTGCGATAATTCAAACCTCTGGTGTACTTAGGGTTGGACATCAAGTGTTGAATGAATAGGAATGGGGACCAACATTCCGATTCTCCCGGAATCGTTTGCCTTTTAAAATTTCGGTTTCCCGTTTCGGTGCCTTGTCCGCCGACCAGAATGAAAAAATAATAAGGAAGAAACACGCATGTGTTCCGGGCACACACTTTCACATGGCACTGATCAAAAGTGAATCAGAATGAAAACGTATATTCACCCTTAAAGGGAAATTAATGTCACAGTAGGAGCACATAGAGGATAAGGTGCACAATGTCAAAAATAAGACAATTTCAAAACTAAAACCCTGACTCAAAACAAAAAAAAGGTCAAGCCGTCCCATATTCCCGTCACGTCGAGCCCCGTCCACGTCCACATTGAGCCGAGCCACGTCCATGTGGTACTGTTATGTTTTGGTTTGGTTTCAGTTTGGTTTTGTTCCCTCATGTGCCCCTTTTTGTCACCACATGTTCTCGTCATCTGTGCCCCTTGTGTTTAACCAATCAGCTCCTCAACCCTTTGTGTCTTGTCCCGGTGTCTCGTTACTTTGCTTGGATTTAGTTCCCTGAGCTCTGTTGGTCTTTTTTGGCTCATTGTGAGTTGTGAGTATATGTGTGCTCCTGTCATGTTTTGTTTTCTGTCATAGTTTTTTTGTTACTTTGGTTCCTTGTGATTACCAGGACTTTGTTCGAGTACTTTGAGTTAATGTTTTTCCAGTGTACTCCTGTTTGCATTTTTTGGTTAAATACAACTTGGTCAGTCCACCCTGCTCCTCCCTGCCTCCCTGCTTTTTGGGGTTCTCAAACTACCACCACGCAAAACATGACACAAGTAAATCCAAGTGCTCTTCTACCCCTACACTGATTTAATTTACCTTACAACTGTGCAGAGATCTAATTTTTGTCAAAAAAATTCAAATGACAAAAAATGAGATCATATAGAAAAAAACTAATTAGATATTTGGATTCTACTTTTGAAATTGCCCTCGAAAATGTTGGTTACTTTGTTTGAGCAATCATTTTATGGACTCCAGAAATCAGACAATATTTACTGCCGAGAAGCTGAATTTCTGAGCATTCGGACGATTTTGAATCAAAAAGGGGATCTCAATGATTCACCAATTATCAAAAATAATAATCCATAAATTTGATTGTTGACTAGTTGTCACTTAATCGATGGACCTTCAATCCCAAATTGCGTGCGCTACAGTGCACGTTCGTCCACTCTTAACAGATTCCATTGGCAAAACGTATAAAAGTGTCCCTTATAAAAGTGTTTCTGCTTGATGCGATGCTGATATGTTTCACCGTGGTGAACACCAATAGCACAAATTGAAGTTTGTACTCATGGAATAAGAAATGTTATTGGAAGACATCCATATTACTGAGTTACGGAAAAGAATTCTATCATTTCCAAATTGGGGATGAATGCAGCATAAGTCATGCTTAGCAACAGTGGCTCTGAACTGCTCTTAGGAGAGAGTAAATATCAGGCCTAAAGTGTGTTTGTGTTGTGTACATACCGTATTTGTTTGTACAGGGTTGTTTAGGGTTGTGGGGTAGTGCATTGGAAACAAACTAGAGAAGAGGAAAGAGTTTCAGAAGCACTGTGTAAATTATTGAGAACGCTTTAAAATGGCTGAAATGGTGCTCTTTTTTTTTTTTTGGGCCATGCATCTGTAATTTAACTGAAATGGAACTGGAGGGCAGGACACTGAACTCTGCCTACTTGCAACTTCAGTAAGAGACAGCCTCATCTTTGTCATTTTCATTTCGTCAGATCATTTATTGTTTTATGGGTTCTGTTAATAAAAAATAAAAAACGACAATTACAGTGATCAAAATATTTAAAGTCATGAGAAGTAAATTCATAATAAGATTCATAATGACATCCGCTACTATAATGTTTGATTAGGATTCTGGGCTGTGTTTAAGTACAGGCTTCATATTGAGTACATATACAGTATATACTATACATGCAATTAATGCAGAAACTAACATCTGCCAATGTATGTACATTATAACTGGGAGTGTTTCACCACACCATTTGCATACGTTTGTGTCATGGCATCCATTTCCATTCATATTCTATACTGTTTATCCTCGTTAGGGTTGTGGCCCGTAGGTTAGCTGGAGCCTGGACCAACATTACCAAACGCAAATCATTATTCATATTTTTGCATTTCAGCATTCACACAAAATTTCTCCAGAAATCGTAGATAGTCTAGGACAGTGGTTCTTAACTTTATTAGAGGTACCGAACCCAACCAGTTCAAATGCACATTCATCGAACCCTTCATTACTGAAAAATAAAAATCTGATTCAAGAAGTGTTCCTTCAGTTTTGCTGGTCCGAGACAAGAGTTGCTCAACTTGGCATGACAAATCATGCAGTTAGGATGCTGAGTCCCATCACTCAACTCGGCTGTATTTATAGCACGTTCCGTGATGCATGGGAATCCATGCGGTACATATTCGTCTGACCACTTTTTTTTTTGCTCGACATAACATGTATTAAAACATAAAAAAATAAAATAAAATCACACAACGTACTATCATGACAGTTGCGAACTAAATTTCCTGCAGCACTGATTGGACAAGCAATATCATGTGATCATCTGCAGCCAGTGATGGCCAAGCGGGCGTGTCATAACTAATTAACATGTTGAGTCGGGTGTGTCTTAACCTCTCCGGCAGATGCTCCGCCGACCCCCTGAGACCGATTCACCGAACCCTTGGGGTTCGATCAAACCCCGGTTAAGAACCACTGGTCTAGGACAATCTACTATTTATTAACAGTGCCTCTGTCTTGAGCATCCTTCATACTCAAATTCTGGTAGATGTCACTGTTGCTTTGAAGCAAAGTGAGGCCGTGAGAAGTTCAAGGCCTGTTGTTCAAGGTCGTTGGAGCGCCAACAGCGTCATCTGCAAGTATAAAGTGCCAGTAAGTAACCACGCCCCCGTACAGGCCACGCCCCGTACAGGCCACGCCCCTTCCGCTTTTTTCATCACTCGCCATTGCCATGTATGTCAAGGTCGTTGGAGCGCCAACAGCGTCATCTGCAAGTATAAAGTGCCACTGAATGACTCCTACACACACATTAAAGACACGTTGGCATTATATAACCTCTTTTATTCACACACTTGCACTTCCTGTTAAGATGTAATGCAAATAAAGAATTTACTTAATTGAATCGCAGTCCTGCATTATCATAGATAAAACCAATGCATCAAATATTTATTTGTTGCCGTTGGGTACAATGCGTGAGACATTTCCTCTGGATCCCCAGTCACGAAATCCACTTACTCTTAACTCAACCACATGAGAATAGAAAGGAAAACAACTTGATACTTGCAGATGGAATTGAATCCCCCCTCCCCCCCAGAGAACCAAGTTGGTAGATAGAAACTCTTTTAACTTTATTTGACTTCATCAGCACAGATCTTGCAATAGCTGTCTTATGCAAGCTTTGTTTGAAGCTTAAACAAGAGAGCCCTTTTTTTCCAATACTAATTACCAAAGTGAGTCGTAGCACTGATCAGCAACATGCTATGCAACTTATCACACATGGGAAGAAGTCACCGAGTTATGAAACAGAGTCCAAGGAATTCAACAAGAAGGAAATTATTGTTGCAATAAGTTCAAAACTAGGATTGATCGAATTTTTCAAACACTAATCCCATTTTTTCCCATCAATGTCGGCATTGTGATTTAATAGGCAATTGTTCTTTTCAAATTCATCTGTATTACAAAAAACATCAGATTTATTATACAAAAATATTTGGGATTTATAACTAAGGTTTATGCTAAAATAAAGGCAAATGACCCATAAAATCAAATGAAAGACTTATCTCCCCCCTCCACCTGTTCATAAATCAGATTACAACAGTAATACAGATTTGTTTCATTTAATTTAATAAATAAATACAATATAAATATACTGCATATAAAAAAATAAAGCCTACCGACTCACCAAATGAAGCAGGTTTTTTTTCTTTTTAAAATTGCAGCCTTTCCGATTTGAAAATTGCATTCAACAACATTGCAGTGTTAATTGGAGTTTGACTCAGGTCACAATGACGACACAACCATGAAGCACAGCCAAATGTACAAAATCCGTTTTAAGATCATTAACCTAGCTAAGACAACTTCTTTAGGTCATTTGTCGCCTTTTATAATAATTCTATTGCATAACATGGAAATTCTGAACCCTTGAAAATGAACACGTGCTTTCAGCCAATTGTCCTGCACGATGACTATTTGCCACTTTACTGTAAGACACTGGGAAATATCAAGAGTATTACTTTTGTCATTGTATTCAATGCATGGAAGGGGTGAGGTTGCAGAGAACGTCCCTGCAATGTGCCGCCCACAAGGTTTGATGAATAGCAGAGCGGCTGTTAGGGAGAGCTCCGCATTCAGGAATAGCCTTTGATGCTATCTGCAGAAACACATTTTTATCTGATCTCATCTGTTCTGGTGAATTTCTAATACAACCTGTCATACTGGATATCAACTTAACAGATACAGAGGCTTCATTTTATTTTTATGCTGAGGGCAAAGTATTGGATCACTGGGCCTTTCTTCATTTTCTCTGTCTTTTATCATTTTATTATCAGTGTGATGATAGTAGGGGTCACTCGTACGAGTGTCGGCAATGAATAGCGACCGCTCCTGCGTTACTCCTGCTCGCCTCTAGGATATAGAACAATAAGAAAGAAAAAAACAAATCAAATAGCAGAAATGGATGGGATGTAAGGGAGAAGTGTGACGTCTAATAGCTACGTGTAAGAGGATGTTAACTAGTGACAGTGACAGTGACGCACAAAGTTTGCTATCGTTCACCAAATGTTTGTATGAGTGGTTTTCGTGGCCTTCAGATCTCTGAATTGCATGAGGAAAAGTGACCGTCTGCCCTGATCTGAGTCGCATCTCATGCAACTGAGCAGTCGTGATTTCTTTGCTGCCTTCCTTCCTTCACTGCCATCTAATCACCGTCACACACAAACGTCCGCGGAAATATCCGCTAATGAAATCGCGATCATGGTACATTACTCCTCAAGGATAGACGCTGGACCATTTCATTTGCTTTTATGTGGCAATGGTGCTGACCAGCAGATAGGGGGAACAATAATTCCATCGCTTCCCTGCTGCCAGCGTCACAGATCTGGGTGTGCGTAAAGTGATGCACCACTGCTGCTAAGTGTTGAAGAGTCTCTGGTGAAACATCTGCAAACCTCATAAAGACGAGTGATGCACTGCTGTCTGCAGAGTATCACTTCCTTCCTCTGCTTATTACACTATATTGCCAAAAATAGTCACTCACCTGCATTGATTCATAAACGAATTGAAGAAACATCGCATTTGTAATTTATAGCGTTGGAAATGACATCGGTCCACGTTTATCAGCCATGACAGCTTCAGCTCTTTTGTGAAGGCTGCCCACAAGGTTTATGAGTGTTCATGAGAAATTTTGACTATTCAAAGTTTGGAGCGTCTTTTGTGAAGGCTGCCCACAAGGTTTATGAGTGTGTTCATGAGAAATGTTGACTATTCAAAGTTTGGAGCATGGAATTGTCCAAAAACTCTTTATGTTGAAAATTTCAGCATATACCAAGTATGTATGCTGTAAGTGATTATGGACATTCCCATACTCCCAACTTTGTGGGAACAGCGGAGCTGGCCCCTTTCTTTTTCCAACATGACTGTGCACCGTTGTATAAAACAAGGAACAGAAGGACATTGATGACAGAGTATCACGTGAATGAACTGACCTCAACCCGAGAGAAAACATCTTTTGGGTGAATTCGAGCGCAGACTGAGAGCCAGGCCTTCTTGCCCCACATCTGTTTTGGCTGCAAAGGGAAAAATTTCAGCATATACCAAGTATGTATGCTGTAAGTGATTTTGGACATTCCCATACTCCCACATCTGTTTTGGCTGCAAAGGGAAAAAGTCACATTGAACACTCCGGAATAGTCAAGGCGGTTGAGTGAATACCTCAGGCAATATAATAAAGGCTTATTGGAATATGCCAAATGGCCACGTTTCATTGAGGCACACAGTAGCTAATGGTGACTAATATTTTTGTTTTTAGTTGAGGTGCTCTTCTCGTATGCATACCCCTAACAGCACAGCCGATGTTTTTTTTTTTTTTTATGTGACATTTATATAACTTTTCCCACTTTTCCTTTCTTTTTTCCCAACTTTGCTTGACATAGTTCTACCTTGCTATTCTAGTTTTTCTAGTTCATGCCAATACAATAAGGATGAAGAAAACCCCATGCTCATCATTGCAGTTATGGTGTGCAACAACAACCAAAAAACATAGCAGATGGTATATTGAATTTCCTTTAAGAGAATAAAATTCAAATAAATAAAATAATAATCAGCAGCAGCAAGGTGCCCTTGTGGTTAGCAGGGCATGCTTGTTTGTTTGCGCATCCGCCTGACAGTTCTGAAGTTCAGGTTTCAATTCTTAATTCTGGCCTTGCCATAAAGGAAATTAAACTCATTGACTGAGGGGACGGGGTTGGAAATGAAAACGTAATTGGATTCCGGACTCTTGAGTATTATACTCCACCTTATCTACTTTCCTGCAGTTTCTCTCTTAGCCGTAAACAACAGCCACGTGAGGTAAATATAAATATCGAGACCCTTTTTGCGCATGTGCGCAGCACGTGTTTGTGTGTGTGTGTGTGTTTGTGTGTGTGTGTGTGTGTGTGTGTGTGTGTGTGTGTGTGTGTGTGTGTGTGTGTGTGTGTGTGTGTGTGTGTGTGTGTGTGTGTGTGTGTGTGTGTGTGTGTGTGTGTGTGTGTGTGTGTGTGTGTGTGTGTGTGTGTGTGTGTGTGTGTGTGTAAATGCGTTTGGTTGGGCTGGTTGTGTGTGGTGAATTTTCTGAGTGCTGTTATTCAGGAATCAAGCTGCTCTTTTTGTCTGCCCTGTTTGTTGAGCATGTTGTGGCAGGATTCACTGTTGTGTGTGTGTTCAACTAGCCTTTAATACAAATTTCCGGAATAACAACAACTTTCTTGAAGAGCTGAATCAGAAGCTGGCAGGCTTGGCGGCGGGAGCCTGAATAGCTGCATCATATAATCCACTCCAATAATAAATTTGGAGTTTATGGCATGAAGAGAGGGCATTAGCCTGGAAAGCCTTTTTCTTCCGCTTCGCAAGACAGAGTCGCTGAAGCACCACTATCGATCATGTGCTTTTTTTGTGTCCTAGTCGAAGTGGATGATTCTGGGGAGTGGTTCTTTGCATTCACTGCATTCGTTGCCACCAGCAGAAGAAGCAGGCAATTGAACTTGATTGCTCTTTAGTCTTGTCAGCCCCTTCCCACTCAACTTTATTTGATTGAGCAGCAAGAGAGTGAAGCTTGAGCAATATTTTGTTGGCAGTTTGCTTTGAAGTTTTTACATGTTGTTGGCAATTGTTCCAGATCTAAAAATCTGATCTCATTTGTGGAGCTCATGAAGCAAATATTCATTTTGAAGATCCATGACATGAAAATAATTACGTAAGTCCAGGGCATGGATGTGCAGTTCACAGTACATTGTTTCAACCATTTTCTGTACCACTTTGTTGAGTGAGCTCTGAGCTATACCCTATCCGAGCTGACTTAATGCGTGAGGTGGGCTACTATCATGTCTGTCTGTTTTTGTTTTCAGCCCCAGCTGGATTGAAGGGCTTTTCCCTCCAATTGGCGCGCCTGTTCCCTGTCACTAGCCCTGTATTTAAGGACTCTGGCTTCTGCTACTCTCTGTCAGATGATTGACCTTGCTTGCTGTTGGGTTCCAATTTGTTTTTCTGAGGGGGTGGGGGGCTCTTGATACTTTTCACAGTCGCTCTTGTTATTCATAGACTGTAGTTTGTAAGTATTGTTATTTGTTCTTATTGCTCTTGCTCTTTGGCTTCACGTTATTGGCTTCTTGACATTTTGTTTGTTTATTCTCGGTGTTCCCAAGTACCTTGCCTTTTGCAAGCGCTTTTCTTCATGCATTGTTTTTCCCAGCTCCTTGTGACCAGTGATTTCTCTTTGTACTTTGTCAGTGTGCTTTTCTGTCAAGAAATATTTTTGTCATCGCACTTTGAGCCTGCATTTCCGGAATTCCAAAACATTATCCTGACAGGTACACTCTGAAACGGGTCGTTAGCCAGGCGCAGCAATGAATTGTTCATCTTATTTATTTGCTTTCTTCTCTGAATATTTCCAATAGGATTGTCAGTAACTTTGCAACTAAGTTGGCATTAGTTTGCTTGGGCAAAATTTCAACAAATGTCCGGAGCTGTACTGCTTTTTTTTCCGCCTCGCAGTTTTCCAGCTATGACGTTTATTATCACAAGTTACAAGAACATGTTATCGCATTTGTTTCTCCATACATGCGTCTGTTCTGTCCGTCCTTGGCTAACCACGTAATGCAAATATTTCTGGGGCTTCACTTTTAGCAATAAAACTATGCATACAAACTAATGTATCGATGGGGTAGCAGAGTCCTCAGAAAATATTTTCATAACCCCCCCACCACCACACGCACACACACACACACACACACACACACACACACACACACACACACACACACACACACACACTAATCAGCGCCCCTGTCGTCTGTACATGAAAGTGAGGAATTATAACGAGCAATTCTCTCTGACTGTCAATAAAAACTCAACAATATCATGTAAAGAAAACTGCACCTGCAGTGGTTCTCATTATCGTGCACGTGCTTAAAATGGAACCACTACCAAGATAACTGTTAAATTATTGTCAGCTCACATTACCTAAAATCCAATTTCGTCCACCATTTATCCCATTATTTAATTTGTGTCTGCTGCTGTATTGAGTTTCCTACCACAGCGTCAACTCATTATGTTCATCTGAATGGTGCATGCGAGATTAGATCTTTGGTTTAGCTGCTGCAAAGTGTAGATAAAATTCCCATAAAATACCCATACTGCGGGAAGAAATTTCTGCATGCTTTGTTTAAAATGTATTTGTCAGGACTTTCATTCACCATTTACACTTTGAAATGCGTTTATAAAATCATTATAAAATTTGTAATATCTATATCTATATCTATATATATATATACAGTATATAATATGTATATATACAGTATATAATATGTGTGTGTGTGTGTATTGTGTGTTGTTAATGTTCAGAGCTGTTTTCAGTGCCAGAAAGCCATAGCTGCAAACCAGCAAGGTCAGACATTACTTATTTCAAGACTCAATTTCATAATACTGAAGCAATTTTGAATTAACTAATATGCTTGTTGCACCAGTCCAGGATGTAACCCAACTCTTGCCCAAGGTCTACTGAGATAGGCTCCAGCTCAACCCTAATTAGAACAACAGATGGAGGGATGCTGCTGAATGGCTTGACTGCTTATGCTTCTGACGATGTCTTTGCTGGGAAACAAATTTCAACACTGTGGCTTAAAAACTAAATAGACTTTTGCAATTGCGAGTGGAATACTGGAGGAAGGTTACCCACATTTCTTGATTACCGGTAGTGAGCTAACTGATTCAATTTAAGAATTAGTTTGTGTATTTCTGTCAGCCATCCAGCATAAAAGAAGCTTATCTGAGAGACTGCCATGCAAGATGAATGCTGGCATGAGTTAAAAAAAAAAAAATCTATCTTGTAAAAACCCTTGGACAAGCCAAGGCCTTTCTGGTACTCCTGAAGACTGATGGCAATGACTCCATTGGGAACATTCCATCAGAACGAGAAACAGCTAAGGGAGGGTCTTTGGGGTGTTTGGGGCAGGGAGGGCATATGTCAGGTTGGTGTTAATTACTCTGATTGTCCCCAAAACAGCAAGATTCAGGTACGTAACATGAAGTCAGACAATGGTTCAGGACAACAGAAAATAACCGGAGTGGGTACATTTACAATGACAACAAGTGGATACAATTGGCAAATTATTTACTTGGTCACCATCCAGCCGGACATGTAACCTCCATCCTAGTCGATGGATTACATATTACTTTTCATCTATTTCCTATAGCACTTGTCTTTATTTGGATCGCGGGTGAGCTGGAACCTATTCCAGCTGATTTCAGGCAAGAGATTGGGTCCACCCTTGACTGGTCGCCAGTGAGTTGCAAGGTGCATACTCTATAATCAATCGAAATGCTACATTCATACTTGGACAATTTAGAGTCTTCACTGGACATGCCATGCATTCCTTTTTGAAATGTGCAAGTACCTGGAGAAAATCAACAGAAGCAGACCATGTGGAGTGTAATTTGGTACTTGAGTGCTCAGTGTTTTGGTGTCCATGAAACAATCGTAACATATACCGTAACAACAGAGTAGACCATGACATTCAGCAATCCTGCTGAGTGAACTACATTTATTCATAGCGCAGTGCAGAAGATTGGAGCGAAATGTGCTGTTCAGTTTAGAAAAAAAATTGTCTCAGCAGGAAGTCAAAGGTCCCATAAAAACATCCAACCATCCATCCATCCATTTTCTGATCCGCTTATCCTCACGAGGATCGTGGGCATGCTGAGGCATGCTGGGGCAGGGTACACCCTGAACTACTTGCCAGCCAATCACAGGGCACACATTTACGAACAACCATTTGCGCTCACAATCACATCGTCCATGCATGTTTTTGGTATTATGGGGAGAAACTGGAGTACCAGGAGAAAACCCACGCAGGCATGGGGAGAACATGCAAACTCCACACAGGAAGGCCGGGGCTGTAATCAAACCTCGGACCTCCGCCCTATAAAAATATGCACCCAAGAATGGCCAAGAACAACATTTGGACTATCTGTTATAGGCTTGTATTAGCCCTGATTTAAATCTTATTCACCATACGGTATGTGGAAGGAGGTGAAACATGCAGTCTACAGACGGTGTCCTTCAAACAAGTGAACTTGTGCAGTTCATGGAGTGGGCAAACATAAGAAATCTCTTTCAGAGTTAGAGAAATCGTTTGATCCCGATAATTGCCTGGCGGAAAAAAAAACCCAAAACAATTGCAAAATGCAAAAAAAATGTGCAACAAAATATTACATTTAGGCTAGTGTAATTTTTGTCTGGGCCAGTTTAATTAATTCATCATCATGATTTAAAATAATTGTATTGCATCTTAAAGTCAAAAGGAATGTCTGATATTTCATTTTTTTAATTACTTTGGACTATTGTGGGTTTCTTTCATTGACAGAATAGGGGCACGCTTATTTGCCTGTGTGGTCACTTAAGATATTTTTGTTTCCTTATCCCATGTATGTTTCACAAAATATAGGTTAAAATTCATCCCATGTTCCATGCTATGAATCAAATATGTACTGCTTCTGCCCAAGCAACCTTCTTAAATTAATAATCAGAGGAATGGAACAGTTGAGAATGTTTCGTGTATTGCAATATTTGTTAGTGATCCTATCGAATCAAATGCAATCACAGCTTTTAAGTGTCATTTGGATCGTGTTCTCCCATCAAATGAATGTTTTGTTATTCCCTCAATCAACATGAGTGCACGTTTGTGACTACTGGGTCTTTACCATGTGTATGTGTCAAGAGCCTTATCAGCATCCAGGCAATACGTGGGATTGAGGGCCACTGTAATCTGGTCCCAACGGTGACTGTTGCAGTTGCCTTCATGTATGTGTGTGCAAATGTGAATGTGCGTGCTGGTTCTTGCAGCACACACCCACACACTGCTCGCAAACTGAAGCGAACATAAAACAAATTTAGGCCTCCATGTAAATTATGGACCTGAACTCAATATGCATGCATTCATTCTGACAGGTTGCATAGCGCCTTGGCTCTGAGTTTGCAGCCTTTGCAGAAAGTTCTGCTGGTGGATGATGTCGAGGGGAGTCTGCTATTTGTTCTCCGCGAATAACTGAAGGGAAAAGTGCCATCTGACAGAAGCATTAGCTCAGCGCCTGTGGTGTAGTGGTGCAGATCGGGGCCTGCCGTGGATGCTCCTCAGCGGGGAATTCGAATCAGTTCCTGTTTGTGTTTGTTGAAGCTGCAAAACCACTTCGTCAGATTTCTCAAGACTTGTATTGTTCTTTGTCTTGTAGCTACAATATCCTTTCACTAATGGAACATTGGACAACCAATCTAAAACCACAGCTCTCAAAGCTAATTAGCTACTGCTCTGAAACAGAAAAGGTTGAATAGTAAGGCAAGTAATGCTTACATTTCAGCAGATTGCCTGTTACAGAATCAGAATCAATTTTCAAATGATGAAGTCTGCTTTGGATACCTACTGCTCCAGTATTTTTCTCCTCCCATCACTAGTGTTTTGATCCAAGTTCATCATCGTGTCATCTGTCCAAACTAGGTATACTGATTTGGGATGAGGAAATTCGTTTCTGTTGTTGCCAGTTGTCAGTTGATGAACCAGCTTGTGCACTGCTTGTGTTAGAAGGGACAAGAAGAGCTAGAACATTGTGTGGACAATTTTACAGTCGTCCGTGTGCCCTGAGATTGACTGGCAACCAGTTCAGGGTGTACCCTGTCTACTGCCCGAAGACAGGTGGGATAGGCCCCAGCATGCCCGTGACCTTCGCGACAATAAGCGGATCATATCATGAATGGACCGATTTATGTATTTACAGTTCTAACTTTGCTGTGAATCCACTTACACAGAGAACTTTCATCTTTCTTCTTCATCTTGCATCATTATTACTTCTTCTTTTGCCTCACTCCCTGTTCTTTTGTTCCTTCGGGTGGTTTATGCTCCCCTTTATGCTCCCCTTTCTCCCCCCTCTTCCTTTACCAGTTGGCATTATTCACACTCCTCTGGTTCTCAACGGCCAGTTTCTGTCCCTTACCGCCACCTTGTGGAGATATAGCCGTCAAAATGAGTTTCAGATGACATCAAGGCAGTATAAGCAACACTGAAATATTTGGTTCCTTCCGCAGAGATGAACATAAAGCGTGCTCATCCAGAGGTGGGACCACAGCACTAACCTCTGAGCTGACTTCAGGTTACCGTTTACCTTCCAATTACCAAGGGACACTCTTCTGATGTAAGTGCATCTAATTTGACATTGATCTGTCGCTTTTGTCTGTCACTAAAAAAAAAAACACCTCTTTGTAATGTTTTCCAGGTGTTAAGCAGAACTTTACCTAAAAGTGAGTATACAGTAATGCCATTTAACAGCACGTATAATTGTGGCTGCTTTCAATAAACCTTTTCATTGAGATGTCAAATCTAAATAAAACATGAAAATTAGTCTTTAATGGTTTTACTGCTACTTTGTTTTTTTTTACTTGTACCACTGAGGCGGAAAGGCCCAAACTGCTCCCTCACCCGAGACCCCAAAACAGCGCAGAATAATAATAATACAGAGAATAGACATACAAGTGGCACTATCCACTATCTATGCACCAACAGTCCCCTCCAAAAGACACTTGGGTTGCGGATCAAAAGATGAATATGAGACGCAAGTTCTGGATTCCAGCTTTTATTTCACAGTATTTACATCTTGATGTGTTAAACGACTCAGGAAAGCGAACAACTCGGGAAGAGCTTCATCATCTAACAAGCCAATGATCCAAAACACACTGCCAACACAACAAGGGGGGAAAAAGTGGAAGGTCTTAGACTGGACAAGTGAGTCACAAGCTCTTAACTAAATAGAGCCCCCTGAAGTGAAGACTGAAGGGAGAAAGCCCCAGAAACAAACAAGAACTGAAAGAGACAGCAGTAAAGGCCTGGAAAGGTGTTTCAAATGTAGAATGTAACAGTCTGTTGAATTCAATGACTTGCAGCTTCGATGCAGTTATTGCAAGAAAGGGTTACACCACCAAATATTGAATGAATGTTATTTTTTTATGCTTAATATTTACTTAATTTTATTATGACCATTCCAATACTTTTGCCCACTTGAAAAGTGGGCAATTCAAACAATAGGTTTTCTGTCCTGAGTGGTTTAACACGTCTGGATGTAAATAACCGTACAAATAAAAGCTGGAAGTCTCAACTTTTGTCTCACAGTCTTCTTTTGATCTGAAACCCAAATGTCTTCAGTACACAACAAAGGAATTGGCGTTGCTGTTGCAATACTGTTGGAGGGGACTGTATATTGGAGAGAATGGGAGGACCGGTGTCTGCGGCAACTCCCACTGAATATTGCATAGTATAAGTGCAGTAGTGAATTGCAAACGGTACATGATTAAATAATATATATACACAGGATACCGTACTATGTATAGAATGATCCATTTTCTATATTGCTTGTCCTCACTACGGCCTCAGCGAGCTGGAGCCGATCTCAGCTGACATCGGGCCACACGCTGGACTAGTTGCCAGCCAATCACAGGGCACATATAGACAAACGGTCATTCACATTCACAATTTGCAATTTACAGTCTTCAATGGACTTAAGATGCATGTTTTATCACTATGGGAAGAACATTTCAAATCTGCCCCTGAAGACTCCGCTGAAATTTTAACCGAGAATCTCGTAACTGTGAGGTGGATCTGCTCACCATAATTCGCAGTTGGGACTGAAACAAATCATTTGAATTACAAAAAAAGTGTGTAGACTAACGAGAGCAAGACTTTATACAAAAAGCATGTGTGATTGCTGATTGCGTGATCTCTTGTTGTCGTCTCTTATACCTTTGACAGAGTTTGATGGAGAGCTGGTCGGATGACAGCTGGAACTGTTGTCATAACTGGAGGAATACTGGCCACAGTGATACTTCTCTGTATCATCGCTGTGCTCTGTTACTGTAGACTCCAGGTACACCTCCTTGTTGATTGCGTGTGTTTTTGTGTGCCAATACAACTCACGTGACAAACCATTAGGCCCACCGACACACGGTGTAGTTACCATTCAGTCATTTTTGCAAATGTCTACCGCCCCTTTCCTGTAGTTCTACCAAGTTGAAGTTGGTCTCAGTATAATGCAGTGTGGCTCTACGCGACAAACTACAGTCACAATTAAACATTTTAAGTACAGTCAAACCTCGGTTTTTGTCCATAATCCGTCCAGAAGGCTGTTCAAAAACCGAATTGTCACTGAAAAGCTGCATTCAAGTCTCATGGATGTCTTATAGTAGATCACATTGGATTTCACAATTATATCTACAGTTGTGGTGAAACTAGGGGTCTTGATTCACTGAAGTTGGAAAAAAAAATGGGTTGCAGACATGAAAACGCAAATTATTTAATGCTTCAACATCTAAATGCTTGTTAAGTTTCGGATATCACTGTATAAAACAGTTTGGGGGTTTTATCTTGAGATGGTGGTTGTTGAAATGATACAAGTATAATTGTAAAGTTTCAGAATTTGCAAAGACTCTTAAGTTTGTGTGCTGATATGTTTTGAAATCTGATTTCTTTTCAGTACTACTGCTGTAAGAAGAATGGCTCTGATAGTAGCTCCAACTCTCTGCAACGCTTTGAATGCAACACCTGCAGCGTCTCTGGCCTGGATGGGACTTTTGGCATCCCGCTGTCACTTTCACCCCCAGAGCCACCTGCATTGTCCAAACCCAGGAAAGCCACAGTGGGGCGTCGCCGCTACTGCCCCACCTGCTCCCCGTACGACTCACCCTTCTTCATCCGTACCGCTGATGAGATGCGCAACGGAGGCGAGCGCATCACTTACATGCCCACGCACTACGAGAACCAGGCGCTGGCCATGCCGCTGCCCGCCATGCACGGATCCCTGCTGAGGGAAGATCCGCGGAGCAAAGCACCGGATTTCTACACAAACACTCGAGCCATCAGCACAGAAGTGTGACACTGCAGCTAGAAGCGCTGAACACAAAGCGGTTTTGGGATCCTGTATGGATGCTTTGTTATGGTAGATTTATTTACCGTACTGTACTGATTTAGTTGACCTTATTTTTTATTTATTTTTTGGTGTATGTGCAATGTCTGTTTGTAAACTACACTGTGATTTGACTGTTAATTCAGTTTATAGACCGAGGGCTATCTGACCTAAGTTAGCGTTTACATATCTACTCAAAAACAAAAACGTCATTTTTGAGACAGTTGTGTCGTACTCCCTGTAACGATCTGTATTTTCTCAGTGCATGCTCCATTTTAAAGGAGGTTCTGTCTCTATGCAAGATGTTTTAGAAATCCATTGAAGTCTCAACTCATCAGATTTAATCTCAACATTTTATTGGCACATCATCATGAGTATGTGAGGTACAGTAATTAAGAGTGAATCACTGGTCGTTTAAAGCCCTCTGGTTTGCTTGGTCACTTACTGACCTTCAATTTTGTGCTCTTATGTGTCTATTATGAACAAGATTGAAGTATCTTTATTAGTCGTTTTTTTATATGACAATATAAGTGGAGGCAGCAACCATATATGAGAACTACGGCGTGCTTTTTCTGCTGGATGTTGCAGGACATAGTACTGACCCATTTGCCATTAGTCTTTACTGACTCAGATGCAAAAAAGTTTGACAACAAATATATGACTCATCAGTTGTTTCAGATGGACGTGCTTGTTACGTGCATGTGTCTTTTGTGTGCTTTGATGCGGAGATAGTCATTTACTTTTTGCGCTTTTGCTATTACTCTCATGTGGCATCATTAAAATGAAGACGGTGGTGGTGTTCCTCTTCACATTGTGAGAACATCCACTTTTTCGATGCCATATCTTTGTGACCAACAATGTCGCTGTGATAGTCCTGAATATTCGATTTTTTCTCCGAGTCTACAACCATTTTTCTTATTTTTTTGCATAAAATCACACAATTGGTAATAGCAACTTTATGTTTGCATACCTTTTCATCCCTCGATGCAAAAAAAAAAAAGTTTTGTTTACTTTGTGTGAGTGAGGGCAAATAAATGTACTCGTATATCGTTACGTGATGTGCTTATAAAAGTCAATACACAACGTCAGGGCAAACTGTTTTTGTTACAAAGAATCTATCACTATCATTTCATCACTTCTATTACCTACTAAATTATGTAGCTACTTGTTAAAACAACAAAAGCATATTTTGAACTGTTGATAGAGAAATCAACATACATATGATCATTAACACTAGACAGTGATACATTTTGACAAATAAAGATTTGTAATTGCTTCGAATGGACATGTGTGATTATTTTTAAACCCACATAAATCTTTTCTGATGAGTTGTGTTACCTACAACATCTTTGGTTTGTGAAATTTTCCATGAAAATATTCTACATTAAAATGAATGCATATGGATGTACAGTAGAAACATGTAATAACAAAAATAAACATTTTTATTGTTACCTGATGAAATTATGAATTATAATTATAAACTATTTTACTGTATATTGACTGCAATACTCAACACAATACAGGGATGGATAAAAAAAAAAACACTTTTTAATTCTACCCACTAAGTGAGCATTTGCTGGGAGTCCCTGAATTGTAATTGTTTAATTATTTGATCCAATTTTCTGAAAATTGAGCAATTATGATGTACTGTATTATTTGTTTTTAAACTCATGTATCGTTTTAATTAACGAACAATGTTTCATTTTTAGGATGTCTCTTGTTAAATAACACTGTTCGACTTTTAAAATCAGAGATGCAAGTAAATGTTTCGAGATTTTTTTTTGTGCTGATTCATAATGATTGCAAAATAACAAAATACGTAAAATAGTAATATATTTGGTAATATTCATTATGAATTAAGGGCTAGATTATACAACAATTGAATTATTTTATGGAACGTAGCAATACATTATTTACAATGCATGGTAAAATCCCTATTGTGCAAACTTTTACAGGCTAAACTATAAAAATCAAATCATAAAAACATATATATATATTTAAACACAACTAGATTTTAATAATTTATTACTTTGTGGGTGTGACTCAGATTTACAGCGGTATGAGTTGAAAAAATCCCCTTGGGATCATAACGAGCATAATAAATTCAAAAATATAATGACATGAACTATAAGCAATACAAATTCTAAATGAGAATTCTGAGTGTTTGAAATTTGAGCTTCACTTTGAACTTAGGTGAGTGCACATGCGCAGCAGCACGTGATCTCCGTCGCCACACAACCGGAAAGTGTGCAGTTGGTGCATGGAGTGATGCATCCTGTTCACCGGTACGATCTTCGGCAAAGTCTTGACAGCTAGCAGGCAACTCCTCATCGCTTCAAGCAAGTAAGTTGACAGCTTGTTTGTCAACAAATGTGCTTATTTCAGTGACTGCGTGGTGTTTTGGCGCATTAGACGTTTTGAATTCCTTATTTGTTCTCTTCTGGAGGACGGTTCGGGTGTTGCTATCATGTCTGTGACCTCTCCAAAAAAGGAGCCAATGTTTTGGACTTCGAGCTGGTTGGCGTTAGCGAAACATTAGCTTCGACGTAAGCTAGCGTCTAGTCAACCTGGCGCTGCTTGCAACTTCCTGATTAGCCTGCACTCACCTGTCCTCACATACTGCTGCACATCTGCAGCTTTCATACGGATCTAGATCTGGCACTCTCGCAGTGAGGAAAAAGGTTTTCAGGAGGTATTTTCACGACCGCTAATTTTGCATTGCCTTCATTGTTAACTCGAGAAACCTGCTCCTGATTGATCTGTATTGACTGTACTTGATTATCCCATTTTAATTGCATCTTCTAATTGTGCTGCTGTTGATCATTACGATCATAATGACGACGTCGAAAAAGATGATGATGATGCTCAGAGAAGTTTGGTCAAGGTCTCCAGACAAAAACATAAGATGCAATAACACAATTACTGATGAGGATAAGCACATCGTGGACGGAGTTTGATTTATTCACTTACACAACGTGTCAGTATATATAATACTGTTAACAATAGTCTATCACACTATAAATGTTGAAAAAGTTTTTTGACAAACTTTTCTTGACTTCATCCATCCATGTTCTGATTTATCCTCACAAGGATCATGGGCGTCTCTTCGGGCAGTAGGCATTGTACACCCTGAACTGGTTGCCAGTCGATCACAGGGCACACATTAACGAACAACCATTCATGTTCACGACCACACCTAGGGACAATTTAGAGTGTTCTGTTAACCTGCCATGCATGTTTTTGGAATGTGGGACGAAACCGGAGTACCCGCAGAAAACCCACGCTGGCATGCCAGAATATGCAAACTCCACACAGGAAGACTGGAGCCGGAATCGAACCTTACACCTCTCCACAGTGAGGCGGATATGCTAACCAGTCAGTCATCGTGCCACCTTTCCTGACTTTAATAATTATGACGCAGAGAAACTGCGTGTCTCGTGGACATCGTGCAGATTGTTTTTTGTATAACTCATTTGAAAGTGAGGTGCACATTGGTTGAACAAATTAACTTACATTTAGCTTTGTGCTGTGTTATTTGCTGACCTGCGTGGCACAGTATCAGCTTGGACTTGTTCTTTAATGTGTGGTTTTGCCTCAGTGCCCAATACATAATATCCTCCATTGACTGTAGGTTGGTAGGCATTCATCTACAGCAAGCAGTACCAATGTTGGGTACCACTTTTTTTCCAGACAGATACCAGTACCCAACTCTTAAGTACTCAGCAATACTGAGTACCCATTACCACTAGTACTTTTGATACTTTAAATTTCTACCAAACCATATACTTTTTATTTCTGACAAAAAGGAGAACAATCACTCTGCAATCAAGCTTTTTAAGTTTAAAACAAAAAACGAACAGCTGGTTTAGGATTCAGCTGTAATAAATTAACAAACATGCAATATAACACTGACAACTCCCTGAGTCTTTGTTTAAAAAAAAAAAATCAAGTGCAAGATCCAGCCATCCATCCATCCATTCTCTCCCACTTATCCCGGGTCGGGTCGCGGGCTCAACAGCTTTAGCAAGGAAGCCCAGATTTCCCTCTCCCCAGCCACTTCTTAAAGCTCTTTCCAAGGGGAACCCGAGGCGTTCCCAGGCCAGCCTGGAGACATTGTCTCCCTAGCGTGTTCTGGGTCGTGCCGGAGGCCTCCTGTTGGTGGGACATGCTCAGAACACCTCACCAGGGAGGCGTCCAGGAGGCATCCTAATCAGATGCCCGAGCCACCTCTCAACATGGAGGAGAAGCGGCTCGACTTTGAGCCCTTCCCGGATGACCGAGCTTCTCACCTTATCTCTCAAGGAGAGCTCGGATACCCTGCGGAGGAAACCTATTTCGGCCGCTTGTATCCACCCGCCAGTCAAGTTTTTGGTGATGATAAACAGCACTCAATTCATCCATTCATTTTCGTAAGATGGAACCTATCCCAGCTGGACTTTGGGCGAGAAGCCCACACCCTCTTGCCTAATGTCAGCTGTGATAGGCTCCAGCTTACATGTGCCACTAATGAGGACAAGCGCTCTTCAAAATCGATGAATGAATTTGTAAAGTTTCTCCATCAGATATCCAGTTATACGAACTTCAGTGTTGGGATTGGCACTCTTTATGTACTGACTAACACACACACACACACACACACACACCCTCGCTGATGCAATGTAGCTTGTTAGTTCAGTGTATTTTGAAATTGAGTCACTTCACTGCCTAGCTTCAAATCATTTCATACCACGCAGTGTTTCCACTTACATCAAGCAGCGGTTTGGCTGCAATGTTGCGAGCTGTGCTGGCCGAGCAGACGAAGGCTTCTAAATACTGGGTGCTCATTGAGACACTCATCTACCAGTTTACTTCAATCGAGCTTGTTTCCAATGCACTATGTAGGGAGACTGGTGACTGCATTAGGTTTGTAAATGTGTCATCATCACACTGCGTCACAGACAAATCATTCATTATTTTAACAAAAAGAAATGCTACAAGATCAAGAGAGGCAGACTGTGGAGTAGATTTATTTTCTTGGCATGTGCCGAACATTGATATGGTATAGACCGCCATATCAATGTTGGTTTGTGTATATTCATGTTGAAACAACAAATGCAGCCATCACACCTGCAGTGCAAGTACTGTACATATACTGTAAGCTACTGTAGTTGTCTGGACCACGACAGGCAGGAGTAAAATATTTTCCCAACATTTGCTGTTGCTATCTGCGTTTCTCATCTGGTTTGATTCTCCATGCCAGTCCCTTCAGTTAGTGACCCATTAATCGCCTGGATTGTTCATGCTACTTTCTATAATTCAGTAAGTATGATTGGAGCACATGATCCGGTTGCTGTCCTTCTATTGGTATGAATGTCTGAATATCAATCGTCACGGTGTGCGTAAACGAAATCATGTGTCTGGAATGAATGAAAACAACCTTCGATGTGTTGTCTCTTATCCAGATAGGAATATTCGTGCAGATTGCAGCAAATTCTTTCAATGCAGCACGTGTTGTACGGCCGGCTGCTTGAGCCATCTCTACTACTTACCTCATTAGGAGTGTCACGTTGTCTTGATTATAGATGTGTAACCAAGTTCATGGTACTATATTATCACAATATTTTTCCCCACAATATTTATCATATCACTCCACACTGTTAATCAATATGCAAGAAAAAAAACCCCAACAATGATCCATATCTAGCTTACTGAAGAATCCCCCCCCCCCCGAAGTCCTGTATGATATGACCCAACATTTTTTTTTTTATTTTTATGTGGTTCTGCTTTTGTACTTTTACTTGGGGTGTTTAGTTGTTTTTTTTTTTGTTTTACACTGCACATTTATATTGTTTCATTTGAGAAGTGCCACATGCACAGGGACATTTAAGTTAAAGTTGTAACACAGTTTTTTTGTGTCCAGAACTGGCGGAACTGGGGAGGAAAGGGGAGAGATTCAACTCCGGCCCCCCCTGCACTTCCTGAAGAAGAGTCAGCCATGGATGACGACTCCTCCTTGCACAAAGTCAGCAGTTCCACAGAGTCTGTGGCCACGGTCACCAGTGAGGAGTTTGTTCTGGTACAGCCTAGTGCAAATGGATCACCGCAAGCCTCGGAGGGAAAACCGAAGCTCAAGGTCAGAAGCACATCCCAGCAGACAGATAGGAGTAACATCACATCAATACATGATCCTCTTGGCCATATGAATTAGCCCTTTCAAAATAATCTTTTGGCAAGCATACTGGATGCTGCTGACAACATTCGCTTTGGCAAAAAGTTAAATAATGGAGCAGGTAAAACACTTTGTCAACGCCATCTTGGTTTTCAATTTTATTTTATATCTAACCAAAGATGTCAACAATATGCTTGATTTTTTTTTTAAAAAATAAAGGTAAAGGTTTTATGTTTGTGCAATTTGTATTTTGACTGTATTGTATTTGACATCATGTACACTAGTTTCCTCTTTGGGCTCTGAACTTAAATCCCCCCACCACCCCCAAAGTTATTTCTTGAAAATAGCGCATAATAACACTGTGACAAATTGAGGACAAGAGGAATCATGATACTTTCCTTAACACTTATTTGTCCCACAATGGGTAAATTTGGAATTTTGGATTGGTCAACAATTCCCCCTCAAAACACGTCAGTGTGCAATGATAAACAAATAAAATTTCAACTGTTTGTCTGTTTTGAGTCGCCGAAATAAATGTACAGTGGATCCATCCAAGTATCGATCCTGCTATTCCTCATTGAGGTTGTGAGGGAACTGGAACTTCAGTGAGCTGGGTGAGGGGTGGGGTTTTTAAAGTATGTGTAGATGAAAGGCTAAAACCAAGCCTCAAGCCAGTGGGAACAAAAATGCACGTAAAAAATACTTGCATTTACTTTGACACGGCCATAGTATACACAGTATAAATTATTCACACAATCCAGGAACCTCCCTGCTCTTCTACACGGTCTATGTTGACCTCCGTTTATCTTTACTGCCTACTTCAACATTCATGCTACTTCCTCCACCAGATGTCTTGGAATGGTAGTGAGCAGCTGGAGAAAGCAATGGAGGAGGTACTGGATGATGATGATGCTGCTGCTGATGGTGATGAAGACGATGAGGACGTGAAGGTGGAGAAGAGTAGTGTGGAAAAGATGGAAAAGCACATCTACCCAGAAGTTCAAGTCCTGGAGCGCCACCCAGCAGGTAGTGTTCAGTTGTAGACTTGTTGTCGGTTGTTGCATGAGCGTCATGGTTTCAGATACAAAAAAAAATCAACTGCACCACGAGGTCTGGTGCTTCCCTACTGCTGAGAGGAAATGGTACGAGTAGTGTCATATAAAAGCCAGCCAGCAGTGGAAGTTCTTCTGCTGTGCTCATTGTTCTGCTTCCTGTTTGCAAAGTTTTAATGAACTGCTCGAACATCCTGTGCCGTTCTGTCATCTTTTTTTCACCTTGACATTTTTACCATTTGGGCTCAACTGTTGTCTGCTCTTTCTTCATGAATCCACAAGTGTTTCGTTAAAATAGAAAATGTCTCAGAGTTCCCATCAGAGTACAATCCCATTTGTGAATTAAACTCACATTTGTCAGTCGAAATGAGAGCAGGCTGAATAAACTGACACCAGACATTTCGGGTCAGAGCTGTAATCGAAAATATGTCTGTCGTCAGAGGTATCATCACCCTGTCCAGCACCAGCGAGCCCCACGACTCAAGAGGAAGACAGTGTGCAATTCAACAAGCTGTCCTACTTGGGCTGCACTTGGGTCAAAGCTCCTCGTAATGAAGCTGAGGCACAGAGGGCAATGGCGACCTTGCGGGCTGAGAGTGCCATCCCGATCCCCATCACCCTGCATGTACCCTGCGGACCAGAGGGCTCCGTGAGGTAAGAAAAGATGCAAAAATGTGGATCATAGTTTTCCAAAATAAAAGCAGATGTTTTTTTTGTTGAGTCATCACAGAGATAATCTGTAAAATTTCACGGAGGACTAGAGAAATCAGAGAATATTAACTGTTGAGAAATTGACATCTTGAGCATTTGGGCAATTTGAAATGGAAAAAAAAGCATCAAAACAACAAATCTAAAATATAATTTGCGATTAATTTGCTAATTGATTATGTAGCGCCCTCAGGATGCGGCATGAGTGACGACACGAAGTCCACGATGAAAATACAGGGTTTTATTCCTTGCAACCCATGAGAACTGGCCCCATGAACATGACACATACAAACAAGTGGCATTACGGACCAGAGGGCTCCGTGAGGTAAGAAAAGATGCAAAATTGTGGATCAGAGTTTTCCAAAATAAAAGCAGATGTTTTTTTGTTGAGTCATCACAGAGATAATCAGTCAAATTTCGGGGAGGACTAGAGAAATCAGAGAATATTAACTGTTGAGAAATTGACATTTTGAGCATTTGGGCAATTTGAAATGGAAAAAAGCATCAAAACAACAAATCTAAAATATAATTTGCGATTAATTTGCTAATTGATTATGTAGCGCCCTCAGGATGAGTGACGACACGAAGTCCACGATGAAAATACAGGGTTTTATTCCTTGCAACCCGTGAGAACTGGCCCCATGAACATGAAACATACAAACAAGTGGCATTACGTACCAAATAAAAGACAAAACCATGAAGGTTTTTATGATTTAACATAAAATGCACACAAACTAGCTAAACTTAGCCGAAATCCTGCCCGTCGTCGTCTTGCCTCGTACGGTAGGTTCTCGGCACTCTTGTCTTCTTACAAAATGGCAACGCAGAGCTTACAAAACGTGTCTTTTAATGATGATGAAACTGCTTAATGGGAAATAATGGCAGTAACAGATTAGTTGTCGATTAATCTGTTAATTGTTGCACCTCTAAACCTTACTTTGATCATTTCACTCCCGTAAGTCTTCTTTGAAAATGAGCCTCTTCATAACTTTCTGCAGGGTTGTGGACCAGGCTTCGGGTACAGAGATTTGTTCCTTCCCCATATACAAGGTCCTGTTTTGTGCTCGTGGACGGGACGGCTCTGTGGAAAGTGACTGCTTTTGCTTCACTGAGAGTTATCGGAGCTCCGAAGACTTCCAAATTCACGTCTTCTCCTGCCACATCAAGGAGGCGGTAAGATGGACTTACAGGCGCACTGCAGCCAAGCACTGTTTTTCCTCACTTCACGAAACGTGTACGCTGAGGTTCACATTGAGCAAAAGCTGCATTTATTTGGGTGACAAACCCACTTAATCCAAGATACTATAGCTGGTCATCTCCAACTTCTTGAGAATGCTTTTCCTCCGCTTTCCGTCTCAACTGCTCGAACATCCTGTGCCGTTCTGTCATCTTTTTTTCACCTTGACATTTTTACCATTTGGGCTCAACTGTTGTCTGCTCTTTCTTCATGAATCCACAAGTGTTTTGTTTAAATAGAAAATGGCTCAGAGTTCCCATCAGAGTACGATCCCATTTGTGAATTAAACTCACATTTGTCAGTCGAAATGAGTGCAGGCTGACTAAACTGACACCAGACATTTCGGGTCAGAGCCGTAATCAAAAATATGTCTGTCGTCAGAGGTATCATCACCCTGTCCAGCACCATTCAGGAATTTTGGCACCACATACAGTAAAAATGAAGACATACTAAGGTTCAGCGATTATGGAAAATAATCCAATTGGAATTAGTGTTTTTTCCCCCCCAAAATTGCGATTGCCATGATGTATGCAATATTTTTTTTTTCGCAGTCCTTTTCAATGATTTTGCCCGATCCCCATCACCCTGCATGTACCCTGCGGACCAGAGGGCTCCGTGAGGTAAGAAAAGATGCAAAAATGTGGATCATAGTTTTCCAAAATAAAAGCAGATGTTTTTTTTGTTGAGTCATCACAGAGATAATCTGTAAAATTTCACCAGTCTTGCAAGTATAAGCATTTACCATGACAACATAATTCTATTGCATGCACAAAATAAATGTTTCAGAAAAAGAACTGTACACAGTACAAAATGCAATATAAAATACAAAATATAAATATGAGCATATATGCAGCTGCATATATGATGGATAAAGTGGCTGTGCTAATTACAATCTATGGATGGGGGGAGTCCAGGTTTTCGTGTTTTATTTGAGATTCTGTTTACAAAGAGAAAAATTGCATTTCAAGCGGTTCTCCAGACTTTTTGGGTATTTTTAAAACAATTTTCAAGATATTTGTTTAGATTTGATTCCAGCACAAGTAAGTTTACTCAGAAACTGCATGTTTAGTATTTTGTATTTTGTATGTTTGGATTATTTAACATTTGATGGATGGGACGAAAAATGACCTCCAATTCTCGAATGACTATATATATGCTTGAACTTTTTGGTTCAATGAATATTTAACAATATGCATGGGTTTGGAAATAACCGAGGAAACCAGAGCACCCAAAATCAGAATTTTAAAATCACAGAAATTTTAGGCAGTAGCAGTCATGCAATTCAATTTTACATCGTGCTCCGGATGGATGGATGGATGGATGGATGGCCATGTGAAAAGAGTGGGGCGAAACATATTGGTAATTTTTCCAGTTGTAGCGCTTAAATAAGTAAACATGCAGATGATGCAAGCATGCAAAATAATCCCATGTTGAATAATGGTCATTGTAATCAGATTTGTATTTATTAATTTTTTTCTGTAACTTTACCATCATGGATTACAGTTCATTTTTGGGGGTAGACCGAATACTTAATGCTGGCACGTTTTCTGTTACTCCCGAAGACTAACTGCAAGATACGATACTTTGACATGTGGTTGTCGGATTATGTTGAATAATCCAGTCTCTCTTCCTTTTCACAGTCCAGTCCCCAAGGACAGAGACAAATTGTATTTCAAGCTGCGACAGAATGTTCAGAAGAAAGTCCTGATTACAGTACAGCAAATTAGCAACAAAGATCTTGGCATTGAGAGGTGAGAGCCAGTCTTATGATCCAATGTGGCAGTTTATTTTACCAGTAGGTGTGACAATTTTCGCCATTTTCAGAGAATAACACACATCTGTCTATTTAATGTCCCTCAAAATGGCTCTTCAAAAGCTGTTTTGTATGTTCTCATGAATATTACCCTCCTTTGATTTGCTGGTTGTTACCTTCTTTGTTCGCACCTTCAACTGCAGACGTAGTGTGGCGCAAACTGAACGCTGCATTCGGCTCAGCCAGTTGCTAACTTGCTTCTTTTAGTCCAGAGTCTTCATAGGTGTGGAAGTATTAACAAAATAGACGAGATGTTGTCTTGGTTCCATTCTTGAGCAGCACACAGGTGACAGTGACCCATAAACATACAAACTCATGGGTCCATTTCCCTTTTATGGCTTTTTGTCCCTTGGGCACTTGCACACACCTCTTAAATGTGTGTGCAAATCCACCAAATGTGCAATGAAATTTTACAGTTCTCAGAAGTATGGGAATCTTGAAATGTCTCCCTTTATGCATGTGTCGCACAAAACAAAAGCGGAAAACGCTTGCCTCATTCTGTTGCCCGTGCACGGACGACACTGTTACTGCCGTGTACAGAAGCTGTTACTCAGTGTATTCTAGTCTGCTTTGTCTTTTGTAATTATACACATGTGCAAGGTATATAACAAATTCACAGGTGAGCCTTTGCGCTGTATAGTAAACAAAGACGCTGAATCCCAAATTTTTTTGCGCTTCGAAAGAATGAAAGCACACTTTTTTTTCACAAGCCCTAGGCATAAATAAACGTCTATACCAGGGGTCATCAACCGTTAGAGAGCAGAGAGCTACTTCTTGGCTACTGATTAGTGGAAAAAGGCAACCAGTTTGACCCACGCTTCTGAAACAAGTTTGTGTAAATTAACTGTCAGCGTGTTATTATGAACAATAAATGTGGAAAAATGATCATGTTAATGATTTCTCTCAACAATTAAGAGAAATTACAGGTTGACAATCCCTGACCTTGTTTTAAATGTTCGGACTGACAACTGGACTGAGATAAATTGGTCAGGTGTCGGGGAAGAGCCACTAGTGAACATACTGTGAGAATAATGGGAGGTAATGGTTTTGTTTTATCTCTCTCTGATTGTCAGTGATTAAGAGCTACTGTACGCTTATCTTAACAAAACCCAAAACTCAAAATGGGTTTTTCGTGACCGCAGCCCGGCAACCTCTCATGGGAGAATCCGTCATAATTTCCCTTTGCTTGGGATGGTTGAGTTTGAACAACAAAAAAAAAAGGGGATAACTTCAGTCTTTTTAAAGATAATCATCAAAAATAATTCCACGACAAAATACTGTTGTGTGTGCTTGAACCAATTTCCGCAACATCCCACAGCCCTCGTTTATTGCACTCATGCACTGAGCCTGCATGCCTTCACCAAAGAACTAGGTCAACCTTCCCAGTCACTTACCTCCAATTTCCCTCACCAGAAGACACCTGCCCTTTTTTTCCCTCAGCCAGTGGGCAATTCTGTTTGCCTTTTTTTTTTCTTGCCTCATGCCACAGTATCATCAGTGTCTCCCTTGCCATTGACTAAAAACATCTGAACGGTTATCTGTGGACATTACTTGATAACAGTGAATCCAGCTTGAAAGTCATTGATCAATACACTTGAATCGTGCTTTCTATTCGAAACTGTATCTTGCTAAATTTTTTTTTGGGGGTGGGGGGGTTGAGATATTCCCATGCTAACCACTGGATGGCACTCTAAGCTTGAAGAACAGTACTGTACTCTTTGGAAATTGCAGCTCATCGGGATGAAATGCTGTTTGAGATTGAATGCGTTACTGCAATTTTTGCTGAGGGACAAGAGATTTGCTGTACCGCATGTATTCGTTAAAAAACAAAACAAAACAACAACAACAACAAAAAAACAACATGCTAAGTCTGTGGCACTTCCCTTGCTTGAACTGATATTCTGTGAAGGCTTAGCAATGTTGAAATAGTTACAGTACAATTCATTCCTTCTTGATTTATATCGTGCTTTCACGAGTGTTGCAGTTGATTAAAAATGCATAATAAAAGAATGATCGCAAATGTTTCTCATCATTTAAACGTGCAAAGCTCCTGTGTCTGTTTTCTAGGTGTTTTGGAATGCTCCTGAGTCCAGGCCAGAAGGTTTGCAATAGCGACATGCATCTGCTAGACATGGTAAGTACGGGACAATCACGCACTGTTTCTGTGAATTACCCGATGATTTGTCAACTATTGCATGATTCCATCTTTCTGTGGAATACTGCATACGATATTAGCCTTTGCCTGCATCCGAACTTTATTTGTTATACTTCGTATTTGACAGCGCAAAGCATTGTAGTCAATTTGATAAACATACAGTTGATATTAAACAAACATATTTCATCATCAATTACCTGCCCAGGAGTCGATGGGGAAGACATCTGATGGAAAGGCCTATGTGATCACAGGAATATGGAATCCCAATATTGCAGCTTTCCAGCCCCTCAATGAAGACGCGCCTAAAGGTGTGACACTGTTTTTTCCCCCCTCTTTGAAAACCAAAATTACATGATACATAAGACTGAATTTGATTTTCTTTTAGGAAATGAAATATTTTTGTCACCAATTAAAACATTTTCACGCTCAAAGTTGTATAAATTGTGATTCAAACTTTAATTACTCATAGAGGACCAAGAGTCTTCCATGGCTGCTTGCCTTGTCTGCTGTAAAGAGAATTGTATGCACAGAACACATATCACTGTTTTATTTGGAAAAGATTTGAAGGTCTCTAACAGTTCTTGGGTTATGGGTATCGACCAAAAATGTTAACCATTTGTTCATTGTTAAGATGAAGGTATGCCTTGCTGAACTTATTTGAAGTTGATGTTGCATTTCCAAATATAATATTCAGGCACAGCCATTTTAGGGAAAAAATGTCATTGCAATTAGATCATAATAATAATAATTAAATTGGTCACTGGTTGCGTACCATAGAAGTGGCATGAGGAAGTACACAATGCTTGCATTTGTCCCGGAATGTAGTATTTGTTCTTTGATGTACAGCTTAGTATAGTCTTTTGTCATGCAAGCCTTGCGACCCGTAGTGTGTCAAAGCTTGGCAGCACCTTTTCCTACGCAGGCATGAACACATCATCAAGTAGCTGAAGTATTCACTCATGTGAGAAACTGAATCAAACTCAGTAGTTACAGATTAAGAAAAAAAAAATCTAATTAATTTCATAATGTGATGAAACAGGCCTTGTTTTAAAATTCTATTCGCAAACCTCTGCAATCCTAATTACGGTTTGGGGGAATATAATTTTTAACTGAAATGGGCTGTACAGGTATTTCATTGAGATCTCAATGTGAAAAAAATGTGTAATCATATTATTAGAAGGTGTTTGGCTTTCTTTAACATGTTGAGAAAACTAACATTATGTGACACTAATTTTAGCCAACATGAGCCTAAAAGGTCAAAGGTGTAGAAATTGTCATTGTTCCGTACTCCTACTAAATTTCACCAAATAATCACATTTACAAAAGCCCAAATGACCTGCTTACCTCCAAATAAAGGACAACTCTTCCCCTATTGTCGAAGGCCTATTACAGTACATGTTTGGCAGGAAGGACACAGACAGACTAGCTATTGACAGGCAATGCAGTTTATGAACCAACTTTATTTGCATGGCTGGTGTGTAGAGACAGCCCAGACAGGCACAGGGGAGAACATGAAAACACAGGAAGTCCCCAGACCTCAGCCAGACAACAAAATCAGATCCAAAACCTTCTTGCTATGAGATTAGTCACTGTACTGCTGTGCTACGATAAATCGTTTGAATTTAGCCTAAAACTTATCAAAGTTTTCACATTGGATTTTATAATGACTGGCTTTTCTAGTTAATGGGAAAATATTTACACAGTATGATCTGGTGGTTGGCACAGCGTGGCTGCCAGGCTGAAAGCTTGCTTCACTGAATCCATCAGAGTTAGCAAATTAAAAACGGTGGCAACTTGCTGACTGGAAGGCTCAGAGAGTTTGAAATACAGGGAAATGGCAGATTAGTCTAAACCGGGGGTCGGCAACACGCGGCTGGCTCCAGAGCCGCATGCGGCTCTTTAGCGACATCTAGTGGCTCCCCGGAGCTTTATAAAAAATGTTTGAAAATGGAAAAAGATTTTGATAGTTGGCTAATATAGCTCAAATAGATATAGATACATGTTGCAGCTCCGAAAAAGTAGAGCTGTGGTGTTGGTTTTTTAAAACGTACACTTTAGTTATGCTTTTGACAGTCTCGACAAACACAGACACGTCTGCGTCCGACTCCGTGCCTTCTCTCTTCTCGTTGACTCGAGAGGCGTTCAAAGACAGCCTCAGAAAAACGGAAATTAATGATCACTTCACTGACACTTAGGGTGGTCCACATTTTCATGGCAAAAAAAAAAGTTGGTCCACATTTTCATGGCAAAAAAAAAAGTTGGTCCACATTTTCATGGCAAAAAAAAAAGTTGGTCCACATTTTCATGGCAAAAAAAAAAGTTGGTCCACATTTTCATGGCAAAAAAAAAAGTTGGTCCACATTTTCATGGCAAAAAA
The DNA here is from genome assembly GCF_001891065.2 of Hippocampus comes. Classification (NCBI taxonomy): domain Eukaryota; kingdom Metazoa; phylum Chordata; class Actinopteri; order Syngnathiformes; family Syngnathidae; genus Hippocampus; species Hippocampus comes. Next base: position 3,125,475 of record NW_017805467.1, on the reverse strand, counting down.
AAAAGTTGGTCCACATTTTCATGGCAAAAAAAAAAGTTGGTCCACATTTTCATGGCAAAAAAAAAAGTTGGTCCACATTTTCATGGCAAAAAAAAAAGTTGGTCCACATTTTCATGGCAAAAAAAAAAGTTGGTCCACATTTTCATGGCAAAAAAAAAAGTTTGTCGGATTCGTCGGGCCGGGTCGGAATTCTTGTCGATACTATGGTACCAGGTTCTGTGCAAAATTTCATTCCGATCTGATGATATTTTCCTGTCCCGCAAAGCGGCCAAAGTTTCCACCATAACAACTGGTCTCAATAGGGTGAACATGTGTATTTTAACCGTGTATTTTGCCATGCGTGACACTGGCTGGGCTGAATGTTGCCCGAACGATCACCTCCTGACTAACTAAACCTTCCATCGCTGCTCTCAGCAGCCGGAGACAAACTCAAACGCACGCCTAACACACAACGGTCACCTACTGGCGAGCTAATATCTTTCAATTGAAGTCGAGAATCGCCGGAATTCTTACTGGACGCTGAGCTGAGGACGCTTTTCGACATCGAACATCACCACGGCTCGTCGGCGCGCTCGTCACCTACGGGTGGTGAACGACTTTGCGGAGAGGGGCGTCGCCCTCATCAGCGCGTTCTGCGGCGCCATCACGCGCGACGAGGAACAGCGACAGCACCTTCTGCAGGTCGTGGAGCGACACCGGGCGTTGCACCCGTGCGTGAAGTAGGCATGGGATGGCACGCACGGCGGATTTCGTTTTTTTTTTGCGGTCTAACAGTGTCACTAGTGTTGATGGACATTATAGACAGATGGACAGATAGACAGATGGACCAGTTAACATGGACCAACAATCTCACCAGTGTTGAAGGATAACCACGGTTGCCATTTTTGCAATACATGCGTTCCTGTCTTCCGTCTTTGAATTATTGCAAGTGCGAACTGAGCAAAACAAAATCCTTACTGTACGGGAGAAACCGTACTACCATTCAGCCCCGTAACATTCTTTCCATAGGGGAAACTTTGGTCGCTCTGCGGGACGGGATAAAATTATCCGATCGGAATAAAATTTTGCACACATCCTTGTGTCATAGTATCGACAAGATTTCCGACCCGGCCCGACGAATCCGACAAACTTTTCCAAAATGGACCACCCTACTGTATACTGTATAACCTAATGTAACCACATGGAGAGACAAACACACATACACACTCCTTTGAGAACACCGGAGGCTGGACACAACAAGAACACATACAAGCATAAACGTCCTCATCATGTGATCTGAAAATTTTGGATCAAAGACAGATTTGATCCGTTTTCCTTCATACTGCAGCGTGAGCCTTTTAATGTCTCTGAAATAGTTTCCTGTTGGTGTCATGTAATATCTAGCAACTCTTTCCCCTACTATTGTCTGGCACAGATAAGCAAGTGTACATGACGGTGGCTGTGGACCTGGTCGTAACCGAGGTGGTGGAGCCAGTTCGCTTCCTGTTGGAAACTTTGGTCAGGGTTTATCCGTCCAATGAACGTTTCTGGTACTTCAGCCGTAAGACCTTCAGCGAGACTTTCTACCTCAAACTTGGACAGGTATGTTCACACATCATACTTTTGCTCAGTTCACAGTCCGATATAGAGTAGAATTAAATAAGCACATCCACCGATCTAAATAAGCAAATCTACCTGTTGTTATTTTCACTCAAATGAGAACGGGGAGCATGTTTTCGAGCAGAGTTGAGTTCCGACTAATAAGACAATTTTAATTGATAAAGTAGTTTAAAAATTCATGTTATTATTCAAGCAGTTTGCGATTGACTGGCAATCAATTCAGGGTGTCACCTGCCTACTGCCTGGAGACAGCTTAGATAGGCTCTAGCAAGCCCGCCACCCTCAAGAGGATAAGCCATTTGGATAATTAATGTGGAGGAGGCCACAATTTTTCATCAGTCTACTCGGGGGGCACATAGGTCCACACACTTCCTAACCAGATGTATGACAAATACATTTTTTAATGCATGCATAAAAATAACCACTTTCCTAACCCATCAATAAAGGATTGAAAGAAAACACCAAAGTAACCACATACTGAAGTGTTTTTTTTCCCAGTGCAAATGTCTCTTGAATAAAAATTGCCATTCAAGAACAGCACAAAGCCGCTTAACAAGAAACCACTATTAAGTGCAAGAATTCATTTTGTCTTCTTCTTCTTATTATTTTTTTATCCCCAAAATCAACTCACTCAATATGTTAATATTATTGCGGTACGATGTTTGACCCGCATACCATTACAAAGCCGCAAAAAAATATTCACTACTCATAATGTAGGGCAGTCTAAGGCTATGTACACACGACAGGGCGTGATGCCTAATTTTATATACCAGCACTACTGGACGCATTTCTCATTTGATACAGGTTTTGTTAAATACCACTTCAAAATCAAATGACAAAAGGTAAACAGTTATAGGGTGCTGTATATGCTTTTATAGATTAACTGAAAATATATTGTAGGACGTTGTTATCGTGATATAAAATGGACGATACGTATTGTGAAAGATTTTTTTTCTCTATCGCCCAGGTCTGTGTGTGCAGAAGGACATGCCCTCATAATATTTTGCCTGCTTATAGACTTACATCTATTTTTGTTTAATTTGGTAATTATATTAAGGTCATGTATTATAAACCAGCTGCTATGAGTTTTGCTAAAAATGTCAAATTAAAGGTCTCCTTCCTCGTCATAATGTGTTCTAGTCGTGTGGATTTCCTCACAACTCAAAAGGTGATCAGAGAAAAGAGATGGCCAGCCAGCTTCTTGTTCTTTGCTATAGAGAGGGAAAAAAAAGAGAAAAAAAACACAATCCAGAGCTACTCTAGTAAGCCATCCGGGAGTTGGCAAAGCAGTGGATTGTGGGGAAGCTTTCCATTGTAGCAGGCTAATAAGTGGCTCTTTCTCATTATTGGTGTGTTGGTAATTAATGGCGGCAGTCTGACTTGTACGCCTGATTGCCTACGGAGTTATCTCCTCAGTAAATGGAAGACTGGTGCACTGGTTAAGAGCCAATTAAAAGATAATATTATATCTGTGTATACAGCTGCTATGAGTTTTGCTAAAAATGTCAAATTAAAGGTCTCCTTCCTCGTCATAATGTGTTCTAGTCGTGTGGATTTCCTCACAACTCAAAAGGTGATCAGAGAAAAGAGATGGCCAGCCAGCTTCTTGTTCTTTGCTATAGAGAGGGAAAAAAAAGAGAAAAAAAACACAATCCAGAGCTACTCTAGTAAGCCATCCGGGAGTTGGCAAAGCAGTGGATTGTGGGGAAGCTTTCCATTGTAGCAGGCTAATAAGTGGCTCTTTCTCATTATTGGTGTGTTGGTAATTAATGGCGGCAGTCTGACTTGTACGCCTGATTGCCTACGGAGTTATCTCCTCAGTAAATGGAAGACTGGTGCACTGGTTAAGAGCCAATTAAAAGATAATATTATATCTGTGTATATATATATATGTGTGTGTGTGCGGGGGGGGGGGTGTTGTACACCTACATGTAAATGTGTAATGGTATTGTCCTATTTCCTCTTAAAAAGAGTAATATCTTTTTAAGATGGACTGATTAATATAATATGCTGGACAAGCGTTACATTTGTGTAGCGCAGTGTAGCTTTAGTGAGTGAATATGGATTTTCGATGGTTTACCGTCATACCATTTGAGAACATGAAAAATTGTTTGAACTTTGAAACAAAAATGGTCAAAAAATACACGTGACTGATGTCACAATAAGTATGTTCATTTCAACATTCACTGATGCCGCATCTTGGTAATGTTTGATAAATTTGACATTTTATCTTCAAACGTTTGTCAGGGCACCTCACAGGCTTTCTATTTCATGAGGGGCTTTTTGTTAGTTTGCATATACAGTGGGATTGACGTGATTGATCAATTATTCATTCATTTATAATTGATTAGGCAACACGGTGGGTTATGTGGTCAAGGTGATCATGAGGAATATACTTGTTTGCCTGCGCGTGTGTGTGCATTTTCCCAGGGTAGTACGGCTTCATACATGTCAGGAGCTGGGATAGACTCCAGTTTACTCGTGACACCATACAGAACAAGTGGTAGAAAATTGATTGATGAATGACTATTTGACCAAACTAGAATTTTTTTTTTTTAATTTAACGTTGTATAAATTCTGAATATGTTATCTTTAATTGTTTAATTGTGTCCATAGAATACAGATTTACAAGTCAGATCTTTAGACCATTATTTTATTCCTTGCAAAGTAACAGGACAGCAGCGGTCTCAAATTTATTAGGTTAGTTCTAGTGTGTAATCTTAAACTTATTGATTTTAGCCATCCATTCATCCATTTTCTAATCCGCTTAACCTCACGAGGGTCGTGGGCGTGCTGCAGCCTATTGCCGCCATCACCGGGCAGTAGGCGGGGGACACCCTGAACTGGTTGCCAACCAATCGTAGGGCACACAGAGACAAACCATTTACACTCATAATCACACATGGAGGACATGCAAACTCCACATAGGAAGGCCAGGGCAGGAATTGAACCCACAACCTCTGCACTGTGAGGCGGACGTGCTAACCAGTCGACCGCCCTTATTGGGCTTATAACAAAGTATCTGATTTTGTTTTTTGTTTGTCTCTGAAGTTCTCCAAAAACTAGCTATATGTTCTATTCTTTCTATTTTTTTCTCATCAGTGACTTGAAAAAGGCATTAGATGTTCCACTGGGTGGGTGGATCAATACTGCATCAAAGCTCATTGATCCACTGTACCAGCGGCAGGCGGTAGGCTAAAGCGCTACAGTTTGTGAATAGACTAGAAAGAAACATCACCCAAGGGCTTGGATATTTTTTTCTGTGGTGCTTTCCTTATATGGCTTTGATCTCGGACATTATTTGATTTATTGTTTTGGACAGAGAATGGGCTGTAGTGTATGCTGCAATTTTAATTCAAAAAATGGTTTTGACTATTGACCTGATCTTGTATTATTTCCACTTTAATTTGCACATTCGGCCAAAGGTGGCAACTTTGTTCCCCGTTAGATGTTGAACTGTGCTTGAGCTTAAAGTGGTGCAGAGTATTGGAACCGCAAGGTCAATTTAGTTATTGTTGTATGTTGAAGACATTTGGGTTCCAGATCAAAAGATGAAGATGAAGCAAAAGTTGAAATGGCCGTAATTTGCATCTTTTGTCTCACATCCATATGTGTTAAACAACGCAGGGCAGCGCACCTTTTGTTTGAAGCCACCCACTTTCCAAAGTGAGCAAAATCATTGGAACAGATGCTATTAAATTCACGTGATTAACATTTGGTGGCATAAACCTTACTTCCAAGACGACCATCAAGCCGGCAAGCCAAACCACTGCATTCTTCAGTTGAAATTACTTGGCCTTTATTCTTTCAGTTCTCGTTTGTTTCCGAGGGTTTCGTCCTTCACTCTTCTCTTCAAGAGGCGAAATGTATGATCTATTGGGTTAATGTCCGGTGATTGATTTGGTCGGTCTAAAGACCTTACACTTCGCCCTTTGCTGTGTTGGCAGTGTGTTTTGGGTCATTGTCTTGTTGCATGATGAAGCTTCTTCCAATTAGTTTGGGTTCGGTTTTCTGTAACATGCCAGCAAAATGCTTTTGTAGACTTGATCATTCATTTTGCTGCTACCATCATGAGTTACATCACAATGAAGATGATTGAACCCGTTCCAGAAGCAGCCATGCAAGCCCAAGCCATGACTTTACCCCCACCATGCTCTACAGATCCGTTTGTGTGATTTGGATCAAAAGCAGATCCTTTCTTTCTCCACACTTTGGCTGGTTTATCACTTTGGTAGAGGTTTGTCTTGGTGTCATCAGTCGATAAAACTTTGTTCCAAAACTTTAGTAGCTCATCTCTGTACTTTGTAAAATCCAATCTGGCCTTCCAGTTCTTTTTTTTTTGTTTGTTTGTTTTTTTGCTGATGGGTGGTTTGTGTCTTGTGGAATGGCCTGTATATTTCTTCTCGAAGTATTCCTCAAACAGCGGATTGTGATACTTTCACTTCTGCCCCGCGGAGGTTGGCAGTGATTTCACTGACTGTTGTCTTTGAGTGTTACTTCACATCTGACAACGCTTCTGTCATCCGGTGAATTACTTGGCGAACCTGTTCAATGTCTGTTGCGCAATATACCAGTAGTTTTTGTTCTTTTTCAGGGCATTCCAAATTGTTGTTTTGGCGATGCCTAATGTTTGCAGTAGCTCTGATTGATTTTCACTCATCTCTCAGATTTTATTCCATAGACATCTCTCTGGTCTCCATGTTTGCTTAACAGCAAATGCGGTTTTCACAGGTGAAACCCAAAGCCGAAAAGCAAACAATATCTCATGTTTAAACAGTCAATCCAAACGGCAGCACCTGAGGAACGAGAAACACCCATCAGTCACTAGTTCCAATTCTGCTCACTTTAAAAATGGGTGGGTTCCAACAAAAAGTGATCTGACCTGAGTTGTTTAGCACGTCAAGCTGTAAATACCATGAAATAACATCTGCAATTCTGATACTTTTTTTTTGTCTGATATCCATCTTTTGATCTGGAACCCAAATGTCTTCAGTGCACCACAACAACAAAGGAATTGACCTTGCCTGAATCAGATGAATGGCATTTCCCTTCATCTGAACGTGGCAATGGTCACAGAACAAATCAAACTCTGAAGTACAAGTACCACTGCTTTAAATGCGGTAGTTTAAAGTTGTATCTTTTTAAAATCAAGCTAATTATACTTTGTGTGTCCCTACAGCATGCTCCAGAGAGGACAGGTCAGAGTGATGCTATGTACGAGGTGGTGAGTCTTCTGAGGGAGGCAGAGAGAAGCAATGAAGGCAAAGGACAACCGGCCTCGCCCACTGAGGAGGAGGAGGCGGATGATGGTAAGAGTAGCCACTTACTCCTACTTCTTCTTTGTTTGGACTGTTTGGTTCCTTTACGCGTTGTTCTCTCATCCTCCATTATGATTAATGCTTCAAAATTCACAATCAAAGTTCTGTAGAGTACTCACATTTTGCCCACAACTTTTGGAGTGAGATTATTTTTTGAGTGTGTGTGAATCGCTTCATTACTTTGCAAGTCATTTATGTAACTGTGTGGGGCTGAACAGTCTTCGTTGATTGTGTCAGTTGATTCCTATACAGTGTGTGTCATGCAGTACATTTCTTGGACCACTGTCAAATGTCACAGATGCCCGTCTAAATTAATAGCATTGGTAATTGCCAAACTATTTTTTTCCATCCCACAGAAACCTTACAGCATTGTTTTTTACGGGAGCATTTGGAATTTTTGTTGTGAGCACAGCTTTTCATCACCCTTAGTCTAAAAAATTGTCACCTTGGATTAATGGAAGGCAGCAACATTGTCTCCATGTGCAATTATTGGCCCAACCAAAGCCACTGTTTGGCTCCCAGGCTATAGCTGATGGTTTTCAACTGTCATTGTGGGAGCCATTCAGAGGGCTTTTACTGTACCCTCCCTCCTCCCTCAAGATGAGAAAATAGAGACACTCAGGGACATGGAGTTGGAGGTCAGCGTTATTGTGTAGAAAAATGAATACACGCACGGTGTAGTTGCCTCCATAGAAGCGCACGGGTTTAATTATGTTTTTCTTCTCGGGTGCTTCAATGTGCCCGAAGGTGACATAGTTTTTTTTTTTTTTTTTTTCCCTCTCTTTGCGGATCCCTCCACAGCACTGTCATTATTGTCGAGTGTTTTTGTCACTCTTTCCTACACGCATAAATACATAAAATGGTAGTTGCATATGCATCCTGTGCTCTGCTCAGAAGGAACCATCCCATATCTGTGTGATACAACACAATGAGGTTGGTTGGGATCTAAATAATAATCAACGCAGTTTGTTTTGAGACTTAAAAAAAAGGTGAAATTAATTCAATTACACTAGCAACAACATTAACAAGGGTTCTTCATGGTGCCATGCACATTGCATGCACACGAGTCACGGAAATATTCGAAAGACTTGAAGGATGTTTATAGATACACTGTGTTAACGTACAAAGTAATATTGTGGTTTAAAATTTCAATTATTGTTCCTACCGTATTTAGCATCTCTCAGAGTAGTAGTTATCTTTGTCTTGGCTTTTCCCATCTAGTGTGTGCCACAACAGCAAACAAAGAAAGAAGATGATGCAAACCATAGAAGAAGAGGACACTGCATATCAAATCTTTTGAGTTACCGCCGTCATCAACATCCAAAATTGTACATCAGCCCAGTTATTTCAATATATTGCTAGCGTCTTTTTAAGTACATTTTGCGAGGTCTTGCATGCATGAACATTTATTTTTACATTTCTAATGTGCAATAAGTACATAGGACTGATGGTTTGATAATCTTTGTATTCAAAATAAAACCTTTTGCAATTCTTTCAGTGTGTCAATTTGTATATGTTCATTTTAGCAAAATTGTGACAATACTGACAACTGTGATCATTTTGGGTTCACTATTATTCAGATTTTCATCTCTACACCTTATATGAAAGTAACCCTGTAGTGAATGGCCATCTTAAGACGAAAAAGCAAGAGTAACGTATGTCATCTTCGAAGTCATTGTATGTTTGCAGTGACTGTAGACACGTGCTTTCTGCCCGTGCGGCCTCCGCCGTCTTGAGACAGAAGCACCACCTTTGTGGTGGGTCTTAACAATTTGAAAAGGGCTCCTTGAGCACGTACCAAGCTCATGCATGCTTGTTGCTGTTGGGATGTATAAGGGAAAAGAAACGCACAGAGGATAATGGCTGCAAGGACAAATGGACAAAATTGTGGCAACCCCCCCAAAAAAGTACATTATCCCTCCCAAAAATCAGACAGTACCTTTGAATCGTGGTTCAACAGAATCAATTACAAAACAAACAAATCCATTCACTTAACAGTTTGAGGCAAGTCAAATGGTTTAGGTTCCTTTCAATGAGATTTCTGCACCTCTCAGCAGGGGTTTTGGCCTACTCTTCATCTGCAAACTACTCCAGTTGTGTTTGGTTTGAAGGGTGCTTTATCCTGTTGCAAGATGCAAGACCTGCGAAATTTTCTGACACTGGGCAGCAAATTTCTCACTACAATACCTCGATAGTCCTGAGCTTTTATTTTAGGCTGCACAGAGGCTAGACACCTTGTACCAAATGCAGTAAAGCAGCCCAGAATATAACTGTGTCCTCCTGGTTTCACTGTCGGGACAATGTTCTTGTCTTGATATCTGTGGACATAGAGCTGATGTGCCTTGCCAAGAATTTCCACTTTTCTCTCTCCTGTCCATCAGGCACTCTTGCAGAAGCTGTGTGGCTTGTCAAAATGCAGTTTTGCTTTTTTCTGATTTATTTTCAACAGTGGCGTTCTCCTTGGCTGTTTGCCATGAAATCCACTTGGGCTTCAACAATGGCGGATTCTGACACTGATGTGCCATGACCTTGGAGTTCACGTTTAATTTATTCTGAAGTCTTTTTTTATTTATTTGTTTATTTTATTTTTTACCATTTGTATTATCTGTTTCATCGATTTCTCATCAATTTTCCTCCTGCAGCCACATCCAGCGAGGTTGGCAACAGTCCCATAGATCTTACATTTCTGAATATTATATGCAATTGTAGTCAGAGCAACATCAAACAGCTTGGAAATGATCTTAAAGCCTTTACTTTTTATGTGCTCGACTAAAATTTTATTTCTAATTTCTGAAGACAACTCCCTCCTATGCTTCCCCCAGTCAATGTTTAGTGTGGTACACACCATGTCACCAAACAGCCCAGTGATTGGTTGCTGCAGTTAATAAAACTTATAATTTGAAAAAATGTGGGCATTAAGCACGTGTCTGCTGTCACTAAAAACATGCAAGGATTAAGAATATGATGTACATTACTACTACCTTTTATTTATATATTTATTTACTTTAGGTCATAGACATTCTATCAAGTCAGTCAATCTGTGTCCGTTCCTACATTTCACCTTCACACTCACTGAAGTACTGGAAAATTCAATCCATGTAGCTGGAAATATTCATGAGAGTATGCATCAAGACATATTTGCGTTCATCCTTCTATTCACTAATCTATTCATCCATCCATTCATCATCATCATCATCATCTATTGTATTCTGCTAAGTGGAGGGTAACAAGGATGGTAGTGCCAATCTCAGATGACTTATTGTGGTTCTTTGTTGAATAGCTAAGGGAAGTCACATGCAGAATTTCCACCGTTTCATCGTGAGATATGGAGGATACATTTTAAAAACCTACTGACGTATATGATTAATATTGTCACATGACCGATATAAGGTTACCGACAGGGAAAACCTCATCAATGCATTGATAAAGTTGTTCCATATTTACTACAGTACCATTCGTCATTACCAAGCTTTCAACTAATTGTTTGGTATAAATAATGCCAGTCGCATATGATTAATATTGTCACATGACCGATATAAGGTTACCGACAGGGAAAACCTCATCAATGCATTGATAAAGTTGTTCCATATTTACTACAGTACCATTCGTCATTACCAAGTTTTCAACTAATTGTTTGGTAGAAATAATGCCAGTCACATTAAAAAAAACCCAAAAAAACAAAAAAAAAAAAACCCAGTGTCTCCATGAAGTGCATTGGCTAGGGCTGCATATCATGATTCTTTTAAGAATCCATTAATATCTCAAAATAATTTTTGCCATAAATTGGACGAATGAGCTTTTTAATTACCATCCCCTTAATCAAAAACTGGAGATTATTTCAAATTGACAATGCAGAATATAAAAATCAATTGATTATGATTCAGTTTCTGGATTGGTCTGTGACATGCCAGAAAGTAGGGAAAATACTGATAATTGTTTTGAAAGCAGATATTTGCAAATATTGTCCCAAGTCTGGTCCTCAAGAGCCTCGATCCATCCCGTTTTATCTATATCCCTCCTCCAACACACCTGATTCAAATAATCAGCTCATCAGCAAGCTCTGAGAAGTCTGACAATGATCCTGATCTAAAAGCACCTAAAAACATTCCATTTTCTAAAAAGCCGACACTGCGCCTTATAATCCGATCTGCCTTATATACCTGTATGCATCAATAATCTGATTCCTAGGACTTAATATGTTAAATGTTCTGTAAACCGTTTTGTTACAGCTGCAGCGGTTGTGAAAGCGCGATATAAATAAAGCTGTATTGTATCATATTCCCTTTAGCGTAGCTCCATCTAGTGGATGCATAACGCAACCTCAGCCACTATTGTAGCTTCTATTCTATTTTTCTTATCTTATCTTAGTCTATGCACCTTATAATGCGGGTTGCCCTTTATATGAAAACAGTTTTAAAATAGGCCATTCATTGAAGGTGCGCCTTATACTCCGAATCGGCTCTTAGTGCGGAAAATACGGTAAGTTATCTGCACGTTTACATTACAATCCAGTAAAAATGTGGGAAATAGGCAGCTAACAAAAATATTGACTTGGTTATTTAATTCCACTTATTGGGAGAGCAAGCACGTCAGAGAAACTATTTGTACATAAGAACAAGCAAATTCAAAGCAAAATCTCCACGGTACTGTAGTTGTACGTTCAATCTACCGTATTTTGCCCAGTTACTGTCTCGTGTGTAAGTGAATGTAAGTGTGAAATAAAAATGGGACACATTGAAGAAATGTGGTATTGCAGCTATATTCATGGCTGCATGTGCAAGTCTAAATGCTGCACATACACTGGACTAGACTGTGTTTATGTTATAGTGGGTGGCTTATGTGTGGGAATCGGTCTCTTTACCAGCAGAACAGAAGGCTAGACAGGCAGTCAGGGCTGCTGCATCTACGCTCAAGTGTTTTGCTGTGCTGATTGCCTCTTGTTTGACTTGCAAACTGCCAGATGGAAGAACATTACACTAATGGAATGTGTAGGCCCAGTAGAAACTCTCCAACCCCTGTTAAGGATTGTGTGGTTGGAGCACAAAGGCACAATTTAAATGCTTCGCACGAGATCTGAGATTGAGTTTTGTGTTCTCATTTGGCCAGGCGTCACAGACATCAAGGTCACTATTGGAGACAAATGTCTAATAAAAAATGTTCTGTGGTCCGTTTGTGTTGTATGTAGATAGTGACAGTGAAATCTCCAGCGGGACGGGAGATGTTTCCAAAGATTGTCCTGAGAAAATTCTGGAATTGTGGGGAGCAATCCTCAATAGATGGTAAGGCAACAAAGCTTTAGATTTTGCTTGGAAAAAATGTGCATTTTGTAGGTTTTCAGAGTCTTGCGTACATTTTTAGTTTCACGTGTCAGATGCGTTGGAATGGTATGAATGACATTTTCTTAATTTGTTTTAAATGCAATTTAATGCGGTCTTATTTTTAAACATCACCATTAATGAGTCGACAGCATTTAGCATTTACTAGCTGTTGCATTAGCGCAGGATTGCAGGATTTAAAAAAAAAAATCTAGTCTCATTATGTACTCTACCTCATAAGAATCAAAAACTGCGCGTTACCCCCAAAAGGAGGAATGTGGTCGTTAATCTTCATGACACAATTGAAGCTAGTCTTTGCAAGTGGACCTGCATGCATGCTAAAATATTGATAGGATCGCTTCCGATCATGTACGAACTAAAACTCAACATTCTAATACAATTAGTTTGTCATTAGAGTACCTTTGATGTGTAACTTTTACGAATGAATATGAAAGATGCATGGTTGCGCGTCACTGCTAATATTCAGTAGCACTGAAGTTGTAGTTGGATTAAAAAAAAAAAAAAACCTATTCCACTGTGCCTTTTAAAATAATGCTGTGCGTGTATGTGTGTGCGCGCATACATTTTAGGCATGGGAACCTGTCCAGTCGTCCGAAGGGTTTGCACCCACTGGTCCGTAGTGGCATTCCAGAGCCGCTGAGAGCTGAAGTATGGCAGCTCTTGGCCGGTTGCCATGACAACCATGACCTGCTTGAACACTATCGCATCCTCATCACCAAGGTAAATGAATGAAAGAGCAGTATAACATTTTTCCTTTTACAAAGTGCAATTTGGCTTGCTGGGGCAACAAATTGAGATTGTCAAAACACCCCACAGTTTTGACAAATACATACAATACTTTATATTGTATGTTTACTTTACACGGTACCTGTATATATTTTTCTAAAATTGGCTGGCGATCAGTCTAGGGCAGTTTGTTGTTGTTTTTTTTTTGTTTGTTTTTGTTTTTGCTGGGCATCAGTCAAACAAACACACACCACGCCTGTCGATTGGGAACTTCCAAAGGTGAATATAAATAGGGCTGGTTGATTCCATGATTTGAGATTTGTCATATAAGGTGACCAGTGGTGAGCTGTGAGCATATTTACGCCAACAGACGTGGCGGAAATGTGTGTGGCTCTAGCTAATCGCAGTCCCCATTCTAACATTTGTTTGCAAGTTGAAACAAACAAAATCCACCAGTAAATGAAAGAAGTAATCGGAAGAAATCGACCAAACGTATATCGAAACGCGAAGATGAAGCTATTTTGAAAAGAGAAGTTGTTGAATTATTTGAACAAGTAGCTCCCAAGTGATCAAGTGGAAAGCATGAAAATACAAGCAACGTTTGCACAGCCAAACCACGTAAACATTAGCAGTTTAGCCGCTAATAACTAGCTGGCAACCACTGGATGAAAGCAGCAATTAATTGTGTCACATTTGCAAGTAGCAATGATGCTAATATCAAAGTCCATTAGTAGCCTCAAATCACCCCAATACAGTACAAAATTTGTGTTTTGTACTTTTTTTTTTTAATTGCCCTAAAATACCCAATACAGTCCAAAATTCTTGTGGAGAAAAAAAAAAAGCTTGAAATTGTTTGAAAAGTTTTAAAATGTATCCAAACTTACCCTTTTGGTACTTGGTGGGAGGATAATGATGTGCATCTGATCTTGTGCACAAGCCACATGTTATCTTAGAGTACTGAACTGCACCGAAAATACTTTAGCATGGTCATGAGATGTGTACACAACCCGCTCCAGTAAAAACAACACTCATGGATATAAATTGAATGATACGGAACACTCCTTTTAAACGACCGATATGTGCCTAAGCCGCATACTAAACTCATGTCTATGCTCCGTTACATTTCATCTCTTCTCTGCTAAAATGGCTGCCACATCTGTCCGTATTTTGTTTTGAAGGGGAAAAAAACACATTGACACATTTTATCGTCTGCTTGAGTCTACTGTGCATTTTTGTTTAGTACTACTTAGGGCTGGGTATCGATTCGAATTTTCAAAATAGATTTGATCCGTTTCACAATGGCCCGATTTGATTCACGATCCACTTTATTTGTTTTTCAATCAAGTTAAGGATTCCGCGCAGAACAAATTGTACTTTAATGTGGAAAATATTCTCAAAAGAAGCTGTGCTGCAATAGTAGAAACCTTTTACTCTAACATGGTGCATTAGTAAAAATGGGAATATTTGCATTAAAAATTAATTTCACTGCAGTTACATGAATCATGTATGTTTTATTGAACATGGCATGATCAGAAAAAGAAATAATGTAAATCAATTACCAACCACAGGGCAGGCTGCATAAATAGTCAAAAACATGCGTGGTGTGAGAAGTCACATGCATTTATGGGGAAAAGACATATTAAAAGGCTCAATTTATGGTTTTGAGACTCAATATCGGAATACGAAAAGGAAAATCGATTCGATTAATCACAACTGTTATTATTATGCTTGTATTAATAATGCATCTCAAATCTCTGAAAGAGCTGCGTATGTGGCTGAGGTCCATCTTTGGTTTGGGAGTGAGAGATTTGTAAATCAGTGGGCAGAATGACAAAGCTTGCTGCAAGAGGCGACAGCAGCTGTGTGAAGGGGTGATATGAACACACCAAGAAGACAAAGATCTTCGCTTTTATGGGAAATACAATACTCGTTCGCTCTACCGCAGACCAATAGGTAAATCTACTGAGTATAATCAAAAGGCACAAAGGATGAAGTCAGGATAATCTGGTGAGAAAGATGGAGTGGGCGAATAAATATGGACCCATCACCGAGGGAAGGATAAGAGGGAGGCAATCCGTGTAAACAACGGACAATCTGGCAGATTTTTGTGTTTTTAGAATCACATTTTTAGTTGTCCCTCCTCACCCGTGGACATTTCTCTTTTCAAGTGCCTCGAAATGTCTCTTTGCTGTTTCTTAATATTTCTTACTCTGTACCTCGATCTTCGTTGTATTGTTCCCCCCCATCAAAATCTTGCCCACAGGCAGCACCATTGTTGTTGTTTTGTTTCCACAGACCGTTTTCTGTCCCTCCCCTCTTACATGAGGCCAAACGTTTTTATTTCAGATGATTTATTCTCAATTCGCCGACTGGTGCACACCCACCTCCTGTCTTGCTGGAGTATGGTATTGATAGGCGGGTGGTTGGTCTATTAATAGCAGCACCAAATGAATGGATGGAACTGAGGGAATATAAAGGAGAGAGGCAAAGAGGGAACAATGACACTGATGGCTCGGGTGATGTGGAGCATATTAATGTCGATTCTCTGGGCTCAGTGACAACATTAATGCTAATTGAGTTCCAAGTAATTGGACTGTTGCCCTTATTGGAAAGGTTTAAGTGTAAATAATTGCAGTTCGTATCAGTCGGATATCTGGATAGAGCCTTTGTTTGTAGTTATTTAACACCTGATGAATGTTAATGTTGCTTTCTAAATTGAAATACTGCGACATGATGGTTGATTCTGCCGTTTCTTTTGAAACCATTTAATCTTGATTAATATCAGTTATTTCTAACAGTTGTGTAATAGTATTTTTTGAGGGACTCTGACAGCGAGTCAAGGAGTACTGACAGTGATTTTTTTTTTTTAAATGATTTTGCCTCTACACATTTCCAGTAGTTTTGAAATAGTACAACCATATGATTTAAGTGTAGACTTTCAAGAAAATGTTCTTAAAAATAAACCTCTCTATATGGGTCATTTTCCTCAAATTCTGTCAACTATAACACACATAAAAAAAGAATCTGATTATATGCTTTCATAGGAAATGCATCATAGGACAGAGCAAATGATGAGGCCCTTCAAACGCTGCGACTACATGCGCATAAATGATCCTAACTACGCATTAACCCTATTTAAACACTTGATACAATCTTAAGAACGATGGATGCGCATGAGTTCCAACACACAAGTTTTTGTACTAGAGTCTCTCGGAAACACCACCATTTATTTTGGTGTCTGCTGATTTGTTCACGCAAAATGGTGGCCTCATCCTAACACTTCAGCTCACAGATCCCGCTGGTGTATTGCAACAACATAATGAGGTTCTGTCCACTGGCATGAACAGTAAAGACATCTTGAGTGACAGACCACTTGTAAAAGAGCCCAAAAAGGGAATTAAGATGCATTTGGATTACTTTTCATGGAAAAGGCAGACCTAAGGGTAAGTCAACTCAAAAATCTTGTTACAATGAGATGTTCTATGCAGCCTCATTGGTCTAAACACGGCATTCTGATTAATATTGCCGCCCAGTGAGATGGATCAAAATGAGGGCCGGACCGGTTAATGGACTGGCCAATTATAGCGGGTGATTATGGCACTTCAAACGTCGGCCAAAATAATTGGCCAAATGTCTGATGTTTGCTGATTGTATTTAATTGCATGTACAGTAACCAATTACGGCAGATGCACACAACGCGCCATGTTTCAGCAGCCATGTACAAAGCCTATGTGTCACGTCAGCTCTTTGTTCGGCATGCAGGGAAACCTCTCTCGCCCGTCAACATGAAACAGTGTGTTTTTCTGCATTATGGGTGCTGAGATGGCTTTCTTTTTTTGTAATTAATTTTTGGGAGAACCCTCCCCCTGTCCCCGCAAAACACCAAAGCCGCAAAACTTGAAGCACAAAATGGCGAGGGATCACTGTAATTCAAGATAAGGTGTGAATGAACATAAGTCTGTTACTACTCCTAGGGAACATTGAACAACATAACTATCATTAGCGATAAATATGAAATTCTTCCTTCTTACTATTTACACCAGGCAAGTTGGGAATTCCAGCATCAAGTTCTTCCTACGCTGGAAGTTTTGATAGCACAAGAATGTTTTGTGTGAACAAAAACTGATTTTTTTCCCCCTAAGATTTCTGAATTATATATTTTGTAAAAGTTGATTTTTTCCTCTTTTTATTCCATGTGCTCATTGCTACCTACTCTCTTGCATTCCCTTACCCCTGAACTCCCTACCGCCGTAGATGTTACATGAACAACGGATCGATACAACCTTCTTAGAGATGTGTGCCCATAGATTCAACAACAGTGAAAGCCGGAACTTGGAGCGACGTGCATAGAAAGTGTGTGTGTGTGTGTGTGTGTGTGTGTGTGTGTGTGTGTGTGTGTGTGTGTGTGTGTGTGTGTGTGTGCGTGCGTGCGTGCGTGCGTGCGTGCGTGTGTGTGTGTGTAGGCCGGCCCAGTGGTCGACTGGGTAGCACGTCGGCCTCACCGTGCAGAGGTGCAGGGTTCGATTCCTGCTCTGGCCTTCCTACGTGGAGTTTGCACGTTCTCCCCGTGCGTGTGTGGGTTTTCTCCGGGTAGTCCGGTTTCCTCCCACATTCCGAAAACATGCATGGCAGGTCAATGGAACACTCCAATTTGTCCCTAGGTGTGATTGTGAGCGCGAATGGATGTTTGTCTATCCGTTCCCTGTGATTGGCTGGCAACCAGTCAGGGTGTACAACACCTACTGCCCAATGAAAATGGGGATAGGCTCCAGCATGGCCCGCGACCCGACCATTGTGAGGATAAGCAAATTAGAACACTTTGTATGCAGCGATGCCTGTTTGAAAGTGCTCTATAAATACAGTTGAGTTGAGTTGAGTTGGATTGGATGGGATGGATGGCACTCTCTCTCTCTCTCTCTCTCTCTCTCTCTCTCTCTCTCTCTCTCTCTATATATATATATATATATATTATAAACAACTCTCTCTCTCTCTCTCTCTATATATATATATTATAAACAAACCTGCGCGCGCACACACACACACACACACACACACACACACACACAATGACTGTGCTTATTAACAATGTTGACCCTCTTCATAAATGATCGTTCTACCACCTGTGGTATCTATCCCCCTACCCTAGATAAGTGAGAACTATTGGGTCAGTAGTGACTAATTCTTTTTAGTATTTAGCAGCATGTGGTATCATTATCAGTCTCATGTTTAGTGTTGCACTGCTCACAATGACATTCATCACATTGTCACAATGCACAATTTAATTTCTTGCATACACGCACACACACACACAAACACACGTGCACACACACACACTCACACACAGCCTCAGGGCATCCGGGACATTTACAAATAAGTCTCTTTCTCAGCTGGCGCAGCACTATATTTGTGGGTGGGTTTGGTGTTTGTCGGTGACATTTTAACAACCTTTTCGTTTCCTTCGAGCTGAACAAGCCTAAGGTGTGCTACTGCGCTTGAACCCACATCTTAAAAAGCTTGGCCAGCTATTTCTCGGCCTGTTTTTCCAAAGCTCAGTGACACACACAGCAGCCAGTCTATTAAGGGGTCAGCACCTCTTCATGACAACATCGACCAACAGCATCGACAAACAACCCATGGCTTTTCTGGCAATACCTTCTGAAAACAATATCCTATACACGTGGACAAGATGGTTGGAACTGTTCGTAAAAGAAAACTCATGCACAGTGGTCACAGAAATAACAAAAGTAATCAATATTTTATGAAAATGAATCAGTGAAATCAGACGGTGCTTTTGAATTGTGGTTTCACAGAATGACCTAAAAAACAAACTCATAAACAGGTTTGGAGAACAGGTGGCGCTTTTAGAGGCAGTGTTCTTTTCTTTGTATGCTTCATTATTTTTTTTCCGTGAACATAGAGTTGATGCTGATATTAGAGTTGAGTTTTTTTTAACCTGCTTGAGTAAAGGTAAACAAAAAAATGTTCCTTGGTGTGGTCTGTCCAAAGGACTTTCTCCTAGCATCTCTGTTGCTTGTTAACATGTACTTTGGCAAATTCCAGTCTTGCTTTTTTAATTTATTCTCAACAGTGGTGTCCTACTTGGTAGTCTCCCTCTACTTTGGCTCAAATGACGACGGATACTGAAATCTGACACTGATGTACCAACCTTGGAGTTTTAAAATTTATTTGGAGGTTGTCCTGTGCTCTTCTCTTTCCATTTGCGTTTTCCGTCTCTTCAATTTGTCATCAATTTTCCAGGGAGGCTGGCAACAGTCCCATTGATCCAAAATTTCTGAATAATATGTGCAAATGTAGTCAGAGCAACATCAAGTTGCTTGGACATGGTCTAACAGCCTTTACCTTTAGCGTGCTTGGATGTCACTTTATTTCTAATATCCTGAAACAGCTCCATCCTTTGCTTGCATGTCTATTGTCCAGCAGTAAATTACACACGTTACGCCTCGGTGGACCCATCATAGATGTACCGATGTGTTGAAAATTTTGCCACAAAAGTGGAATGCATTTCTCCAAGCTTAACTAATTAATTACTACGAATCAATCCACACATGTAAAACTCAAGAGGCCTTTCTTTAATACATTGGGACACAGATACAATATATTACTGTATATTGACCTTTTAACGGTCCGAATTCTCATCAATTACAGTATCTCAATAAAAAGCACATGTCCCCCCATTCCTCTGCACTTATAGGGATTGACTCTACTCCATGGTCACTGTACAGCCTAATCACACCTATGCCATCCTTCCCTCTTTACACCCTAGGTCTAGTCATGCCCCCCCCCCCCCCGCCTTTCTGTCCCAGCTCTCCGTATGTCACTGTAATGCAGCCCTCCAGCTATTCATTGCATGGGCCACTAGGCACCAGAAAATAATTTCTGGTCTTCCTTCACAACCTTAAGAATTTCACTTATAGGGAAAGAACCTCTCCTCTGATTGTATGTGTTTTTGTAAACAAACTGGAGTGTATAGGCAAGTGGAAATATGCATCTCAAAAAAGAAAAACAGAGCCACGGTATAACTTGATTATGTGTTACTTATCTGTATAGCTTTCATTCAAAATGTTCACCGCATTTGTAAAATACGACACAGTACTTTACTAGCACTGTTACAGTGCATTGTGCGCGCGTGGGTCTGCATTTGAGTTGGCATCGCCTTCTAGTCATCCTGACACTGATATGACAGCTCGGATTAAGGAGATCCAGCCGAAAGCATCTTCCCTGGTCACAGCATTTCTGTGTCACATTCCCTGCTGAGTGTAGCCAAACAGTATACAGTATGACTGTCACATTTCCAAAACAAACCAGCTTTATTAAAACACACACACACACACACACA
The DNA here is from genome assembly GCF_001891065.2 of Hippocampus comes. Classification (NCBI taxonomy): domain Eukaryota; kingdom Metazoa; phylum Chordata; class Actinopteri; order Syngnathiformes; family Syngnathidae; genus Hippocampus; species Hippocampus comes. The sequence goes on along the minus strand of NW_017805467.1, from coordinate 3,105,139 downwards.
CACACACACACACACACACACACACACACACACACGCGCGAGTATACAGTACAACTACAAATAATGCATTTCATTTCCTATGCGTTAAGAAGGCTGTGGACCATGCACCAGATGGTGTTGATGATAAACCTTGACCAAGACATGGCATAGATTTATCATGACATTAAAGCAGATGAACATCTGCTGAATTGTTGTGGAATTTTGAGCCTAAGCAGACAAATCAAAAGCCAATATTCTGTCTATTCCTGTGTGCCTTGAATTAAATATTTACATCCAAACTTTACATATGAATAAGAGATGTGTCATGACCTACATGCAGCAAGGACAAGAGGAGGGAGAATAATGAATATAAATATCTCAGCATGAGTGGTCGGACAGGTCCTCATCACTGTATGGTGGGAGATAGAAAATGATTAATGGTGATTTCAGCTGGTAGCCTGTGTTTGACCTTAGGCTCTTCTTTAACGCATTTATTTACTCCAGCACTCCATATACAGTATCTTAGGGCTGCAACAAGGAATCGATAATATGTAGAAAAATCGTCAAGTGTAGACGGTGAATTTCATTAGCAATTCAGTGCATCGGTCACCCGTTGCAACATGCTTTTATGACAAGGTATCCCAACTAGGTTCATCGCTCTCAACTAATTTCTTTTCAGTTCTTAGCTAACTTTCTGTCATCTGTAATCACAGGAATACACAGAGCTTCCTTAGCTTCATTGGATCCTGACTTATTCTGGGGACAAACATTGATAGCGAATATGCAGTCTGGACCCAGAACATATCAGATCGGTCTTCATGAGCAAAGAGGGAGGTCAGCATGCAGGTGACTGTTTGCTGAATCTTGGTGGAGTCATATGTTTGATAGGGGCTGTTTGCTGAGTCTAGGGGTGGATGTGGGCGAATGATGGGAAGTAGAGGTGAAAACATGGTGGAAGGAAGTAGTGTGAGTTGAATTCCATTATTGACAAGCTTGTTCATCTTATCGGTGAAATTTGGGAGGGAGTCGGACATAGACATTGGGTTTTGTGAATCGAGGGCTGAGTTGTCATTTGGTGTCGATGTACCGTCCAGGCGGGGAGGGTTTAGGTGAAATCCAGCATCGGATGTCGTCTGGGAACTTGGGCAGATGAGGAGAAATTAATTTGTTCTGAAGGGAATTTTGTGGGAGAATGGGTTTCATTTTGTTTAAATGAACAGATTGATTCGAAACAAATATGTGTTGGGAATGCGCTAAAGATTGTATAACTCGGCATGAAAATGAATGCGTGTAAATAGAGGTAGACTTCACAGACAAGGGACTTGCTGCTCTGTATCTCTCTCTATTGTATTGTGCAGTTTGTTTGAATTAATTATATTAAGTTATAGGGTGGTTGTGGACCCAAAAGCAGGGAGGCAAGGCAGGATGCTCTATAAATAAACCGGAAACAAAACAACAAGCGCGCTGCACAAGTCCACGCCCATGTCTGTTTTGCCAGCCACTGCAGCGCGAGACACCGAAAACGGATACTTAAAGAGTTTATGAATGGAAAGTTTACCTTTAAAAAGTTGCCAGATACAAAGATGAAAGTCCTCCGGATTTTCCCGAAATTCCGGATTTTCAAATTTTAATGAAAATTTCTCTGGAGAATTGAGGAAAAATTGCCGAAAATTAATCCGGATATTAGTGGACAACATTGAACGATCACGCGCTTGAGTTCGTTGTTTTGCTTTCACGAGCGTAGCCATGTTGAGGCACTAACACGAGCAAGAGTAAAGAGATTTTCGTCTCTTTATAAACACACTTGCTGAACCCCAGTGGAACGAATAAAAGACGCCGTGGACAAGACAATTGTTGTCGTAAAAAATATATTTGGACAAAAAGGGAAACACAGATTGGCAGAAAAACGTGTCCGTCCAACTTCGAGTGTCGTCTCGGCTAGCTTAGTTTAGCTGTTGTCATGTGTGACGTCAGTTGCGTCGGCGCTGATTGGTTGAAATCAAAAGACGCGCTTGCGTACATGTTCGCGCTGACGCACACACAGCAGAGAGCTTCGCTCGAGTGGCGTCGCCACAACAGTAATACACTCGCCTCGCATTCTCATGGCCTCGCCATATCTCGGAGATTTCGAAATTTTTGTGTGCACACAAAAGGAAGATTAATCATTGAATGTCGAGTATTTGAATAGCCTTTTGTGTAAACTAATTCATGCCAGGTGTGCGTGTGTGTGCGTGTGTGTGTGTGTGTGTGTGTGTGTGTGTGTGTGTGTGTGTGTGTGTGTGTGTGTGTGTGCGCGCGCACGCGCATATATATTTATATATATATTTTATTTTTATTTTTTATTTTTTTTTCCGGAATTTTCAGGAAAGTCCACTTTCATCTCTGCAGATAGTTCCACTGACAAGACCAAAGTTACCTGGATGTTTTGCAGTCGTAAACTGAGGTATCAACATAGCATGTTGAGTCTGAAATACCACTTAATGGCCAAGCACACAGCTGATGTGAGTACTCCGCCCCCTCATCTAAGACAGACAGCTATAGATCTTTTCAAAGCGAAGAAAATGGATAACACGACGAAGAACAAATTTGCTGAAGCCATAGCTAAATGTATGGCTACTGCATGCAAGCCTGTCGACATTGTCCACAGCTATACTCAAGCTGAAATCATTCGCATTGCATCTAACAACTCCACTACGGATTGCCAGTGAGAGCCTCCATTACAAGCTATGTACAGAAATTGTACGAAGTGGAGAAGACACTCTTTCGGGAGAGAAATAAGAGACTAGCATGAGCCTCTGGTGAATAAAGAGCAGGTAGCCTGTTGAGTACGATGTATGCCACTGTCGCGATTGTTAATTGTTTGTAACTATTTTGTGTGGAAGGTTACCGTGTTCCGTGTCCATATAAATAAAGGGGGTGGAGCTTCTCTGTGTTCGCCTGACAGTGACGGTGCGCTGAGGCACGTCGAATGTTCAGCGGTGCAGTGGTAGCGACCATGCTGAAAATAAGAAAACGTCTCCAGTGTTGTGCCTCGAACCAAGTGTAGTCATCCGAAATGATGTCTACACAAACCATAGAGAGACTTCCGCGCAAGAAAGACCAACAGAATCAACATAGCCTGACTGCTGTGTTCAACGCAAACTTGAGAAAAACGAAGTATGCAACCATGGCTTAAATCCACTATAGGCTGAGTACTAGTTTACCATAGACGTGTACTTTATAATTTTATATTGCTCTGTTTTGATTCCATAAAAAGAGCTGTTAAAGGAGCTGTTGTGTGACAAAATATTTTTTTCACTGTTGTTGGTGGACAGTAATATTGTGTGAGAGGTTTCAGTAAATATTTGCATTTTGCACATAGAAAACTAATCCATGATTCCATGTTGATGAGTGCATTAAAACAGGAATAAAATAGGACAAAAAATATAAAAGGAAATTCAGAAACGATAAAAAATGTGAATAATCACGATTAATTATGCGTATATATATATATATATAATTTTTTTATTTTTTTCCCCCCTACACTCCTCGTGATCATCCTGGGAGCAGTGCGCGGGCTACTCGCCGATGGTGACTGACTGGTTGGGAACCACTGCCTGAGGACAGAACTTGATGTGACAACTGACAAGGACTGAGGAAAGCAAACCCAATGAACCGACAAATACAGGGTGAAAAAAAGTTGTAAAGTTAGTACAAGCAAAGTGATGAGACGCGGAACATCTAGACAAGACTCGAATGGCTGAGGGAACTGATTGGAAGACACCTTGGGCCGGGCTGGTGAGAACAAGTGGACACCCACACCTAACGAGAGAAACACGAAAAAATGTACACGGGGAGAACATGATAAAACTAAATCAACAAAAACACAAATCATGACACACAAACTATTGGAACAATACAGAGAGTGGAAAAAGAAATTGATAAGTATACCCTTTATATTTTTTTGTGTGTTTTTTACTTTTTAGTTAGTTTAATGTTCTTTTTTTATAGCCCTTGGTCAACATAAGTGTTTATACAGTGAAACTTCTCTAGAACGAAACCTACATGGGCGAAAATACCTCCTAATGTGAAAAAATCTTCATGCATTAACACAATTCCCATTCTCCTGTCCCCATACGACGAAAAACCCCCTGTTGCGTTATACGAAATTATTTTCTCTGCTCCAGCCTCGCGAAGACATTCACTACAACGAAGTCTAATCCAACACCTCTACTGCTTCGTTCGGAAACGGCAACAGCAACCACCACATTGGTTTACATAGTGAACGATGTTTATTTCGGTCACAGCTGCGAGTTTCCTGAACGCAACATACTCATAGCTACTCTGCCATTGGCTTACCGAGCATCATCCTGGCCTCCGTTTGGCCAAGAGGGACCTCACTGTCTATGTGTGTAGATACTGTAGCTAGATCCGTGGAAGATAG
>NW_017805467.1:3079588-3100084 GCF_001891065.2 Hippocampus comes | reverse complement strand
TGTGTGTGTGTGTGTGTGTGTGTGTGTGTGTGTGTGTGTGCGTGTGTGTGTGTGTGTGTGTGTGTGTGTGTGCTTCTGAGATCAAATTTGCTACAGTGAAAAACCCCCTGTTGTGAAAAATTTCTTGCTGCAAACATGATTTGAAGAGGAGTTTCACTGTATATTCTAATTCGGTCTCGGTGTGGCGCGGGATTGAATTGTGGGAAGCATTCACCTTTGCTTCCAAGTGGCCCCGCTGGCTCACTTTGGTAGAAGAATGAATAATTAACAGTTGCCTTCTGGTCGTGTTTTTCATCATTGTCCACCTCCAAAGGTGAACAGCACTGTGCTCAGCTCTCCATTGACTGGCTCCTTACAGAGTGCCAGCTGTTTCTTTCCAATCTGACTGACCAATAGATACAAAAACATCTAAACTCATTTTAGAAAATGGTATCCCAGCAGACAAAAAAATACTTTTGATTAAAATGTATGTTTAAAAAAAAAACAATCTTTGGGTCATTTAAAACACAATTTCTACAATCGGGGTGTTCTCTCGCCACCTCATTATTGGATTCAATTATGATTCAGAGTGCTGTGATTTGATTTATCGTTGCATCTTGAATCAACGTATTTACACGGTTATAATAGATTGAAGTAAAATATAATTTAAATTTTTGGACAAGACACACAGCCTCCCAAGAAATTCTGCTTTCGTATCGGCAGTCGATACAATATTCTCCCAAAAGTCTTGGGAATCATTCACATGATTTTTGCAAAAGAAAGATGAGCCTTTATGTTCTCTTTGGTCACAGTACATTTCATCTTGGAACTCTTTCATGGACACCATTTTCGTCCAGTCACTTCCTTATTGTTGAGTCATGAACACTGACCTCAACTGACATTTTTATAGATTGTCTTTTGCTACTTTTTGACCTCCTGTGCTTTTGGGGTCATTTTTGTAGTGGGAAGATTCACTCCTGTTCAGAGTTTTCTCCATTTGTGGATAATGGCGCTCGCCATCGTTCACTGGAATCGTGAAGCTTTAGAAATGGCTTTGTAACCCTTTGCAGAGTGATGGATGTCAATTGCTTTATTTCTCATCTCTTCTTGACTTTCGCTGTGTCGTGGCATTTTGTTGCAGCTTTGAGATCCTTTGGCTGACTTGTTCTTGCCAGACCGGTTCTATTGAAGTGGTTTCTTAATTGAACAGGTCTGAAGGTAATCCGATTTGGGTGAAAATAAATACAGTCAAACTTCGGTTTTCGAACGTCTCGGTTCTCGACCAATTCGTTTTTCGACCAAAAATTTCAATTTTTTTATGCCTCGGATGACGAACAAATTTCGGTTCTCGAACAAACTGAGCGCACTTGAATGCACCATTTGACTCCTCTCGCCTTCCTTACACGAGGAAGTGAAGCTTCCTCGGGTAGATGAGGAAGTGACGCTTCCTCGTGTTGCTTTCCATTGTGAGCAGACGTATTCAATAAACATTTTTATTTTAAAAAGAGCGTGGTTTCGGTTTTTGAACAATTCGGTTTTCGAACAGCCTTCTGGAACGGATTATGGACGAAAACCGAGGTTTGACTGTAATAATAATACATTTTATTTATAAGCGCCTTTCAAAACACTCAAGGACACTCAGCTTTCCCCAAAAAATATAATTAGCCACAGTTAATTCACGATTTAACGGAGGTGGGGCAAATGACCTTTTCATACAAGGCCTGATAGCTATGAATATGTTTTTTTCCTCTAATGAATAAAATAACCAGAGGTGGGCATTCCGGATGGTCCGTCAGTCCGTCACTAATAGATGTCTGTTTTGCTGAGAATTGACGACTGACGGGAAATTAAAAAAAAAAAAAAAGGACGGACTCAGCACTGACGGAAGTAGGTTTTCGTACGTCAGTGTCATCATCACTAATCGAGACCTCTCAGGCCGTCACTGACGGATGTTCATTTTGCTGAGACACCCTCGGCCTGTCTCATGTGGTTGTTTGCGAGGGTTTGTTTGAGAGGACTGCATTGACTAAATATGTGTGAGAGTGAGTGCTCCTTTTTTCAAGAGAATCTTTGCGGGGACTGAGATGGTCGGCTGGGATTTTCTAGGGAGGCGGAACCAGATGATGTCTGATACCCTCGCAGATGCTGGCTTATGAACGTTGCGTTCATAACAGTCCGGATGGTTGTGTTCCTCTTTGGCCCAGAGGACACAACGTCCACAATTTCCAAAACAATTTGAAATGTGTACTCTTCAGACCAAAGAACCCTTTTCCACTTTGTATCCGGCGGTATTTCTGGGTGTTGTTGATGAGCAGCTTTTACTTTGCATAGTAGAGTTTCAAGTTGCACTTAGGGATGTAGCGCCAAACTGTATTCACTGACCTTGTTTTTCTGAAGTGTTCCTGTCATGGTTGATATGCTGCTATGCTATCTATATGACAACATAATATTTTATTGTGTCAGACAAAAATTCCAAATCAAATACTGGTTTTGTGGAGAATAGGGTCTAGCACAGCCCAATGACTTCCACGCTTTTTTTTTCTTTCCGCCGACCTTACGACACACAATTTCTTAAACAAATCTTAGAATGTGTTCACTGATTCCATCTGCATCCGATGAATCTCAGAATCCATTATTTCTCTTACCCCCTGGTCTACGCTTGATTCACCTGGAATGCTCCGGTCCAAAATAATGGGCATGCAGATATACAGCAGATGATTTGGATGTTATAATGCTACAATTTGTCATGAAGGAATGTTTGTTGACGAGGATGTCTTACTACTTCAACTCACTGCTCTTGTTTCGGTGGCTGAGAACGTGTAATGTATTTGAATCAGACTGTCAGTAAAAGGATTCCATAAACGTTTACATGAAGATGAAGGTTTGAATTGAAGATGAATGCAACTTGAACATGCAGTGGTGTGAAAACAGTTTATTATTATGAGCTGCATCCCAAGACAAGTGGCAGACTGTATGTGGGATGAAAAAGGACAACAAAATTAAATTAAGTGGGAAACTGACAAGAAAAGTGAAAAATAGAAAGCCCCGAGGCTTGTAGTTAATATACAGCATGTGAGATATTGCTAATATTTAGAAGATCTACCACTGGGAAAAGCTATTGTGATGGACAGAATGATGGCTTGGAGCCTCAGGTGAAGCACGGAGTGGAGTCGCCGAACAGTGAGCAGGCTGAAAGAGCAAGGAATAGTGAGGGTGTGTGTCCGTTTGTGCGATTGCGTGTGTGTGTGTGTGTAAAGAGAGAGATTGAGTGTGCGAGCTAGAAAGACTGTGTGGAGAGAGAGAGAGAGAGGGAGAGAGAGAGAGAGAGAGAGAGAGAGAGACAGACAGAGAGAGAGAGTGAGAGAGAGGGAGGTAGGGAGGGAGGGAAGTGTAAGCCAGTCACAGCATCTCTCCTTACTGCACCAGGGCTGAGGGACTCTTCGTCCCATTGTTTCGCTTGCTGCAGAATTAGCACAGTTCCATCTGCGTAGTCATCATTTTTTCAGTTGCTTTGTACATTCTGCATTTAGGACCATTGTTGTCTTTGTGCCTGCTACAAAGGATTTACATTTGAGGGAAATTGCTCATCCTGATCCTGAATTACAAGGAATATTTTGCAGAGGACAATACCGAAAACTGGGACTGACTTTTCTTTTCAATCTTTTTTTTTTTTTTTTTTTTTTTTTTAATGCTGCTAGAGCGGATTTCCCTTTTGTTGCGCAGCAATTTTTTTTTTCTTGAGAGCGACAGACATACCGAGAGAAGAGTTAAAGGCAAGGCTGGACAGAGCCCCAACCCTCCACAACAGAATGCTTTGCATTAAAAGGCAAAGGCAAGTTACAAAATCTGTGGTCACAAGAAGCACTGGGGGGAAAAAAATGGGCTAATTCCCCCATTTGACGTGCTTTTGAATACCAACACAAGAATGCAAGAGAAGAGTTGAAAGAGATGAAAAAAGTGGTCGGTGGACTGTCCCTAGTCTCTCGCTGTGTGCCGCTGGATTGCTGAGGAGTCCAAGTGAGTGGAGCGCTGAGTTATTCAGCTGGCCTCTCGTAGCTCCTGGAGAGTCCTTTCACCTGCCCGCACGGGAGTCTGACATTTCATGTCTTCAACAGACCCTATGACCTTTTTATGCACCTGTTGTCCTCAAAATCCAGAGCTTGGAGAGGAAATTTTGCACTCTTGGATTCATGCATCGAGGAAAATGTTTGCAGCACTACTCGTGTGAAAAGACATTGTACAGTACTCTGGACTTGCTTTTTCTTTTTGTTATTCCTTTTTTTAAAAAAATGATTGCTCATGGTTGCCTTGATACGCTCAACAGCCCGTTTGTGCTGAGAGAATTGTGACATTATCTCCTGTGGAGATCCCAATGTTTTTTTAGCCTCTGTCTGTGTTTTGACTCTCACAATGGTTAGGCATACATGAGCTCCAGACAGTGACAAGAGGACCACCAAAATAAGGGAAGCCTGCTGTTGAATTACAAAACACAGCATCCCCAGAATACAGTGCAACTTGTCCGTTTACTGAAGATGTGATCGACACACAATTGTTACTTTTCTAGCTCCTAGATTCCCAAGAGAGGATTTCCTTTCTGAAAGAAATTCCTGTGTCAATTGTGAATGCAACTCCACTCAGCAAATGTGATCTCATCACTTTTGATGAAACGGGGAGCCAAATTAAACCAATATGTTGCTTACCTATTTAATTTCTACCGGGAATCTGTTTATAACGGCAAACATTTTGTTTGACACATTAAGCTCTTCATTCATAAGGTTTCTTCCCTCGCAACCTCTTTCATCTCCATCTTTGTGAAAACAGTTTATGCCTTCGGCCTCTTGGTGTTAGCTCTTTTAAAATGGGCGATAAAGGCCCCATGCTGGCAAGCAAAGCAGCATGAATCTCACCTTTACGACAGATGCTCACTTCAGCTATAATTCTACACTGCTTTTTTTCCCCCCTCGCTACTCTTAAATGCAACCTTGCTTTTTCATGAACCATGCTGTGCCGGTGGAAAAGCAGGACCTCGTCCTATCCCTCCAAAAGCCCCAAGGATTTTGCTCCTGTCGGTGTTCCCTTGATTGAGACTCATCAATGTGAGAGTCGGGTGAAAGAGAGCAAGGGTAGCGTATTAAGCTCGATTAAGTGAAGGTGGCTACAGGGACGTGGAACAGTGGGAGAGGAGTAGGCAATTTGCAGTTTCATGCTATTGCCTTGTGGAAGTTGCACCATAAAGCCGTCTGACTCGGGTCCAACTCGGAACAATGAATCTGTCTGACATGCCGACTGACCCGATGCTCACACCAAATAGCAGCAGCGGTGGAGAGGTATTTTCCGGCAGCGCTTCGAACCACTCGTGTCCCTTAGGCTGGGGCTTAAAAGAAGGTTTGGAGGCTTGCATCCTGGAGACCGCTGTCGTCGTCCTCCTGACAGTGCTCATCATTGTCGGCAACTTGACGGTGATCTTCGTATTCCACTGTGCACCGCTGCTCCATCACTACAACACCAGCTACTTTATCCAGACCATGGCCTACGCAGACCTTCTGGTTGGTCTCAGCTGCCTGGTGCCCACTCTGTCTCTGCTCCACTACCCTACAAGCGTCCAGGAGCCGATCACCTGTCAGGTCTTCAGCTACGTCATCTCCGTTCTCAAAAGTGTTTCAATGGCTTGTTTGGCCTGTATCAGTGTGGACCGCTATCTGGCTATCACGAAACCGCTGTCATACAACCAGCTGGTGACACCATGCCGTCTGCGGGCCTGCATCACCCTCATATGGGTTTACTCCAGCCTGGTCTTCTTGCCCTCTTTCTTTGGCTGGGGCAAGCCAGGCTATCACGGGGACATTTTTGAGTGGTGTGCACAGTCTTGGCCTACCTCAGCCCTCTTTACAGGTTTTGTGGTCTGCCTGCTGTATGCACCTGCTGCACTTGTGGTCTGCTTTACCTACTACCACATATTTCGCATTTGCCAGCAGCACAACAGGGAGATCAGTGAACGCCGGGCACGATTTCCAAGCCAAGAGATGGAAACTGTTGATGGGGACAGAGATGGACATCAAGGAGGACATGGACCAGATCGGCGCTACGCGATGGTGCTCTTCCGCATCACAAGCGTGTTCTATATGCTCTGGCTACCCTACATCATATACTTTGTTTTGGAAAGCTCCCATGTCCTGGACAGCCCAGCCCTTTCCTTCATTACCACTTGGCTAGCAATTAGCAACAGTTTTTGCAACTGCGTCATCTACAGCTTGTCCAATAGCGTGTTCCGCTTGGGCATGCGCAGGCTCTCGCAGACAATTTGCTCCTTCAGTCACTGTGCTGCTGATGACAGGGACTTTGGGAAACCTAAACCACGGAAAAGGGCAAACTCCTGCTCCATCTGAATGTGGGATTTTGTTCAATACAAGGACGCTCTGTGGACATTGACCACTACATACAGTGCATCTTTATTAAATAGAAATAGTAAAAACAAAACAGAAAAATTTAGGTTCTTACTTTTGGGCCATGATCCCATTTAAGATTAGCAAGTGTGATTTATTTGCATAAACAAATCATTTTTAAGCAGTCACATTGAGAATGCTTTCACTCTATACCACACAACACAGCTGTTTGACATTGAGCCTGTCCATGTCACTGTTATGTTTCTCTGCAAATGTCAAGATGTAATATATTTGGAAATACACCAAAATGACATTTTGTTGAGGAAGTCGGGCGAGCAAAATATATTTCCAAAACGTCAACTCCCAAAATTGTTTGGACTTTGTCGATGGCTTTTGATTTGTTGACAGCCGTAATGCTTTCTTTAGGTTTTAGAAAGTGAGCAAGTCTTGTCAGCTAACTGGAATGTGAAACTGTCGACTTCGTATGGGCAATAAAGCAGTTGGTGATTTTGAAACAGTAGTGTTGACCTGTACAGTCAGGTACAGCTGAAATTTGTAATTTTCAAATTTTGTGGAGGCAAAAAAATCTGAAAATTACATTTCATCATGTTTTTGTTTAGATATGTTGCTATTACTAAAGTATTTTACACAGCAAATTAAATGCTGAAATTTACACTGATCTTATGCAGAGCTGCTTTCAAGTCTTACATGACAGCTGCCACAGCACTGAATCCACATACTCACCAATTACAGATCATTTTCAGATCGACAAAGACGAAAACAAATTTTTATTTGGCGGCAGCACCTGCAGGATATTTTGTCGCATGGAAATGCATCTGAATATGCAATAGATATTCTGAAATACCTTCACAATACGCAATCCCAACAAGGTGATTAGATAAGCACCTCAGTCCTTATATATACGGTATACACACATCTATATATCTATATCTATACATCTACATATGTTGAGACGTAGATATATAGATATATAGTTATGATTCTCACAAGTGCATTCTACAACAAAGTGTTCAATATATTCTTATTATTGACTTTAGGTCCGTGACTGAAGATGGGCATTCAACTAAAATTTCAATTGATGAGGCAAATGACTGTCGAGTTTTGTAATATTTTTAATATCTTTTGTTTTTTTCCCTTGAAAAAAAATATTCCTAAGCAATATTTCTCTTGGCACTAAAACATCGAAATCCATCCGTTGAACGCTTGTCATTTATTAGGGTTGCTGGTGAGCTGGAACCTTTCCCTTTCGGTGAAAGGCAGGGGGGCACTCTTGAGCGATCACTAGTGACCTCATTGCAGAAACACTAAAATGTCTGTCGGAAAAAAACAAAATAGTGAATGCATACTGTGGACGGAATGGTAACTGATTCTGAGAGCCCACCTGAAACATAATTGTTTTCGAAAGCACAAATAAGCTGTCATAAAATGGACTCCAGCCACATGATCATTGTTGAGAAATATGACAACATTGTCAACATTTGAGCACAGTGACAATTCCTCCCATCGTGCAGATGCTCTACATGTGCATGTTTCGGACAAATACATTGTACCTTATCTCAATATTGTCTACATTGAAATGGTCCAGCGCCAAACTTAACTCTCCTGCCCATCTTTTAGTTCTGGTTGCTGAAATTCATTCTTTCCCGTATTGTAACTTTTATGTAAGTTCAGCATATAGTTTCCACAGTCCCTAGCTTCTAAATCTTTTTTTTTTGTTTGTTTGTTTTTAACACTACATCCCTCTGTCCTCTCTGTCATGCAGGTATTGCGAAAATCTTCTCTACTCAAGTAGATTTCGGTGCGACTCACTCTTCATGAAGTCCGTAATGTAAGATTTGAGTAGCCCGGTCATGGAACATAATTCACTCAAAATTAGAATACTTTGTCGACTACAATCAAACAACATCAACCTCCTTTTGTTTAGCAGGGCATCATAAATTTGTTTGGTAAAACATGTCGCTATTATTGTGGCTTTGCTCAGTTTCCCCCAAAACTTTCCCAAGTCTACCCCTCTCGCACTTGTCATTTTGTATTTGACGAGACCGAAAGGGTATCCCAATTCTCGAAAATGTTTATTCTTCGAAAATTTATTTCCAAAGCCATGACAATACTGTTAACTTCAGACTGACGGATTTATACAGCATATATCTGATTTTACTGATTAGTTCGCTATTAATAGCATAGCATAGTTCGCAAAATCTGAAATCATCTGAAAATATGTGGCTTGCTAGCTCCAGACTCTAAATTTACGCGGGCTAAACAATAGTGCAAACCCTACTTAGCCGAGGAGTTTCAAGTGCTGTCGTTCCTTTATCTCGGTTGGTCTTGTGCCTTCAAGTGGGAACGTGTTCAACTGTCTGATGTCAGAATTGTATCTTTCAAATGATAACCTTTGTCTAGATTTTGTGGCATTGGCAACATGGCATAGATAAGAAATGTCAGTTGATAAACACAGAATAGTCGCGTTCAATGCTGTCTGCTCTGTTCATTCGATACGTTGTGCTCTTTCTCCGGTGGTAGTGCTATGCCATAGATATCCAATGTATGGGGCCTGAATTTTTTGCATACAGTTATGGGAACGACACAGCAACTACAGTGCTAAACCTTTATGACTTAGTTGTTGCCAAACATGGTTAAATTTGAAATGTGATTGTCCGAGTGGATTTACAGTATTTGGTCAGAAGTTTCACAAATTATTCTTGTTTTGTTGTGAGTTTTAGAGGGTGACGTGAATTTGTTTTGAATGTGTTTTAGGCTGATAGTTTGAAATATTCAGGGGAGTTATGGGAACGACACAGCAACTACAGTGCTAAACCTTTATGACTTAGTTGTTGCCAAACATGGTTAAATTTGAAATGTGATTGTCCGAGTGGATTTACAGTATTTGGTCAGAAGTTTCACAAATTATTCTTGTTTTGTTGTGAGTTTTAGAGGGTGACGTGAATTTGTTTTGAATGTGTTTTAGGCTGATAGTTTGAAATATTCAGGGGCCATTGAATTCATGGGATAAAAAAAAAATAAAAAAATTCAAGGCTCAATGGAAATCAAAACAGTTTCAAGTGCAGTAAAATTTGGGATTTGATGATGTTCAATATTTATTTCATGAGAATACTGTAGGCCTGTGTATAAACCTTTACATGTAAATTACTGTACTGTAAAGTGTGGGTGTTTCAAACTTGTTGTACAGCACAAAAAAAACAAAAAGCTGTACCTATGGTGTTAAATGAGTAGGCTTCTAATGTTTTGACTGTAGGAAGCAGTGTGATGTTAGCACAGTATCTATTTTTTTATTTTGGAAATTTTGCTAAAGGCCTTGGTTTTGCTGTTGCTGCCAACCAAATAAAGGTGACGATAACAGTAACTTCACATGTGATTATTATCTGCTGAGCTCACAAAAAAATCAAGACTGCAGTGTAGGGCTGCACAATATATCACAAAAATGTCATTGCAATAATTGCCTGTGTAATATGCGCATCACAAAGACGTGCAATACGTTTCATATGAAACTGTGGGGTTTTAAAAACAGATTTTAAAGCATCGTGTTGATTAACTAAGTTAGTCATCTTTTTGTGAATCTACGGTATGTCGGTGTAGTGCCACGTCAAAGCAAAAAGATAAGCGGAGATGCAGATTTGACATTGATCAGCTTTGGCAGTGTTACCAATCTTTTATTAAGGCACTTGAGAATGGGTTTTAAATTGTGAAAAAAAATATCATGCATTCAACTCAACTCAACTGTATTTATAGAGCACTTTCAAACAACCATCGCTGCATACAAAGTGCTGTACATGGAGCAACTAACATATATACACCAATAAAGCAATAATCAGTAAAAAAGATGGTAGTAGGCACCAAATAGTAAAACTAATATCAAATCTGGGTCATGCTGAGTCAAATGCCAAAGAATACAAGGGAGTTTTGAGGCAGGTTTAAAAGATGGGTAGCGAGGGGGGCTTGCCGAATGTTCAGTGGGAGGTCATTCCAGAGAGAGGCACCAGAGGGAGAGAGGCTGAGCCTCCGTTTAGTTCTTGGTACTTCTAATTATGTCTGGGGAACCAAACCCAAGATGTAAAATCTTTCAGCTCTATTCTAAATGTGCATATCTTTTTGCTAGCTGCTGTTTGTAGAAATCTACAAAGAATTTTGTCAGAAAATATGTTTAAAACATTACACCTGCATTTGTGTTCTGGCTTATTGGAGCTGCCATTTTTAGGTCTTTTCACTCTTGCCATAGTGTGACTTTGCAGAAAGTGCAAATTTGTTGCTGCATTTTGCCCAGAGCTCAAAGGCGCCAGTTTGGAAAAACAAAACATAACAAAACAATTGACGCAAGGTAGAGGGTTTTATTTTTATTTTTTTGTTAATAATTTAAATTGATGCCTCAAGATGAGTGGTTATTAACCTGGGTTTGATCGAACCCAGGGGTTTGGTGAGTCGGTCTCAGGGGTTCGACAGAGCCTCTGCCATGGAGGGTAAGACACACACGACATCTTAATTAGTTATGACACGCCCGCTTGGCCATCACTGGCTGCAGATGATTACATTACATTGCTTGTCCAATCAGTGCTGCAGGAAATTTAGTTCGCTTAGTAGTCAAGGTGTGATTGTCGTGATAGTACATCCTACAATTAAAAAAAAAGGATACTTATCTCTTGAAATTGTATTTACTTTTTTCTGTTTTTAATAAATGCGTTTTTTTTTTTTATCTTGAATTTGTAAAAAAAAAATATTTATTTATTTTTCACTCATGAAGGGTTCGCTGAATGTGCATATTAACTGGTTGGGTTCGGTACCTCTAAAAAGGTTAAGAACCACTGCTCTAGATGCTGTCCTGGGCGGTTGCCCATATCGCTCGTATGAAAAACATCTACTGAGTAGAATATGGCAATGTTGAGCCGTCCATGTCAATCTAGTAAACATCCTGTCTCTTAATCTTGAGGCAACAATTATGCCACATGCACGGTTCGGCTGACTGAGGGAAGAGACACAGTTTTGCAACACTTCCCACACAGTCCAGAGAGTTCATAGATTTGTTGTCAAGCTATTTTCAACACTTTAATTCTGCTTAAAAATAACATTTGACCTATTTAGTCTAAAATGTTCAATTTTAGAACTGCAACTACCGATTTTTTTTCTCCAAAATAATCAATTCATTTGTTGATTTTTTTCCAATTACCGGTAATTGATTTATCAGATTTGAAAAAAACATTTGTTAAATTTCTGTCCCTCTACCAGTCAAAAGTTCTTCAAATAGACAACGCAGAAAATGCACAAACAAATTATCCATCCATCCATTTTCCGAACCGCTTTATCCTCATAGGGTCGCGGGGGTGCTGGAGCCTATCCCAGCTGTCTTCGGGCAGGAGGTGGGGGACACTCTGAACTGGTTGTCAGCCAATCGCAGGGCACACAGAGACAAACAACCATCCGCACTCATACCTAGGGACAATTTGGAGTGTTCAATCAGGCTGCCATGCATGTTTTTGGAATGTGGGAAGAAACCGGAGTACCCGGAGGAAAAACCCACGCAAGCCCGGGGAGAACATGCAAACTCCACACAGGGAGGCCGGTACCTCTGCACTGTGAGGTCGCGGGCCACCCCCTACAAACAAATTATGATTCAGTTATTATTTTGGTCTTTAAAAATTGGGCGAAATGTGGATCAATGTTTTCTCCAAGTAAAAGCAACTGTTTGCAGATGTCCTATAAGGGTTAAACACAAAGATAATCACTGCTCACATTTACATAGAGCCTTGTGTTCCAATTAAAATGAAACCAAATGAGCAAATTTCATTTGGGTTCAAAGAGGTTGCATATTTCTGTTGCCAATTCATCATGAATTTCGTTATGTATAATCAGTCATAGAAGGAGCGAGAGTGTAAAATTAATAAAGAGCGCTTCAAGTAACAGTTGGGTTTTCAACTGTAGTTTCTCCTGCTGAGCACGCACGCAACCTTGAACAAGAAGAAGAAATCTGACGTGACGTCTTATGATGGTGCTCTGCGACTCATAAAAGTGAACTCCAACAACATGACCGATGTCCCTCGGTTGTGATTTCCATCGTACAGTATCTCTTCACTGGGTTTTTGAATCTTTAGTTTTGTGTTGTGCAATGTTATCCTCTAAAATTGATATTTATGCATATATTTTTAGGTTGTTTTTTTTTTTCGCATTCACTGGTTTTATTACTATGGCTATATATTACTGTTGACAGCTATGTAGCATGAATAAAATGTCCTGAAGCTTAACTGAGCAGCTGCAACATAGAGCAGTAAAGAAACAAGTAAAAAAATCGGTATTTGACTATTGCTGTCTTGTACTTGGAGCTCTCGAGTAGTTAAGTTTGAGCCACCGTGTTTATTCGTGAAAGTTGTTTTAATTAGTCTCTTTCATCTCTGAAAGATGGTACATGAAGCTCCTTCCAAGAAACATTTCCTCGCTTGTCCGAGCCAGCCAAGCCAACAGCAGCTTCCAAGATGAGGCATGTTCAGTATTCATGACCTCCACTGTATAAGGAATTCCCTTTTATTTGCACAATTGGCAGCATGCACTTGCTTCCTGCCGCTTTTCTGTATCTTTCCGTTTTTGATGGAAACGGACCACCTGACCTTTTTGAGGTGGGAAAATCATAATTTGACGGGAAGCTGCTTCTTTCGTTTCTGTGCTTGGCTGGCACGAGGTGAGTGCATTGCAGCGTTTTGATCTCATTTCAAACCTAGTCAATGTTAGGGTAAAATGAGAAGCCAAGAAATGATTACAGGATCTTAACTATCATGGGCGGGTTGCAGTGACCATAATCGAGAAATGCAGCAAAGACCCGAAAACTGTGCTGGCCTATTCTATACTAACAATTAAAATGTAGTTAGACTAATAATATGTGATCCCAGGAAGCTCTTCATTTCATTTTTAGGCTTTTACACACTAATCACTATTATATATACTGCCAGCTTTTCGGTTCCTCTCTTGGGCCATTATAGTAGCATTAAAATTTAATTCAAAACAGTCAAATGACTCCCACGGTTACAAATCTTGCGCTATCCCTTGTACTGTACATTCCTGCAACCATCCTTCTGTTCTGTCCTTCTTTTAATGTTCCTTATGTGGTTCACACAAAAAAAAAAGGGATTGACAACATGAGTAACTGAGGCAATTATTTAAAGCAGCAATGAGTATTTAAATCAGCATTTCAAAATGCTTATCATGGTTGAGCTTGCAAAGAGGAGAGCAGTGTTTCTGAGTTCACCCATTTCAGATCACCTACTTTGGTGATTTGTAATGTTGAACCAGCCAAGGACACCTCTCATGGGCCTGTTTTCAGTGTTTGTAATTAGTTTTGCAGCACGTTCAAATGCTGGGAATTGTTAACGGTGTAACAAATAACTCATTGGAATCAGAAAATCACTTTTGATCTAAAAGACGTTTTGTACTGGATGTATTTCACCCCCAGTAGTGATGTGTATGGCTCCATTTCTGAGTGCAAAGTACTGCTGGTAAAGCAGACTGAGGCAGGTGCGAGATGCAAATTGGTCCTCCCAGAACTGATGTCTCTTCAGTGGAGCGAATGTTCCGTGAAAGTCATTTATTGCTCCGTTTATTTCTATGTTGCTTATATTACTGTTTGGTCCATGTGCCATTTGTTTTCTGTGAGATGGAACCTCACGATCTTCCACCCCCCACCCCCGTGCTACTCATTAGCAATATTTCAGGATTCAACACATTTTCACAAGACAGCAGCACTTGGCCAACTTAATTATCATACCTGTCATAAAATACGGCTTGCAGCATATTCATCAAACCACATGGAGACATGCCTGAGGCTTATGGAAAATTAATGCAGCTGCTTTGCACTTGGTGGTGGCGGTTTTCTGTACATGGAATTTGGTGTGGTTGAGTCAGGGGTCACTAGCATGGCACACGCCCTCAAAGACCACATGAGTAGGCCATAGGCCTGTTCTAAAGTTAGCTGACTGGTGAGGGGACAAAGTGATTTTCTAGGAACATGCCTGAAGTGATCATTTTAAAATGCAAATTTGATTTATAGGGAGAAAAAAGTGCAAGTGCAAATTAATATTTATCTGGTTCCTGTTTATCACTGAGAAATCATGATCAGTGTCTTCACCAAAATTAATATAATTGTGATTCATAAATTAAATGGCTGTAAATTTTCTCATTGTACCTGTTTGCGTCCACTATCTTGTTTCCACAAACGCAAGAACTAAAGTTTGGTCATTTTTCAAGTATACTGTATACAGGTGTAATTTTTTGACCGATGTGATGCGTATCGATATGTCCCAACAATTTGACACGTAACAATATTTGGTACAATAAAGGCGAGTCAATACGATATTTCAATACGATATTTGGATGCATACTAATTACAGTTAACTCTAATACTAACAGCTAATTATTTTTATTCATTAAAACATCAATGTAAACAAACCCTTTTGTTAAAATACGTCACATACCCGAATAATATTCAACAGTCTCTTGTGGAAAAAAAAATCGTCTTAAATTAATCTGCTGCTCTAATTGTTCTATATTAAAAACGTTTTGAAACAAGGCCTCATTTTCTAACCATGCATACGCAACAATACGAGCACAAAACGCACATTCTTTCTGCATACATAAGTAATTGTTTGAGCGGGAGGAGATTAATGATCGAGTTTTTCAATAAATAAGGCAACGGCGCGATTGATGTAGCTGTATCGTGGGGCAGACACATCGATACATTCATTAAATAGAAGTATCGTTGCACTCCTAATAGTGTAAAAATATATATTGTCATTTCCAAATTTAGACCAATGCAAATGTGATTGAAAAGAGATTAGCAACAACAACAACCAAAAAAGATTGCAAATCACTTGTGTACAGCCCTATGGGCTACTCATGTGGTCCTCGGGGTCTACCTGGTGCACGCGGGCATGTTCTCCGTGACCCCTGCTGCAAATAGCATCCATTCATCCGTTTTCTTCCACTTATCCACATCAGGTCATTGGGGCAGCAGTTTTAGCAAAGCTGACCGATTTGAGGAAAAAATGTCATCGTAATTTTTCTGACAGAATTTTGATTGATTTTGATTTGATGAATGAATTTTTTTCATTGCAAATCAAGTTTCAGGGCAATATTCACTCTGTACTATGTATGGGGAAACTCGCATCTAGGGTTGGGCGTAGTTTGAATTTGGACGATTCCAGTGCCAATTATAGTTCCTTCGATTCGATTCTGATTCTTCCCAAAAACGAAAAGAAGGAGCTTCTGTTGAATCATCGGTCATCATTAGCTCACATACAGTATTTTGCTGTGAGTGTGAAAATGCACTTGATCATGTTTTGTCCCATGTCTGATGCACGAAGAAAGATGTCTAAAATCAGCGTTTAGTTGAAGTGAGTTTTTGAAACATGGCATTCTTGCGTGCTGTTAACCGCGAGCAAAATCACAACTCTTGTTTCATTTCACATCGTTCCCAGTATAACATAATGAAATGTAGAACCAGCTTGACCATTAAAATGCCATGGCATAGTTACAAAGGCTGATGAATTAGCAATCTGCTCAGTCGGCCAGATGTTGCCACCCGCCCCAAAGCCTCCAGCGGAGCTGCTCGAAAATTCCTTGCCAACAACCAAGGATAAAGGTCTCAGGAGTGCTGTTTTTTAATTACCGTGCTGCTGTCCTTTTGAATATCATACCAATAGATTATCTCTCAAAGTCCCCTGTAGTAAAGAGACATAAGATGACAAAGGCAGATGGGTCAGCAGTGATTGGCATGGATATTTGTTGTCATATACAGTGGATTATAAAAAGCCGACATTCTCCTGTTCAAATGCCAGCTTTTTATGACAGAAAAAAAATTACATTACGAAACAAAGTTGGCATTTGAACAAGGGTGTGTACACTTTCTATAACCACCATACATGTTAATAAGTTCGCAGCTCGGCCGACTAAAGTGGAACTTTGTATGAAAACGAAATAATTGGAAACCTTTTCTCTCATGTTGCTCATACTTTTGCACACAGTCTGCACTGTTCATAACATCCTCTGTCCCTCTAGTTTCCAATCTGCAAAAGGTTGTGTTGCAAAATGGTGGCCCTTTACAAAACAAATGGCTTTTGATTTGCCAGGGAAGCGCTTTTTGTTGACCTGAACTTTCCAAGGTTTGCTGCGCACGCGTTTTTCTTCATCTTCATGCCCTAAATACTCCGCTGATCAAGAAAACGAAACCTTGCAGACTAATAATACCTTTAACCTATTTCCAGCGTTCACCATCATAGCCATAATGGGTTTATTGATGGGATAGAGGCTATTACAAGTGCAAAATCAAGGTGGGGTTTTTCAACCCAGGCTGTAAAATTCTGCATCAGCTATTCTATTGTGAAACCAAAACATTTCGTTCTAGACAGTAGATCATATACAACAGAACTCAAAAAATTAATCCAAGCCAGTGGGATTAGTTTTACTATTTCTGCTTGCCTCAGTCGGTCAGTCAACCAACCGAGTATACCGAAATAGATGTTACTTTTGTTTCCGTGTGTAAGTGATTAATAACCTTTTTCTTCCATCTACTTTTCTGACTCATGAAACGACTTGTCATAGTGGTTGCCATGGTTTTAGTGCTACTGAAATCCTTTCGGATTGGCGCTACTGTCACTCATGGGCTTAGTGAGATCTGAGTGTTCAGCTGTATGGAGCCAGTGACTATCAGTTTTATCTTGTTGATTTAGCAAAGCGTGCCACCGCGCATCAGCCCGTTCCCAGGGGCCACTTCCCCTCTTGGGAGTTATGTAATATTGTCGAATGAGCGTGATGGAGCACTTGCCTCTTCTGCGCTTACCAGTGGCTACTCGTCAATAGAGGGTGCTAGGTCCCTGTGCTCCCTCATAGCTGACTTAGCTTTAAAGGGACTAAAATTTAATCATGAGAATGAAAATCAAATACTAATATAGAATATCTGTTTTTAGGTGACCACGATAAATTGTTATTGATGAGTTTGCTTATCTCTGGAATCGCAAACAGTGATGTAACTTACGGCTTGAGCGCAGAGAACAACACCAATAGGCTCTTGTTAAAAGTTTGACATGCACACTGTCCTTGTGCAATACAAACTCCCCACAGCCAATGACGTTTATACGCCGCTATCGTTAAAGCTGACGCCATTTCCAGTCCGGCTCCAGCCAATCTGAGTGACTTCTTCCCTTGATGAAAACTTGAACCATCCAGAATGGCTGCCATATATCTAGTTTTGCCATTATGTTCACCTCAACGAATTCACTTAAACATATTTCGAGAGGAGAACATGGAGCCCAGGCCGCATGGATAAGAACAGTTATCGATGAGGTGGCTCGGGCATCTGATTAGGGTGCCTCCTGGACGCCTCCCTGGAGAGATGTTCTGGGCATGTCCCACCCGCAGGAGGCCCCAGGGATGACCTAGGACACGCTGAAGAGACTATGTCTCCCAACTGGCCTAGGAACGCCTTGGGATCCCCCGGACGAGCTGGAAAAAGTGGCTGGGGAGCGAAGTCTGGGATTCCCTGTTGAAGCAGTTGCCCCTGCGACCAGACCCCGGATAAGGGCTAGAAAAGGGATGGATGGATTGGACGTTTTTTTTTTTTGTTTTTTTTAAAGGCACAATTGTGTGTAATTCATGTTGTCTGTTTCTAGTAAAGTCCAATTGGGGTGTCATACAACACCTTAAAGCACGTTCAGAGATGGCAAAATATGGCGCAAGCAACATGGTGGATTCCGGGTACTTTCACAACGTGGGGAATTGTAAACGCACCGAGACGTTTTGCACATGGTTTTATCTTTGATTATAACATTTTAAAGGTCAAAAGAAGTCAAAATAGAAATCTGCAGCTCAGTTCTCAAGCCCGAAGTCAACTGGGATAGCCTCCATCACCCGATCCTGTTCAGGATAAGCGGTGTTGAAAATGCAATTTATAGTTTTTAGGCAAGCTTTGCTTGATTGCCATTGCTTTCTGCTCCATG
Source organism: Hippocampus comes (assembly GCF_001891065.2). Lineage (NCBI taxonomy): Eukaryota > Metazoa > Chordata > Actinopteri > Syngnathiformes > Syngnathidae > Hippocampus > Hippocampus comes. The sequence continues at coordinate 3,081,717 of NW_017805467.1, read as the reverse complement.
CAATTGACGTCAGATATCATTTGTGTTAATCATTGATACTGACTCATTTTAATACTTATATCGTTTCACTTAGGCATAATGATACACTCTCCTCCAAAAGTAGCGCAACAGTGAGTCATATTTATTATTGTCTTTAGCTTTAGGGTCGCACTGATTTCAATATCCCATGCAACACATACTTTTTCCTCCCACTGTACAGGCCTGTAGCGTGGGAGGAAAAAGCATGTGAACCCTTTGCAATTTCTTGCGTTTCTGCATAAATTGGTCATAAAATGCCATCTGATCTTCATCTAAATCATAAGAATAAACAAACAGCATCTGCTTAAACTTTTCATATCGCCGTTGAGAATAATGTGAAAACATTCACAGGACAGGGAGGAAATAAGATGTGAGCCTTGGATTTAATAAGTGTCACCATCCTTTGGAAGCAATAACCTCAACCAAATATTTCCCGTAGGTGCATTTCAGTCATGCCTACACATCAGGAAGGATTTAGCACCATTCCTCTTTACAAAACTATCACAGTTCAGTAAGATTCCTAGGATGTTTGGTGTGACTAGCTCTCCAAGTCATGCCACGTCATCTCAGTCAGGTTGATGTCAAAACTTTAGAATCGGTCAACTTGTACAAGGGTGGAAAAAGTTGCAAAAGTACAAAAGATACTATTATTAGTTATACTGCTATTATATTAAGACTATCGATGTAAACGTGCAAAAAAAGAGTCTATGTTTCTACAAAACAGGTTGGTTTCCCTCTAAATCAATGTGATCAAAAGGTGGGCAGCAGGTTTGGACACATCAAAAATTCTTTATACTTGAGCTCGGTGTGTGAAAGAAGTTACCTGTCGTAAGAGCCGGAGTCATAGCGAACATGGCTGCAGGCTACAATTAGTGGAAGCCTCTGATTTCCCCTCTGTGTGCAAACCTCTCTCTCTTTTCTGTAAAGCTCTTGCCTTCACCACTTCCCTCCCTCCGTGTTATCTCATCTCGTCATTCTGTGTGTCTTTCTTCTATGCCATCGCTCTTAGCCTCTCTCATTCCCTCCTTATTTCCGTCTGTCTTGTTTTCTGCCTTCTGTCAATCACTTTACCGGTCACCAGGGGATCTGCCTGAAAGGTGGATGCAGTGTGAAGAAATAATACACGCACGCTGAGGGTGTCTTACCGTGCTCGTTCTTTATTAATGACCTTTGTATTTATTATGTCATATGAAGATTTTAGTGAGAACCTGTGCTGGCGTCTAATACTGTATTTCAGCTCATCTGCGTGATTCTTCAGCTTTGTTGGCATTTGAGTGGCAAAGGTTGGTACCGTATTTTCAAACAAGATGCCGTTTTAGCCCTGACCTCATGTATATTTTAGTGCACATTACATGTATGTGTACTGCCAATAGGTGGCCTCATTAATATGGATAAGGCCCTTTCCTCTGCAAGCTTTAACTTCCTTTGTCCATTATAATGATGCATCAAACTTCCATGTCAAACGTCTTTAGCTTAACTTGAAGAACCAACGAAAAACAAAGAAAATGATCTCGGGTTAAAGTAGCTTTGGGGGTGAGATGCATCTACTGGCTAGGCTTATCACAGCCTTAGATTCTCTGTCACTCTGTTGCTCCAATCCAAAAATGGAACAAATACACTGCCTACTGCCCTCCAGATCCCCTTGAACATCCCGTCCACGGAATCAACTGGTCAGCGGTGGATGGATCAGTCACTTTGAAGGTCCTCTGTCTGCAGAGTGACAACTTTCATCTTTTTCTCCGGCTGTCTTCACAATATTCTGTCGGCTTAGCATGCCTCACTTAATTTTTATGTGGTCTGTTGCATTTGGTTCCAGGGAAGCCTGCTCAAGGGCAAAAAAAAAAAGAAATTGTCTCACTTGATAGCCCATAATCTACTTCTTCTTCTTCTTCTTCCCCTTTCGGCACGTCCCTATTCAGGGGTCGCCACAGCGAGTCAGTAATTTCCATCCGCCCCTGTAAACCGTCCTACCAACTCGCATGGTCGTCTTGGCAAAAGTTTTACGCCGGATGCCATTCCTGACGCAACCCTCCCCATTTCTCCGGGCTTGGGACCGGCACTGGGGAACAGTGCACCCCCAGGGGAGGGCACTGCCCCCCAGCGGCTGGGTT
>NW_017805467.1:3077521-3078507 GCF_001891065.2 Hippocampus comes | reverse complement strand
GGCACATCCCTATTCAGGGGTCGCCACAGCGAGTCAGTAATTTCCATCCGCCCCTGTAAACCGTCCTACCAACTCGCATGGTCGTCTTGGCAAAAGTTTTACGCCGGATGCCATTCCTGACGCAACCCTCCCCATTTCTCCGGGCTTGGGACCAGCACTGGGGAACAGTGCCCTCCCCCGGGGGAGGGCACTGCTCCCCAGCAGCTGGGTTGATAGCCCATAATCTACGAACTAAATAAAAATCATGATTTAAAATTCAAACATTATTTGCTTGCTGGATTTGTGTATATTGAGCTGTTTTTTTAACCATCTGCAATGTTTTGATGTCAAGAAAACCATTGCTATTTCACTGCTCAACTCAGCATTATTTATAAAACAACCCCAGCGACATACGAAGTGTTGTAATAAAGTAAAAATCTGACATATAAAAACGAAGACGGGTCAAACAATAAATTACCATGAAAACAGTTATCACAATAAGAAACAAAAACAATGGCTCGTCTCATGCTGAGTTGAAAGCCAAAGAATACAAATATGTTTTAAGATGTTTTAAAAATGGATTGAGAGGTGCCTAACGTATAATGTGTGTGTGTGTGTGTGTGTGTGTGTGTGTGTGTGTGTGTGTGTGTGTGTAACGTTTTTTTATAAAACCTTTCAAACCGATCAGTCTGACAGTCTCGGTTTGGTTCCTGAATGGAACATGTAGGCACACGTAGCTCTTTTTGACTGTAAGCAGCAGAGCGCTCTCTGGCTGAGCTTACTAGAGAGAGAGCGAGAGAGAGAGTGAGCGAGAGCAGCAGCATGACAAGCTGGACGAGCGGAGGGGAGGGCAGAGGGGAAGCTGGGGTCGGTGCTGCGGGCAGTGATGTGTTCCTCGAGCCGGTCCTTGGCCTCGAGGACCGGCTCGAGGACCGAAGATCGGTTTCCGGACATCGCGCATGTGCGGGGGGATTTTTTTTTTTACCGGTTTGTTTTTTTTCCCCCCA
>NW_017805467.1:2987661-3076518 GCF_001891065.2 Hippocampus comes | reverse complement strand
AGTCTGATTTTCGTATGAATGGTCCAAAGGGCGTATCACTAAACTCACCTGGGATGGATGCACAGAACGCGAGAGCGAGATACGACCCGAGGCACGATTACAAGGCAAATTGGTCATTAGATTTGTGGTGGCTTTCTTTCCACTCACTCACTGTCTCGAACTCGACCTCCCCTCGATCACCACACAAGACAGCGTTGCTCAGCTGATGTCGTGCTTGGAACTTTTGAAGCCAGCCACAGGACACTTCGAAGTCTTCAATGCCCATAGTTAGCGTGATAGAACTTTCTCTCTTATTAGCGGTCCAGTTTGCGGAAAGTTTTTAGCACGATAACAGTCAAGCCATTTCAGGAAACGTTCATTTACTGGACTGTCCGTCGAGCCGCAAGCAATTCACTCTGAGCATGGAAATAGCCCGAATCGGACTGAGCAAGAATCGCTTCCTCGTTTTTCAAAGTCTCGTAAATTTGAGTCTTCCAGACTCCAAGCGTCTCCTGAATGTTTCGTACTTAGTAACCCGCTTCGTTTAATGAGATACACTTCATTTTCTCTTCCGCGGCCATTACCGCTCCTCTTTGTTTGGATGCCATGCTCTAATGTAGGATGTAAAAATGTTCGCAATTCCAGTAAAACTCACTGTAACAAAGAGTCGCTTGCATGTCGCTGTTTTGGATCCAATGACAGAAAATAGCGGTGCGGATACATCTCTTTCGTCGTATCGAGCGGGACTTACTTGAGTTAGTGCTACTGCGGGCTTCCGTATCGTCTCCCCCTCCCTCCCTGTGCTCTGCAACTTCAAGTAACTGCGCCACCTGCCGTTTAAATGCCTGTGTTACAAGTCCAAATGAAATGAATGCGATAATTTACATCGACCCTTAATTGTGTACCGTACCAACCTTCGGCGGGCCGGATTAAAAAGACCAACGGGCCGGATCCGGCCCGCGGGCCGTAGTTTGCCCATGTCTGTGTTAGGGGCTTGTGTTCATATAACTCGTCTTTGTCCTTCAATTTACTTTGTGTTAGTAGAGCAGTGCACCTGTTGCAGGTGGAACTATTGTGACAGAAAATTGACGGTGCTGATGAGGCTGCAGTTCCTGCCAAACACCTCGGTCCCCCTGCAGAGACTAAAGAGCTGCTGGCTTCAGCGTTTGCATGCTTCGGGGTGACACGTTCATCTTAATGAGCGGCACAGAATTCATGTTTGGACAGTACTTAAAGGGAATAAATGCATGCTTCTTAGCTTCAGTCTTAAATGTATTCAAATAAATTCGAGACAGCTTTAAGTATGATGCAGTACTTTACTGCAGCACTGAACACTACACGGATAATTAGCATATTGTTAAACGTTGCCTTTTTGTGGTAAAGAAGACCAAGTGTTGTTTTCTTTTTTCTCTTTTTTTTCTTTCTTTTTTCAAAGTCATAGATTCTACAGGTGTCAGGTATAGAAATTTGGATACAGTATTTAAAGCATAGAGAATTACAAGTGGTGTATAATGTTAATAGTACGTATGGGGGAGCATCTGGGGCAGTACCGATACCAGGTCTTGGTATCAGGCTGAAACCCAGCCTTATTTCAAAGTATCAGTACACCTATGGCCGTTTTATGATCATTGATCTGATAGACATTAGCATTAACATCTAGCCTCTGATCAGTGCAGGTAAACGACTTTCTCAATTGTCTCAAATGTTTTTAGTTGGGCGGGGGTCACTGTTTGGGCCTGTACCCGACATTTAGGTTTGATCCTTGTTTGAATTCTCAACAATCAGTGTCGTATTTCTTTTTTTTTTTTTTTTAATTTTTTGACCTATTAATTGATGTTATTTCCAGCTCAGGAGACATGCCATGACACTATGTCAGATTTTTTTCTTCTTGTGTATGTCATTAAATGGGTGCTAGGACCCAGTGTTCAGACTCAGACACCACAGTTTAATTCAGGGGTGCCCAAACTTTTTGGACCGAAGATCTACTTTTCGCTCAACCATCCTCCCAGGTTCGCCCCTTACCACGCACGCACGCACGCATGCACACACGCTATGATGAGAAACAGCCTGACACGGAAGCATGCATGCACTTTTGCAGCCTGTTAGCTATCGTAGCTCACACATACCGTTTTAAAGTGCTTCCCTGGGCCCTCCTAGATTCCTATTCTTTGCCCGTGCCCTCGGTAAATTGTACACGAAGCAAACTGTGAATGAGAATAATGACGGTAAAAGATATAGCGCAACAGCTGTGATCACAAGCTGCAATTGCAGACTGCTGAGCGCTAACTTCCGGTGACGTAATCACGCGCCACCGTCGGTTCAAGATTTTTTTTATAATAATAATTGATTTCATGTATAAGCGCCTTTCAAAGCACTCAAGGACACTTTACGATTAAAATTTTTGTGAAAATGAGACTGATTGGATGATTAGGGTGCAGCGTACATTAACACAAAAAATATATTTCAAACATGTACAAAGACACACAAATGGTTGTTTGTTTGTTTTTTCTCCTCTACACTCCTCGGATCTACTTGGAATCTGTCTTAGATCGACCGGTCGATCAGGATCGACGTAATGGGCACCCCTAGTTTAATTACACAGTCACAAAGTTGTGTTGCCAAAATTCTGGTTGAATGGTTGATATTCCTAATTGTTACTTGAAGCACCCTTGTATTCAGTGTATTTTTTATTTTTTTTTTGCACTTCAGTGTATTTCTTGAGAAGTTTGATGTGGCTTTTTCTGGCCACTGGATTATTTGTTTCTTTTTTTTTTTTTTATTCATTTTATTGTGTGTTCTATGCAATAATACGTATTTTATGACCAAATAGAATCATCACAAATAATGAACAAACAAAATAGATCATCGGTAATTGCATTACTTTCATGCAATTAAAAAATTGCATTGGGATACAAAGGTCCTTCTTTTTGGGGGAAATTTTATGCATCAAAAGTATTAGTGGTATCGGAATTTTGTATCGGTGACTATTTAAGAGTTGAGTGTTCCTACTGGCATCACCCCCACTCCCCCCCCCCCAAAAAAAAAGTGGTATCGAACATCCCTAGTTAATAGTAAGTTACACTTTGTTAGTCTTATAAACAGTTAAGCAACCTAAGTCCAGCGAAAAAAAGACTTTCAGTTCCACTTCCTTGAGAGGTTTTTGAGTAATGAGGCTCTTAATTAGCAGAGACATGCATGGTTTATTAAATCAAAGTGTTTTGGACTTTCAATGTCAAACAGATTCTTATTAGTCCTCATTGATGTATGCATGGTAATTGTGGAAAATGTGTTTTTCATTGATTATGTTGCTCATTAAGCGATGCATTTCTGATCACTATATTATACTGTACATAATGAATGAATGAATACTTTTAACTGCATGTATTTCCTTCAATTGGACTCACTCCGCAAGACAGTTTCATCATCTACATTAGTGTTTCAGAGTCAGAATCAGAATCAGAATCATCTTTATTGGCCACGTATGTAGAACACACAAGGAATGGAACACAAGGAAGGTTTCCCAACTGTTATTGAACCAATGCACCCATTTTTACTTGAGGAAACTATCACAGCACACCACTAAACAGAAATAATGAGAAATAATGATGATCTTGTCCCCATTTTCTCACAAATGAATTTCGTGTGAAATCTGGGCCAATTTAATCAAACACAAAGCTGATCTATTCTAAGGAAGCCTTGACTTATTCTGTTTTATGAAACATGTGAATACACAGGTTTATTGTACCTTCTGCTATCTAATGAAAGAGCCTTTCATTTTTTTGCCTCTCACTATACATCACTGTGATAGATAAGCAAAAATATATTTGTAATTAATAAATAATAATTCTTGGATAAATTCTATGAAATTGCATAATTTCCTGCTGCACGTTAGAATGCAACAGCAAGCTGGTAGGCACGACATCACTAGTGTCAAATTCTAGGACTGTCATTTTTCATGGCCTGCCAAACCCCGCCAAAAAAATTTCCTTGACTCATATTCAAAAACTAGCTTGCTGTCTCCTCTGGAATGCACACCTTAACCTGACAGGGGAAGTCCTGAGATACATGTAGACTTCAACTACAGGTAGACAGTCACCAACTAAGCTCCAGTTATAGGTACTGTAATAATAAAGGGAAAGATCCAAACTGGTTTTAGCAGCCCCACGAGAGCAACTGTAACTTCGAAGTGGCCTGCAATAAAACTAAGTTTGTCTCCCCTGCTCTATATTATTATTATTATTATTATTGTTATTATTTCCTAAATTCTGGCTTTTCTCTCAGTTCCTAGACTTAATCCTTTGTGGGTCTCTATGCGGTCCCGAAGGCTGGGCCTTAGAGTATGGGGGGAGGGGGGAGGGGGGCATCACCTAGAAACAAAATTCATCAGATTGGAAATTTTCAAAATGAGAATAAATATGGAATGAAAAAATTTCGAAAATAATTTCTGAGTTGACACTGTGAGCTGCTTTGCGCCTCCTCTCTCTATCTGCCAAAGTCTCCTTGTCAGCCATGATGACCATAGCCAGCTATGACATCCTCAAGGACTCGACATTGGTCATCCCCCCCCGCCCCCCCCCCTCTCAGACTGACATGTGCATATGTGAGTGTGTGTGTGTGTGTGTGTGTGTGTGTGTGTGTGTGTGTGTGTGTGTGTGTGTGTGTGTGTGTGTGAGAGAGAGAGCCGTGTATGCTTAGCAGTACATGCGGCTGTGTGAAGGAGCAACTGTGAGCCAAAATAAGCATCTTGAGTTGAGTTGAATGAGCAACGGGAACAAGTGCAATAAATATAGCCATCCCAGCAGTGCATCCCCGGTCTCAGCTCATCTGCAAATTTGTGACAACAGTCTGAGAAAAGTTCTAGGACACTCTGTAACTACAGCTGCATGTGGCATTGTTGGCGGGGGGAATAAAGTGTCTACCAGTATAGATATGTTTTTTCATTTAATTACGGTAGTATGCTCATGAAATCACTCTAAATCTACTTTTCAAACAACCAACCAACCAACCTCTCGCGATCGACCCGTTTACTGCACGTGCACGCATACACACATGCACCCATGCATGCCACGATTAACAACAGCCGTAACACCTCCTAACATTTAACCATAGGTTAAAGGTGACCTGCTTTTTTATTTTATTTGACCATTCATTTTCCGAACCGCTTGATCCTCACTAGGGTCGCGGGGGGAGCTGGAGCCTATCCCAGCCGTCTCCGGGCAGTAGGCGGGGGACACCCTGAATTGGTTGCCAGCCAATCGCAGGGCACACAGAGACGAACAACCATCCATGCTCACACTCACACCTACGGACAATTCAGAGTGTTCAATCAGCCTACCATGCATGTTTTTGGAACGTGGGAGGAAACCGGAGTACCCGGAGAAAACCCACGCAGGCCCGGGGAGAACATGCAAACTCCACACAGGGAGGCCGGAGCTGGATTCGAACCCGGCACCTCTGCACTGTGAAGTCGACGTGCTAACCACTGGACTACCGGGCCGCCTCACCTGCTTTTTTATTTTATTTTATTTTTTTTTAACGACTGTTTTTGTGAAAGTGAAACTGAGTGATGTAGAGTGCACATATTAATAACATGCACACAGACAGACAAATATATCTTTTTTCTTTCCATTTCCCCCTTTACCTCTTGCAATTGACTTGGGACCAGTCCGTGGGCTACCGGCCGATCGCGATCGACGTATTAGGCACCCCTGCTATAGAGACTTGAGTATTTTTGCTGGGCCGTTATTTGTAAAAACTTTGGCACTTTCGTAAAACACCAAAGTAAACCGTGTGGTGTTTTCCTTTTTTTTTTTTTTTTTTTTTTTTGGCAACAGCATCTGCTTTGCGTTGCTGTGGAGTGTATAAACTTGGACTCAAATGCAGACTGGAAATTCTGTTGATGGCCTGTTGAGAATTTGGAATTTTGTTTGGTGATTTTCCATTTGTTTTGGCATCTTTTGTTGCTCTACCCACCAATTGAGTGACATTCTGAATTAAATCACCACTTGCGTTCAAAGTCGCCTGTTGTTTAATGTCAGCCATGATGTTTAAAAAGGGCTGTCACGTTAGTTGGGGGCTCATGAGGGATTTGAACCTTTCATGTTGAATACAAAGGGACCTGAAAAATGTGGCATTTTTGTTTTGAAACCGATGTTCCTATAAGCTTTTATTTCAACAATTCTGTTTGATAAAAAATAGAGTAGATGAGGCACACTGTTGCTGCGTCTTTCTGATTGTGGTTGATGTGCATTTGTTCGACTGAAGATTGAGTTGCCTTTTTAAAAACCGTTTTCTGCCACTCATAGCTCTGAATGACACATGCCTTTCTTCTACAATTCCATTTCAGCATGACTTTCTGTGACATTTAGACCCTCACAGTTGGAGGCGAGCAAGTAGTTAATATGCGGGAACACTTTCAGCTTAGTGTACTCTCTGTCCAGAGCTGTGTTAAAATGGTTTATTCAAAGGGTCGTGCATATTTATTGAGTAATGGACACGTCTGTGTACGAGATTCAGCTATATACCTCCATAGATTTTTTTCTTTTTTTTAATCTTTGGACACAGTGATATAAGCAGTCAAGCACTAACGGTCTTGTGCACATATAAAAGGTCACACGATTGGAGAGGCTGCTTTTAGTAGCAATAACCATTTCCACATGGTCAGTAAACGCAGGGCATTTAAACGGCAGAACTAAGTGAGCAACTTAATGCCTACATTAAATGATCAATTATCAATTATCGAACAACAAAGTAGACTCAAGGAATTCTGAAATAGAGTTTTGAGACAGAATCCTGATAGACAGATAAGTTGCTTCTTCAGCACAAAGCCTGATTTAACATCCCATTTATAATTCATCGAAATGCACTCGGGTTGGGCAGCGTTTACTTTAAAAATGTAGTCCAATACTGTTATTAGTTACAGTATCTGTAATCAGTAACATAATCCTAGTATCGTAACATTATAGTAAGTGTTTTTTCCTCCCATACCAAATATGCTAATAAAGATGTAAATGCAAATTAAATATGTATTAATAATGTATATTTTTCTGGTATTTTCTGTTTAATATGCATGTTTTTGAAATGGGGCACAATTCCAGAGGTGGACAATGCCCTTAAAATTCAAGACCCTGCAAATACGTTTTTCATCTTCTGCCACATGTGCCACCAGTGAATTTGCTAGGGTTTTTTTGTTGTTGTTTTTTTTTTTTTTTTTAAACTCGTGAATATTTTTTTGTTGCTCGCAAACTTCTACTCTTTAATATGATGAAAATTAGTGGACATGTGAATATTTAATTCACAACTCGATATACAGTAAACCCCTCAAAATGTTGCACTTGCACTTATCGCTAAATTTTCAGACTAGGGGCCACTGTGCTCCAAGTAAAAAAAAAAAAAAAAAAAAGTTAGTTTGGAGCCACTGTGCAGAAGGATGCCAGAACACCTGGTATTCAAAAAAAAAAAAAAAAAACTCAGAACTGTGAAGCAGACATGCTAACTACTTCCTTCGTGTGTTAAGTGCCTTGCTTATCCACAAGACTCAGTCTGGAAAATGGAAGAAACGAGGACAAATTTAGCCTACGAAGGCAACCTTGACAGTTAGTGGTAGCACACACACACACACACACACACACACGCACGCACGCACGCACGCGCACACACACACACACACACACACACCTACTTGCACATAATCAATCACACGCACACACGCACACACACACCTCCTCCTACCTTTGTAATAATGATACAATAATGACGATACATGACTTCAACTGGGGGAAAAAACTTTTATTTTCCAGGTGACACACACGTTTAGCAGGTTCTATTGGCGATATGGTGTTTAAATAGTAACGCTGTGGGAGATTTGTGACAGGAGGTGAAACACTTACTTCTCAAGGTGAGTAGCCATTGGTGCAGGCATGCGGGCTCGCCCCCATAAACCACCAGCTGTCTGGATGACTTTGACAGCTCACACTTTTCCTTGTAATCTATGATCTGATTTAAAATGAAGAAATACTCAGGTGAATACTATTCAAACAGTTGCCGCTTACCGTACTCCATTCCCTCTGTGTCGCATTTAAAAGGCTCGCTTTCGGGAACAACTTCTTCCCTCATCTATTAGAGAATAAAGTTGTCATCTTTTGGTATCATGATTACATAACACCGTTACATGCAATCCGTTACTGCCCAAGCGTGTATGCAGCATCATAGGGAAAAAAATAGACATGCCCCTAAATGTGCAGGAGACATTGTTTGTTGATAATTCCCTTTTATACGTCCCGTAAATTGCACCTCATTTATTCTTTGTGAATGTCGGTGCAATTGTGACCAGATTAACATCCATCCGTCAATTTCCTAATCTCTTTATCCTCACCTGGGTTGTGGGCGTGCTGGAGCCTCTCCCCAAGCTGTTTTCGGGCAGTAGGCGGGGTACACCCTGAACTGGTTGCCAGCCAATCGCAGGGCACACTGAGACGAACGGTCATTCGTGCTCACCCTCACACGGAGGGAAAATTTAGAGTGTTCAATCAGCCTGCCATGCAACATTTTGTAATGTGGGAGGAAACCTGGAGAAAACCCAGGCATGCACGGGGAGAACATGCAAACTCCACACAGGAGGGCCGGAGTTGGAATCGAACCCTACACCTCTACACTGTAAGGCCGACATGCTCACCAGTCGACCACCGTGCCGCCCAGATTACATTCACTGTGATCTTTGTCGAATAATATTGCTTCTTAAAATGTTGTTCAGGAATCTCATTAAGGGGCTTACATTTTCTGTGAGGTTAAAAATAACAGAACAGTCATACACAATATTGCCTTCATACATACAAAGCTGTTTGTTGTTTGTGTGGCCTAATGAACACAAGGCACTTTGTAGCTGTTATCATCATCTTTAGCGCATAATGCACATAAAGACCACCTCCATGCTGCAAATCTTATTAAAACATGGCATGCAAGCTTGCCTGCAGCAAGCATAGTAACCAACTGGGACATGAATTTTAAATGTCTTCATATTTCAATATTGTATCAAAGTTCTGGCATTCCAGGGGTGTACTGTACCCAATTTCTTCTGCATTTTTCTGGTCCTTACTATTCCCCTAATATTCCCCAAACGTTTAGATGAAAACCATCCAATTGTATGTAGTGTGTAACGGAATCAAGAACTAAGTCACATTTATGTCTTCCTCCCTGGCATCGTTCTGCCATCCATCTTTTTTCAAAAGTGCTTATCCCATTAAAGGTCACAGGTGAGCTGGAGCTGATCTTAGGTGACTTGAGGCTTGAGGCAGGCCACACCCTTAACTGTTTAACAGCCAGTCTCAGAGCACGTACTGTTTGGACAAACAATACTTTGCATTCACACATATGTGCTGTACATTTTAGTTATTAGTTAAACTAACATGAATGTTTTTGGAATGAGCGGAAGAGTGCATCCCTGGTGAAAGCCCACACAACCACGGGGAGAAGACGAAAACACCCCACCGAATTGAGATTCGAACACAGAACCTCTCAACTGTGAGGTATACGTGTTCGCCGCCGTGCTGTTCTCCTTTTTGCGTATTTCAAAGTAAAGATCCTATCCGATCCCAAGATACAATTCTCTTAATTGTTTCCGAGAAGTACAGGCAGCTTGTTTTTCGTCACGCTGGAACACAAGGGAGGCGTTTAACATTAATGATGCAGCATATCAGTGACCTCAGGCATACAGTCCAGCCAGAGTGATAAATAAATATCTTCACTGACTGAGAGAACAGAGTCCTGCAACAGATGGTATGGCTCCAACAGAGTCTCGGGCCTCAGCATCATCTAGTCACTTTGTGATTTTATGATTAAACAGATGTGAGCGGCAGAGTCCACCGAAAATCTGTGGCAAGAACCTTGAACTTGAAACAACTAGAGTTGCTGCAGTTTCAAAAGAAAAGGGAGTCAAATACAAGTCGATTGAAGGGTGTAGGATCTGGCTCGATGACTGCACGAGCAAGATAACGCCTTTCTGGGAAATCATACCGGCGCTATTTTTTTTCGTACTGATGTAGAAATGGAAGATGGCATTTCGGTCTCATTCTCTCTGGTGTCTTGATATTCTTGGCCTTCAGTTTCTCTCTGATACACACATCAAGGCCCCTTCGGGTTGAGGGATGGTTCAGGGAGGTTTTTGCTCTCAAGAAAAACAGTGTGAGTGAAAACACCAATATGGTGTGGTAACTGTGATGAAGCGTGAGACGTGTGTGTGCGTGCGTGTGTGCGTGCGTGTGATCAGATCCGTGCGGCTGAAGTTTGGAAACAGAAAATGCATAAGAGAAATTAGAACATGTTTTATATCCTACTGAATTGAAAAAGAATCATAACTTTGTCCTGATGACCTTCACCAAGTAGGCATGTTCATAGTCGGTTTCTTCACCACAAAATCCCACAGAAACCGAACCGATTTACACCCAAGTTTGTGGGAGTGTCTGTTTATCTTTCCTCAAAAATAGAGAGGGAAAATATGTGTGAGTGTTGAATACGTGTTCTATACATTCAACTGTCGATGAGCTTTCCAGTGTTTGTGACACATTGTGTAATCCCGCACTGCACAACACATTTCAGGATTCGGCTCAGGAGGGAGTGATCACTCGAGACATCCACCGTACCTTCCCTGCCCATGACTACTTCAAAGACTCTGACGGAGATGGACAGGATTCACTCTACAAGATCTGCAAGGTAAGTGTCAAATGTAATGTCGTTCTGTCAGCGATCGGTAAAATCTTTAAAACAGATTTGAATCAAGCAGATGGTAACGCCAAACCCCTTTCAGTACAATCCAAATCGATTCCTCGGAATCAGATTCCCAAAGTTATCTTACAAGGATGGATGGATGGATGGATGGTTGAAGATCTCTGTCATTGTGTTTATCAAGATTGGAAAAGTCACTTGTTAGCACAAAATAATATTTTCTTCCAGTTATTCCTGACAGCTCTGTGAAGAAGATCTTAATGGATTCATCAGAGCCATTGCGTTGTCATTAAATTCGCTTTGTCAAAGGTCCCCGACAAATATAATCTCTGTATATCATCACGTTCAATTAACAGATCTTCATATTTGTATTTCAATCTCTGGTGACTGTATAGAAAAGGGCACCTACATGAAAAAAAAAAAAAAAGTACAGCAACAACGTACATGTTCGATAATCTGTGTGAGAATCACAATTGCTTACGTGACAAATCTGTCCAAAGTTGACTCCTGATAATCGTCAACATAATCGCTGATTTCATTAAAACTCTGACCGCCGCTTTCATTCATCATCCGTACGACTGAGGCAAAATACCTGAAACGGATGCAATATTGGGTGCCAAGATACACAATTATGGCGATCACAATTGTGTTTTATCTAAAAGTCAAATGTAGTTTTTGATAATGGATGGGTGGATAAATGAATAACTAAATGGTCACACTTTTGTATTTTGTACTATCAGCACTGTGGGAGGACCTGTCAGGGTGGGTTTACATCCGGTCTGAACCCAAGTAGGTCAGTGGTGAGCTGGCCTTCATTTGTATGCAAATTCATGTAGATTTGCTGCTGATAAGGTTGGCCGGATCTTGAGGCATGAGTGGGTTACAGCACAGAGGATCCAGGACCCATTGTAAATTGTTCATCTGCACATGAATCTACTCGGTAATATGCGGGGAGTCGTTAATTTTCTAACCTTTTATTCTCCAGGAAAGGTCAATTGGGCTGTGTGAACTTTTTTGGTGACAGTCTGCTTCATTTTGTTCATGTTCCATCCTGCCCCGCTTCCAACTAACCTCTACAAGAATGGGTTATTGCTTAGCATTCGGGGTTAAGTGTCTCTCTCCTGGGAAATTGGACGGTTTTAAAGAAAAGAAAAAAAAAGTGGACATTTATTCTCTCTTAGGTTCTTCAAACCTGTCAGATCTCCATGGGGTTAAGAATACGGATATTTACTTGCCTTAAACTGATGCTATTGACGTGATCATGGATGAGACTATATCAAGTCTTGATTCAGGGCAACTTGTTATCCTGCCTTCATTTCTGTCATAGTGACCCTTGCATGCATCCTGTAACCTGATAACAAGATAAGCTGTCCACTGAAATGGTTAAAATATAGCGACAGGATTTTTTTGTGCATCACTTTTTATTCTGAATTTACCGTTCTCGAATAACAACCATTTCTTTTAAAATGACAATCACCTCTTTACAATGTATGTATCACGAGAAAAATGTGTTGCCATTTAAATGAAACAGAAGAGTATAACCTATTGTCATGCAGTGTTGAATTCCTCAATACCTATTGGACCAAACGACTTGTTTGATCACGGATGGGCAACGTAAACCGTGGAGGAGCGCACAATTTTTCGTTCTTTAATATCATATCCAAAGTCGAATGCAGGCAGATTTTAAGAAAGAATTAGAATTGTCTTGAAATAGGTGTCTGGTTTACAATAGATTCGAATACTTCAGCCTGCTGAGCCTGTTATGTACTCAGGCGAACAAATTTAGATTTCTCCCACCAGGACCTCCCCCATCCATCTGTCAACCAACATGTCACCTTGCTGAGTTGGGGAATGTGTGAATACCACACTCCATCAAGCATGTCAGCATGGAGATTATAATCCAGGCAGTTCCACAAGACATCACCGTTACCTGTACATCAAAGGCAAAATTAGGCAAATTGATCAAACCCTGACGTCTTGTACGAATTCTTAAGAAAGGGGCAGGGAATCAGATACCTGACTGCTGATTCACTCAATAACTCAGCTTTGGATAGATACATGCAGAATAAATGATGATGTATATTTCAAAGCATTTTCATTTTCACAGTTAAACATTTTGATGTCACGATAATTTTCTCGTTTTTATTTAAACTGTGTTTTGTATTTCAGGTCTTGTGAAACGAAATACTTGAAGGGTCAAAAATCACAGTTTGTGAGTCAAAATTGGTATTTTGCACGGAGCTCCGAACAGCTATAGAAATCAATGAACATTTGTTACACCCGTAACACATCTGGATTCTTCCAAAGATTTTCCCAAAAAAATCATCAGAGTGGCCACCACTTACCAAGGGCTCATTTCCCCTCAATGCGGGATTTGGGAAGTAGGTAGCACAGGAGCGCCAGTGGCTGCCTCCTAACTAATCGGGGGACAAAAAGTTATTTTGAGTTTTGTACTATCTTTGGTTTCCCCCTAGTTTTTAACCAACAGACAGTAATACTTCGCAGTGTTAGCAGATATTTGTTACAGATAAAAGACAGATTGAAAAATGTTAAATCTCAGAAATACATGTGAGAGTTCAATATTTTCTCTCTGACTTGTGAAACACCAGGAACGCACACAAATGTGCTTAAATAGAACCGAAAGCCTAACTAAGCCGAACTTCGTTGTCATTGGTGCAGATGCAATGAAATTGGGTCATATTTGGACTTAGAATGCATAATAGCTCAAGATTACCTGAATTGCAATGCTTTTGAAGCTGGGGTCTTCAATCCTGTTCCTCGAGGGCCACTGTCCTGCCCGTTTCCCGTCTCCCCCTGATTCAAATGATCAGCATTATTATCCAGCTTCTGCAGACCTTGCTAATTATCGAGGAGCAGGATTGACGACGCCACGCCTACTTTCAAGTCTAATATTAAGAGTGACTGCGATGAAATATGCAACACCGGGGCATACTCAAAAATCAACAATCTTCTACAATTTAAAAAAAAAAAGTGTCTTCTTAGTGACTAAAAATCTGAACAATTCCTAAAATATTATATTGCTGTCAATAATACCGTTATTGTTCCTAGACACGTAAATATTGCGCATAGCTATGCAGTGTTGAATTGTGTTTGATAAACTATTCTTTATTACCTTTTTCTGTTTTCTTTTCCCCTCTCTTTAAGGCCTATGCTGTCTATGATGAGGAAATTGGATACTGCCAGGGTCAGTCATTCCTTGCAGCTGTCCTGCTGCTACATGTAAGTAAACCTCGATACACACACACATATATACACACAAATACAGAGAGAGAGAGAGAGAGAGAGAGAGAAATCATTTCAAAACTTTTTCCACTATTGATATAACCTATAACAACCACTTTTAACTAGGGATATGAATAAATTCAGAAATAACCGATCACATGCAAACACATGTTGAATGAGATCCAGCACATAGCTGTCATCATTTAAAGTACCTCACCACAGGTACAGTTCAGCTGTTGCAGTATGCTTCTCCTGACATCATTCATTTATCAGCACGTCTTAGCACAAGGTCCACAGAGAGCTTCCACAGTATTAGTGGGAGCTCATTGTTCCAAGGTATCAATCAGGAGAAGAGTACAGAAGAATTTGCAATGTTAATAAGTTTGAACAAAAAGAAGACAGTTGTCATTGTTGAAAAAGAACAACTGGTCAGATAAGCTGTCAAGAGGTCAGCAGCCACACTGAAGTAGCTTCAGGAATGTCAGGCAAGCACAGGTCATGGTGAGTGGCTGCTTGGTTCAGTGGGTAAAACAGCTGACATCTGACACGGGGACCGCTGTTCAAATCCTGGTCAGGGCAAATGGTAACATCTCGAGGCAAGACCCTTTACACTACATGCGGATTTCCAGCTGAGTTGTAGGGAAAAAAGAATATTGGTACGTTTTTGGAGTGGTCAAAGTGAAAAAGTCCAGATGTGAATCCAATTGAAATGCTGTGGCATGATCGTAAAAAGGTTGTTCACGCAAGGGACTAAAGTCTGCCAGGTAGTCAAAATGCTTGACTTCAGGTGAAGCTGCTGAGGCTGGCAAACTAAATAAAAAACGTGTCAGTGTTGGCACAAAACCTACGGGCTTCTGTTAGAAACAGCCACGGTGCCAGGATTTTTTTTCTCTCCTGGGTTTTAGGAGCTTAAAGGGGACATGACCGATAGGAGGTTTACTTTCTGAAGTTTTTCTTTTCAGTGAAAGCCTGATACACAGCACAACCTTGTTGGATTTCACAGGAGTCTAAACAAAATTTGGCCAAAGAATATCCAACAAAAAAACAAAATACTCGTGACCACACGACAATTACAAAATCGTTAACCTAATCACAAGCAAATGAAAGAATCGATCCGGTCATGGGAGTGAGCTATCAAAGGAAACACGGCTGCTACAAAGCAGCGGTCCCCAACCCTTTTTTTGCCCCACGGACCGGTTTAATGTCAGACAATATTTTCAGGGACCGGCCTTTAAGGTGCGACTGATAAATACAACAAAATAATATGATATGACCTGCAGGAAAACGGTGGTGTTTTCGAAACTTAATAATAAACCCAACTCATGACAAGAGGAACGTCCTATTTGGCCACAACACTCTCTGTTCTCTCTGGTCATGATTAAACATGCTTTCAAAATAATATACACCGCAAATACAAAGTGCATGAAAAATACAACTCACCATCGCCACAAATTATGCGGAGTGGGCTTGGTGCATGGGAATCTCCCCTTGAGATAAATCCGTGTTTTAGGTAGGACTCCTTATTGTGTCGCCTTTTTTTTCTTGGAAGTTGTCAGCTTCTCTTCTGTCTCCTGACTGGGCCTTTCCCCCTTCCAAAAAACATTAATTTTTTTACTCATTTTGCTAGCTCCCCGGATTCATTTTAGCGGTAACCTATCATGTGACCGAGAAGCTCGCCTTGACCTGCGTCAAGAGTGACATACTGTAGAAGGATGTAACAGAGAATCTGGTATTTTTCAAAATAAAATATCTTTCAGATTCCAAATAAATAAAACGGAAGTAATGTAAGTTCTTTATTCTTTCTTTGCGGCCCGGCACCAAATGACCCATGGACCGGTACCGGTCCACGGCCCTGGGGTTGGGGACCACTGCTACAAAGGACTACAAGCACCAGTGCAAAAATGGAGCAAGAGTGGGAAGTTAGGGTGTTGAATAGAAAATAAAATAGGCAGGCTCAATATATTATTATCTAATAAATTGTAATAACATAAAATGTAATTGTATATACTGTAAAAATTTGATATATGTGTGTGTGTGTGTGTGTGTGTGTGTGTGTGTGTGTGTGTGTGTGTGTGTGTGTGTGTGTGGCTTTAAAATCATACTGTTCCTCCATTTGTATGGGGATCCGCATTTAAAGTTGCGTCCGATTGGTGAAAGGCAGGTAAAAGCAAAAAAAAAAAAATTCCACACGAAACTCATTGCACCTCTTTGAGATACGCATATCGCACGTGCTATTATCGTGGCGATGATATTTCGATACATTGTGCAGCCCGAGAAGTTGTGAGGTTGTGTGGATTACACATGTTAGGATGTGTAGAGGAAAAAGGCAGGCAGGTTCAAAAAGAAAGAAGGAACAGAGGTGATAGAGAAGATGTGCAGAATATTAAGAGGCGCTCAAGTTCACCTGCAGCACATTCAGCCCCAAACATAAACTGTCGCTGATAAAATGCCATCTCATGGCCTCAGTGTGTGTGTGTCTGTGTGTGCGCGCATGTGTGTGTGCATGTGTGTCTGTGTTGGAGAGTAAGAGACTGCCTTTGGATGAGACTGCACATTCCATGAGACTCAGCAGAGCTCATATTTTCATCCATAGATGCTGGTAATACATGTTGTTATTCACACATTTGTTCAAGCCAGATGTAATTTTACAAAGGTAATCGTAACCAGCTCGTAGTAAACTTATTTATTTTTCCCCCCCATTTGTCAAGTCACAAATGTGTTGACTTACTGAACCTTGCAGTAAAGATGAATTCTCAATGTTTGGGAACCATGCGCTGATACAGATACAGAGACATATTTCAGATTTAGAAACGTATAAATTATTACTGTTGTTTCAGATGCCTGAGGAACAGGCCTTTTGTGTGTTGGTGAAAATCATGTTCGAGTATGGCCTCAGAGCTCTCTACAAAAACAACTTTGAAGATCTTCACTGCAAGTTCTATCAGCTTGAGAAGCTCATGCAGGTATGTGGCCACGCAATCTTTTCGACATGATTGAAATTGAAACTCTGCATTAATGCTTGGTAATATGTGGAGCCTGCCTCGATTGAGTGACAGCTATTTGCACGTAACAAGGGTTTGACCGCAGTTTAGTTTTGTACATTACATTGTTAATTTAACGCTTCATTGCAAGAGCGAGAAGAAAAGAGAATTTTAGTGCCAGACAGCGAAACAATGCGCCACACTATGATTACAATGACAATGTTTATTAATCTACATTTTATTCCAGATTTTAGGCATGTGCCGTTTTTCTTCATTTTCCTAAATCATCAACAATAACTATAAATTAGCTTTTATAATATTTGGGATT
Organism: Hippocampus comes; assembly: GCF_001891065.2. Classification (NCBI taxonomy): domain Eukaryota; kingdom Metazoa; phylum Chordata; class Actinopteri; order Syngnathiformes; family Syngnathidae; genus Hippocampus; species Hippocampus comes. The sequence continues at coordinate 3,059,268 of NW_017805467.1, read as the reverse complement.
TTATCAAACTATCACAATGATAACGGAAGTTCATTTGTGCAAATTTACTCAAACTACAGTGTTCCAAATTATTATGCACAACAATTGAACTTAAAAATAGATTGCAAAGAACTCTAAACAAAATATGTTGTACCATGTTTTCCCGAGTATAAGTTGCAGTTTTTTTCATAGTTTGGCCGGGGGTGCGATTTATACTCTGGAGCGACTTATGTGTGAAATGGTTAACACATTGTACACCTCACGTCATTTTCACATTAAACCGCAAGAGGGTGCTCTCGGCCTGTGTTGATACTTTCCATGTTGGCGGTAACTGAGAAAAACAACTGACGATGACTCTGACGAAAGCGACTTAGAAGAGGAAGCGCTGCATCTTCTACCTCCGGAGTTGGCGGAGTTGTTTGAAAGTGACACACAGGCACGTTCTCAGTTTGTTGTTTATGCGTCATGTAAGGTTAACATATCGTAGACTTATTCAGCGTGTTGTTTTTTATTTTAATTTTAAATTGCCTTTCAACATGGCATGTATGTTTTTGGTGTTGAATTTTATCAAATAAATTTCCCCCCAAAATGTGACTTATACTCCAGTGCGACTGATATGTTTTTTCCTTCTTAATTATGCATTTTTTGGCTGGTGCGATTTATAATCTGGAGCGACGTATAATCCGAAAAATACAGTATCTCTCTTGTAAAACAAATGGTTAATTTGACCGCAAAACATGTCTGCCAATCAAAGTACTTGAACATCGGGGCCGCTCATTGATGTTACCCTAACGTCCACGTTTAGTTGCTGCCCTTCTGCACATGTTCTTCCGACTGCAAAGACGCAAGGTGCTTCAAATACCTGCTTGCTGCCCGTCAATGGATTTTTTTTTTCAGCTGCCCACTTAATACGATGCATTTGCCTGACAAAAACAGTCCTTTTTATGCTTTCATCAGAAAGAACCCATTTGCTCGCTGAGTCACACTAATTATTCTACAGTACACTGATTCTCTTGAATGATTTTTCTTTCATAAAGCATTGTACTATCAAACACTGTTCATCAGCAAAAAGAGCCTCCCTTCCGCCTGAAAACTGACTTGAATCACTCAATTCTAGGGGGAGAAAAAATATGCAATCACCCCGCAATTTCTATTCCCAAAGCTAACACCTGCATCAGATTAGATCGGCTCCTTAGTCTGCAGTTAAACAGTAGTCACTGGGAGAGCTGTTGCACCAAGTGGACTGACATGAATCAGATGCTGCGTTTGAGGATGGCGGGATCCGACCCCAAAGCGTTCGACAACAACAAAAATGGCTAAATTGTTGTTCTGGTTCATCACACATGTTTATTTCCAGCAAACCTTCTTCATAATTTCCTTCATTTATTTAATGCTTGTGGAGGCTCTCAGTCGTACAGGAAAGTTCCATCGTCGAAAGGCTTCCGTCAGTCGTCATCTGTACCTGTGGGTAAAAAACAAAAAACAAAAAAGGACGTTTCGCTTCTCTCACAGAAGCTTCGCCAGCGGTAGACAACTCTGAAGTCTCCATGAAGACTCCGGGAAATTGCTCTGCGCTAAAAAGCTGAGCGTGGCCTATTTGAGGACTGGGTGGGGATGGTTAGTCACGGGCGTGACTAAATTCATTTATTTAAATAAATGAATCTTACATCTTGAAAGCATTTCATTCATTTCATCAAATAACTTCATGCAGGAAGATAATGGCATATCTTCATGCAGTCACTACAACACACGCTGTGTTGTGTAAAGTTATTTTGAATAACTAATAAATATATTTTTTAAATAATAATAATGTAGTAGTAAATAACGCTGAATATTTGTTGATAATCTTTGTCTCCATGGGGTCACCATTGGCGAGTGACGTCACTTTGAAGTTGGTCTCTGAACTTGGGGTCCTTTTTTTTCTCGACTTCTCAACTTGGACCTCCTGGTTCTTTCTCATATAATTTTTGTGAATCAGATGTCGTAAAAATCAGACTTCCCACCTTCCTTGAATGCAGCAAGGGCTCCAAAACGAGATTTTTATGAAGAAAACATGCAAACTGCCACTCTCACTGATGATATGGGGCTGCATGTCAGGTAAAGGCACTGGGGGACATGGCTGTCATTATAGCTTCAATAAATGCAGAAGTTTACATCGTCATTTGAGACACTTTTCTCATCCCATCTATTGAAAGGACATTTGGAGATGACAACATCATTTTTCAAGATGATAATGCACCTAGCCATAGAGCAAAACCTGTGAAAACAATCCTTGAATAAAGACGCACAAGGTCGATGTGATACACTGCAAATAGTTCGGATCTCAAAATCTGAAGAAAGTGGTCCATGACGAGGCTATAACCTGCAAAGCTGATCTGGCAAAAGCAATCACAGGAAGTTAGAGCCAGATTAATGAAGAGTACTGTTGATCACTCACTAAGTGCCTCTGAGACTGCGAGCTGTTATAAAGGCCACAGGTGGTGAATCAAAGTACTCGTGGCGTGTTGAAGTGTTCTTTTGTTGTTGTTGTTTTCATTATTCCATTTTTTCTTTCCTCAGAATTTAGTGATTCCATATTTTTCCCCCTTTGCTGGTCTAAAGACATTTGTCAAAGATTATTTTTAGCTTTACACAGGTATTGCTCAGTTTGTCAGAAAAGTTTTTGTTTAAAGGGGACATGTTAAGGAAAGCGGGCGTACTATGATACCTTTACTTGGGTCTCTGGCATGCTTATCCACCCATCATTAGTCAGCCATGTAATATTTCTTGGGAGCTTTTAATGTCCTATAGCACGGCTGTGTATGAATGAGCTCTTTGCATGTAGTCTCCCGCATTACTGAAATACGGCCCGGTCCTATCCAGTTTTTGGGGATTTGTCCAAACTCATAGTCAAGCTGCTTAGTTTCAGTATCTCTTCCTATCATTGTGGTTACGTCAGATATGTATTATCAATTTCACTAGCGATGGACGGAAACATCATCTCTTTGCATGATGATTTGCACACACAACAATGTTCTCTGTCTTGTTTGATCTGAGGTCACACCATTAGGTGCAAAGAGATTCAGATTCAGATTCAGAAAACTTTATTCAACCCCATGGGGTAATTGGACTTAACAGGCACGCTTTGCACAAGAAACATGAAAAACAAAGACGAACATGGGATACAGTGCGAAGGGCCTGTCGGTAATCGCCGTAAGTACAGCGCCCCGACATCTTAGATGAGAAAAGTAAACACTAGGGAAGGAGGGGATAAAAAAACCATGCTCGAACTATCCTCTTCTGAGGATAATTTAAGTCTAGGAGAAAAAAAAAAAAAGAGCCCACTTCTCACGGCCATTTTTCTCCCACTAGCCATCGCACGACTGGCTAGCTACTAACCTTCCAGCTACACGACGAGAACCCCCATTTGTGGTAAACACCTATTCGAGGTTTTTACAAAAATCTTCCCAACACATTGATAATGGGTATCAATTCTACATGGAATTTTTGCTATTCGCAGGCTGGCCCTGTCCCTGTCTATCCTCCGCCAATAGCAGGGGTCCACTGTATTGCATAATCGCATTTACACTGATTGTTTGCACTTGATTTTGTTTTCCTGTTTATAAAGTCCCCCGTCTTATCCCTCTCACTTTCCTTCTTCTTTTCTAGGAACAGCAACCCGAACTCTGGTCCCATTTCCAAGAACTGAACCTGGAGGCACACATGTATGCCTCCCAGTGGTTCCTCACCCTCTTCACTGCCAAGTTCCCCCTTTGCATGGTTTTCCACATCACTGATCTTCTGCTTTGTGAGGTACAGTTAGAAAAAGTGCACTACATTATCCTGAAATTGGGATAGATGTTTTTCTAAGTGAGGGGAAATAGTGTCAAGGAAGCAATAGGCAGTATGGCCAGAGCAAGGTTAGTATGAGCAGTTGTCTACAAAACGGACAAAGAGACAGCTGAAAGGGAGTTGTTTAGTTTGGATCATACACAGTAGGTGTCAAGGCCCTAAGTAGAAAGCACAGCTATATAACCATCAGCATCAATCCAAAGTGGATGCACCCTGCCCTTTGATTTGATCTTTCTACACTGCCTAATCAATAGAGATTTGCCAGTCAGGCTTTTAGGTTGACAAAATCGTAAATACAAAGCTATTAGGAATCCTTACCCTGCCCCGATTCTGATTCTGAAATTTAGAAAGATTGTGTCTGTAAAATCCTGTTCTTTAATGGTGTTTTTTTTAGTGGGTATAATGGTATGAGATTGCCTATTGTGCATTAATAGCATTTGTCTAGTCTACAGTCCACTCAGTCCTACATAACGCTATAACACAATCATCTATACACTCGGTTAAGTAGATGAGAGCATCAAAACAAACCCTTTCCCTCAGCAGCTCCTTCATATCACATCTCCTGCCTAAAATTATTCATAGTGTCATCACGAGGGATTAGATTACACTTTCGCTCAAATCACCTAATCCCATTCATTAAAGATAGCATTGCAGAATATATTCCTTGATTACATTTGGAATCCCACCTAGTGCCGTGATCTAGTGTTTCATCCCACACATTAAACAGCAGTCATTTTGACTGTTGAATAAAACATTCAATAGGACGGATATCGATTTCGATCAACCTTTGCACAGAGGCCAGGCATGCAGCAAGAGCATTATGGTGAGGATCTGAATGATACATGAATCCACGGCGGACGGGATGTTGGCACATCCTCACAGGATGGGAGTTGGGATTTTGAATCCGGGATCTGGCCTTCTTGTGTGGAATTTACATGTTCCTTTACAGGATCTTCTTGTTTGTGTGGGTGTTTTCTGGGTATTTCCTAACATGCATGTGAGGTTCAATGTCAATATGATTCATTTGAACCCTGTGATTAGCTGATGACCAGTTGTGGGTGCGCCTTGCCGTGTCAACTGGAATAGGTTCCAACACAGCCATGACCCACAAGAGCATCATGTATACCACAGGTGTCAAACTCAAGGCTCGGGGGCCATATCCGGCCCGCCAGGTCATCTTATGTGGCCCGCGAAAGCAAATCATTTGTGTCAACTTGCTAAAATCTGTACCGAAATGTCAGATTGCCATGTGTAATAAATAACGTTGAGATTTTGCAATAATTTTGTTACCCTGTTTACACTCACTTGAACAATAATTGAACAAACTATTGTAATTGACTTGACCGATTTCAAAACTAGTAATCTATTAATTTGTTGTGTACAAGTGATCATTTTCTGGTTTCACTGTCATGACGGCCCCCCGAGGCAAGACGTAACTCTAAATTGGCCCGCGACTAAAATGAGTTTGACACCACTGATGTATACTGTATAGAAATTAGATGGATGGTCTTCATAGCATTAATGGAACCTTCCACTCTACAGAAATCATGCTCATAATGACTCTTCACCCTTCATTAACTCGGAAGCAATCTGTCAACTAACAGATGGGCAAGTCAACACAAATAGGGTGCCACACATTTTTCTAACAGTTCTTGCGCTTGGGAAAGTACAGTTACGTATGGTTGTTTTATTGTTACTTAAAAGCGAGAACGAGAAATGCGAATTTGAACAAGAAAAGGCGGGTATACGGGTATCTTATCAATCATCACACCAACGTAAGCAATTCCAAACACAATTCCATTGAAGTTGGGACGTTGTGTTGAACATGCTAAGTAAAAAGCTCACCTCTTCATCTCTGCGAGGTTACAAAGAGGAGTTTGAGTCTTTTTTGCTACATGTCCCGGCTTTTTTGGAAGGTGTTGCAGCCATAAAATTCTAATATAATGAGTATTTGCTAAACACAATCGTGTTTATCTGTTTGAACCTTAACTATCTTGCCTTTGTAGTGCAGTCATTTAAATATAGGTCGAATGTGATTTGCAAGTCATTGTGTTCTGCTTTTATTTATGTTGCACACAATGTCCCAACTTCATTGGAATTCGGTTTGTACGTAATACGGTTAAGTGCTGTAAAGAGAAAATATATATTGTCTTGATTTCTCGATCATGTAATGAAAATTCTTACAACTCTTAGTATCAATTTAGAAATTAGAATCATTCGAAATGTTCAAAACTTCTCTGACAAATACGTTGACTCATTTTGGTCAAACATTTTTGCCCCTCTCATCTGTCCTGGCCTGTTTTTCAAAAATACATTTTCTCATTGCCTCTTTTTTTTTCTTTTCCTCCCACTCTTCCTGTCCTCCCACTTGCCCCCAGCAGAACAATAAGAAGCTTCCCAGGTTTTTCTCAGCCATTGAACCGCATGATAAGAATCTGTTCGTTAAACCTCCACTCTCATCTCCTGCTACTTTGACAGCTGTTCTCCTTATGTATTATTTTCTCTACACCGTCACCGTTCTGTGTTCACGTTTTCCTTGTTAAATAACCACTGTTGGAAATAGAAATACTGTAGTTCGGTTCAGGGTCAAATTGTTGCCAACCTATAAGACAGGGGTGTCAGACTCATTTGTCGCAGGCCACATTGTAGTTACGGTTTCCCTTGGAGGGTTGTTATGAATTTTGGGAAACCATATAAATGTTTAATGACCTCCACATATTACATATACAGCGCACAACAAATTGATGGATAACTAGTTTTAAAATCAGAAGTCAAGAATAATGACTGTTATTGCGGATTACATATGACAGTTTGAAATTTTGGTTCAGACTTTAGCAAGCATCATGGACCTTGACATGCTTGATTTGCTTTCACGGGCCACATAAAATGATGTGACGGGCCAGATCTGGCCCCCGGGCCTTGACTTTGACACCTGTGCTATTAGACCTTTACTGACGAAACAGTATAAAGACTAAACGCAAATGACTTTGCGGCATTATTTTCCAACTCAAAGTAGACTTGGCTATATTGTACACACTGGCCTGAGCAGATATGAATGTTCTAAATGTCTGACCACATGGCCCATATGCATCAACCAGCAAACGACTCTTTGTCCCTGAATTGCAAGGACAAGCACACCAGTGGCAAATGACAGCGATGCGGTGTCAGTCCGGTGCAATCGATGCGGAGCGTCAAAAATGAGCAGCTGCCTTAAAGAGAAAACCAAATAAGATTTTAACCAAATACTGTAGTCTTGTGGAATTCGTCTTTCTTGAGCTGTGGTCTTGTGAGATATCCAGACTGTACAGTGTGATGTCAAACATGACGACTGTTAAAATAACCACGATATAGCAATAAGAAACACTTTCATAATGATAATTAACAGGTCTTTCAGTGTGGATATGACACCATGTTTAACGCGCACATGATAATGACCGAAAACACAAAAGCCAGCATCAGTTTATGATTTTCAACATTGAATATCTTCCAGTGGATTTCATTCCATCTTTACTATTTCTCCTCTAATCTGCCCTGTCGCGTTCCCAGTCTATAATCACAGCCCAGCTTTCTGTGCGTTTATCCTCCCCTCTTGTATAAATCCATTTCCCTCTCACAAACGTTCTCCAAACACAAACCTCTTCGATCCTGACTCAGCACTGTAGCGCCATCTTGAGGCCTCTGCAAATCAGCGCGTGAAGACAGCACTCCCCTTTGCCTTCCTTATTTTTAGTGCTGTCTGGATATTTTTAGCTCGGTGTTGCCATGTGAACTCATCACAGAGACTAAGGAGACGTGGGTGTTCCCGCAGAGCTCCCAGCTCTGCATTCTCTTCACGTGTCATAATCACATATATGATGTATGGGAGAGACATCTTAGTCCAAGCACTAATTCACATATTAATCCGCTTTTAATGTGTTCCTGATTTTAACATGGCGGCAAATAAAATGTTGTCTTTTGACCTATTTTTTATATCTGAATGATTGAGGAGATTATTTATTTGTGTTGCAGGGTCTGAACGTCATCTTCAATGTTGCCTTGGCTCTGCTCAAGGTTAGTAACCTCACCTCATTCATTGACACACCTTCCACTTAAAATAGCTCGATTGTTACTGTCGACAGCATTTTTTTTTCCAATTTCCCGTCCACATTTAGGTTTGACAACCAAAACACAAAGCATCATCGAGCAGTGATCATGGGGATATACACTCCCCTATGCACAGTGCTTCAATGGTGTTTTGTAAAACTGAATGGTGGAGTCGAGTGGCTGTAGTAGCTGCAGCTGAGGGAGAGGTCTTTTTTTTTAATGTTCATTGTCACTCCTCCTTTTATATTTTGGGGATTTTTGACACATTGACAATTTGACACAGGGGATGGGGATACACTCTTAACCTCTCTGCCTTGTGTCGTATGGAGTGTGTTGTACTGTATATGGTCTCTATCAACACTTCTGGTACTTCTAGTTACTTCTGGTACTTTGATTATCCTAAACAATATATGCACAGCTGTGATCACAGGTACTAAACGTTTCGATGCTGACAACGCCTTGCGCACTTGTACTTGTAACTTGTAACACTTCCATTCTGATCGAAGATCAAACAGTGATCATCAAAACAGAACTCACGGTCTGAAATGAGTGCAGGTTTTCTCTGAACCACTTTGTTGTTTTTGTCTGAGTGGTGTGGAATTCCTGTTTGTTGTGTTACCCGATCTTCTTGTGGTTTGTTGTATCGATTCATTCGGCACAGTCATATTGCGTATGGAAGATTGATTGTGGGCAATCATCAATCATCTTTATTCATGTATTGCAGAACACGGAGAACAAGCTTTCTTCTGTCCTCTAGGTTTGGTGTCCACTTGATTCCATGATTAATATAGGAAAATAAGATTAGACCCTTAACAATGACAACAACACAATGAGTTCAATATGAATCATGTTCAAAAAGGATAGGAAGAAGTGCTAAAGACTTTTCTAGTCATACTTACTTCCAGACATTGTTCACAGCAACAAAATTCTCTCCGGTTTCACATCAATCTCTGGAATCTAAAAGTATTCACACAAGAAGAAACAAACAATCAGTGCTGATCTTACCAGCAGTTTTGGGCAAATTACTTCCAAACTGTAATATTATTCACATTACTAGTTACCGGTACGTGCATCTGAATGTAATGTTTCTTTCGAGTGCAGTATTACCATCTTTATACAAGTAATATAATCATTTGATTTATTTATGCTTTTGACTTTTGAAAAGGAAAACGCTACATTTGGACCCATAACAGGTGAAGTTCATTTGTAATGAGGACCTGAATGTATACAATGTTGGGTATCATGTTAAATGTATCGATTCTGTGATAGGAGATCACTGCCCTTGATTAATATTTATATTTAATATCACTCACAAGATGTATTTTTCTTTTAAATATAAATATTATAACTTATATTTGGTCCAGTAAAAAAAATGTAATTTAATTCCAGACCGTACAACATAAATGAAATTATCAACATACTCGAATTAATTTACACACATGGTAAAGACGAGTTTATACTGCGAAGATGCGTTGCTATTATTAATTTTTAAAAATATATTTTTTTTAATGTATTGAAGTATATTTGATAACTGGTCTGACAAATAATAATGATAGATGGATAGATGAGTGTATAATTGATAATTGGTCTAACAAAAGAGTCAGACAGACAGACAGACAGACAGATAGCTTGACCGACAGACAGATTTTGATTGAGTGATCTGACCTGAGCTCATCTTTTCTTCTTTTTTCTTTATCATTAAAAAAAATGAACAAAACATGATTCAAACTTCAGTGAGTTGTGAAGACAAAGGTTTGAGGTGAATTGAATGAACAAATGGAAATAATAAGCGAGTACATCCGCTCTTATTTAATGGGGCATAATGTAGTTTGTGCGATTGGAGTTGCCATATATCATGGCATAGGCCTTCCGCCCAGAGACAGACTCACTGATTTCCATTTGCTAGCTAACTGCTAATTACAGTAAAAGCCATTTTGCATCCTGCGATTGATGGCTCATTCATTCTAAAAAGCACAGTGGCTCTTAATTCTTCACATTTCTCAGCACTGCTTTTTATATAGGTTTGTTCCTGCGTGTACTTTGATTGTGTTTTGCATTTTATTTCATGAAACCATGACTGTTAATGGTCTGAAAAACAATGATACATTGCAATACATTCCCTAGTGAGCGCTGTATGACACATTTGTCTGTTTCTGGTCATTGATCAGAAATCGGTGCAGTGCAATAATTTCATATCTGTTGGTGTCAGAAGCTCATTTTCAAGAAGGCTGCTGCCCACATCTTGCACGGCTAATTCATGCTGTGGTCTTGCATTTTTTAAATCTTAAGCTTGACATTCTCTATTTCTGGCAAATTTGTATTGTCGTGAACATAAAAATGTTGCACGAGAGGATCAGAAAAGCAAAAGTAAGAACGGGTTCTCTCATGCACCAATAATTTTACATAAACAGTAACACAACAACCTTGTAAGTTCAGAATAATATTAGTAGTAGTTGTAGTCGAAGTAGTAATACTACTTGTAGTAGTAGTAGTAGTGATGAATCAAAATGTAGAAAGAAAATACTTGTGCAGTTCAAAACAAACTTAGATGAAAGATGAAAATAATCAACCTTTAAACAATGCATGTTTATATTTTTCGATACTATTAATATTTTACATGATTATGTTAAAATAATGATGTATTCCTGTTCATTATCCGAGCAATGATATACACTTTACCAAAAAGACGTACAACGTGGAGGCAATACTGGGCATTGGGAACAAATGAGGATGTTAGGTGGGTGGAATAGGATTCCACTGCCAGCCTCCTATTGGCCAGCCATGACGACATTCTATCCGCTTCCCTCTCCCTCCATCGCGTTCTCCTCTCCACTCTCATCCCCCTCCCTCCATCTGGGTCCGGCTCCCTCCCTTTCCTTCTTTACCATCATCATCCACATCACTCCTCACTCACAGAATGTAAGGTGTACCATACCATCAGCTATTTGGACGTGGAGGAATAAAGCTTTTTTAAATTATTTTTCTTTTTTTTTTCTAATTTACATTCTGTTCTTCCTCACCAACATAAATGCCTGTATGGAGCGGAGCCTCTTCTCGTCGCCTTCAGTTTTTCATTCTGTCTCAATGCTTTGACCCACAACCTCTGCCTCCACATCTCCAGTCATCTGCTGGATTGATATTTTTGCAGCACGCTACCTCCAACCAGCAAACGGATTGCAACAAAGATGACCTGCTAACTGCTATAGGTTTGTTCCTGCGTGTACTTTGATTGTGTTTTGCATTTTATTTCATGAAACCATGACTGTTAATGGTCTGAAAAACAATGATACATTGCAATACATTCCCTAGTGAGCGCTGTATGACACATTTGTCTGTTTCTGGTCATTGATCAGAAATCGGTGCAGTGCAATAATTTCATATCTGTTGGTGTCAGAAGCTCATTTTCAAGAAGGCTGCTGCCCACATCTTGCACGGCTAATTCATGCTGTGGTCTTGCATTTTTTAAATCTTAAGCTTGACATTCTCTATTTCTGGCAAATTTGTATTGTCGTGAACATAAAAATGTTGCACGAGAGGATCAGAAAAGCAAAAGTAAGAACGGGTTCTCTCATGCACCAATAATTTTACATAAACAGTAACACAACAACCTTGTAAGTTCAGAATAATATTAGTAGTAGTTGTAGTCGAAGTAGTAATACTACTTGTAGTAGTAGTAGTAGTGATGAATCAAAATGTAGAAAGAAAATACTTGTGCAGTTCAAAACAAACTTAGATGAAAGATGAAAATAATCAACCTTTAAACAATGCATGTTTATATTTTTCGATACTATTAATATTTTACATGATTATGTTAAAATAATGATGTATTCCTGTTCATTATCCGAGCAATGATATACACTTTACCAAAAAGACGTACAACGTGGAGGCAATACTGGGCATTGGGAACAAATGAGGATGTTAGGTGGGTGGAATAGGATTCCACTGCCAGCCTCCTATTGGCCAGCCATGACGACATTCTATCCGCTTCCCTCTCCCTCCATCGCGTTCTCCTCTCCACTCTCATCCCCCTCCCTCCATCTGGGTCCGGCTCCCTCCCTTTCCTTCTTTACCATCATCATCCACATCACTCCTCACTCACAGAATGTAAGGTGTACCATACCATCAGCTATTTGGACGTGGAGGAATAAAGCTTTTTTAAATTATTTTTCTTTTTTTTTTCTAATTTACATTCTGTTCTTCCTCACCAACATAAATGCCTGTATGGAGCGGAGCCTCTTCTCGTCGCCTTCAGTTTTTCATTCTGTCTCAATGCTTTGACCCACAACCTCTGCCTCCACATCTCCAGTCATCTGCTGGATTGATATTTTTGCAGCACGCTACCTCCAACCAGCAAACGGATTGCAACAAAGATGACCTGCTAACTGCTAGCCATTAGCTGTTAGCATCACAAAGAGACATTGACAACAAGACTGGCAGTGGCCTGGAAACACTGTGTGTTTTCATGCTTTTTTTTCTCTCTCTCTTCTTTTGCTTTGCCTCGCCCCAGTTGCTGACCAGAACAATCGCTCCCGATAACACAAGCCTATTCACTGACTCACAGATGCGTCCATTTAGCCTGTGTTGTTGAGAATCAAATGACTTTCCATTTAAAGGAGCTGTCTTCCAGCTAAAGGATCTGCAGGCCACTACACAGCATCTACTAATGGAGATCTGCTTGAGGAGCTGTGGAGTCCATACTGTCTTCGTCACAGCAAACTGTACTTACTTGAGTTAGATCTTTTTCTACCTCCTCTCTTGCCATACTGCCACAGCAAAAGGATGTCACTCCTGCTTCTCTCGTTAGAGGATCCATACCGTTATATTGGGTTTGTTTGGTTTTTGATTTTTTGGTAGGGGATTTGCATTTCAAAAATATTCTGGAATATTGTCAGCTTCATTTCAAGTGCAGCCTCCATGCTGGCAATACGTTCAAAAAACTATTGAGTGTTGTGTCGTCTCACTTTTCACTCATGCTTACTGAAGGGAATTTTTTTTCTTCCTTTTCGAAGTCGAACAATTAAGGGAAAATAAGAAAAAGGCAGAATATGTATCTGTTGCTGCTGTTTGTTGGAGCAGCAACCCATGTGTTGAGCAGCTTTGTTGCTTAGCAACGGCATACCGGACTGCTATTGTTATTGCAGCAAGTTAAGAGTGGCTTGCAGGTCTAAGACAGCGTTATGCAACCAACGGCATCTATTCCTAATTTTATTACTTCTAACATTGGCGCAACGAATAGTCACATCTGGGCTCTGACGGTTTTGGGATGAAAACTCCGTCATCTCATCTTGTTATTATTATCAACATTGGCTGTGCCGGTGGATGTGGTCAATACTGTCCAATGACCGAGTAGTCTCGAGTCTTTATTCAGCAGAACTCCCATTGTTTGGACTCCTCAGTGGATAATTACGTCTTTGCTACGACCTCATCTGTCATCTAACTCATCCAGACCAAGTGGGACCTTTCGGACGACACGCTGGAGTCATACGCCACCGTAAACCCAAAGAGGGACCGCCCTTCTCCCTTGCCCTCTCCAACTCCGCCCTTTTCTCCTATACCCTCCCCTGTGCCCTCTCCGCCTCCTCTTTCGGCCCTGACGCCTCCTCTGCAACTCCCAGCGGTGCGAAGGGCAGTGGAGGATGGAGAGGGAACGACAGAAGAAAAGGCCCAAAGCAGTCAGGCCTCAGCGGATTCCTTCTGTAAAGTGATGGATCTACTTGGGATGGGGCATCGACTCTTTGTCCCTAAGCTGCTCGCGGTGAGAATGGGGCCTGGGAATATTCCATGTTCAGAGTTAGCAGGAGTGGAGTAAAGGGCTTGTGCGTGAATGCAATAAGCTTCTCTTCTTCCACCTGATAACATATCGGTACAGTATGTGTTTCCAAAAGTTACATGTTGCAAGTCTGTTTGGGTGACTGCATGATCTCTTCACTTCAATGCCTCCATATTAGTTGTCAAAGGTCGGACCAACTGATGCACACTAATAGAGTTCCCCCACAAGATGGTGGTATTGAGGTTTCATTTGGCACTTGGTGATATTACCCTTTACTTACAACAATAACAAAAAAACACCTTCACTTATTCATCATGGCGCTAGCTGTCCTATCATCATAATGTGATCATTGCAGGAAATTGTGTTCTTGTTTTAATTTTTTATGTAAAGTAGGACATCCGTGGCTATATTTTAGTGTTCACTAAGTGGTGATGTGCATCCATTGCACATTGTCCACTGCAGGATTGTGTTTTTGAAGTCTTAGTTAAGTGTAATACAGTATAGCAACTATGAGAGTTACAGTCGTCTCACAAATTCCAGGCTGTTTTCATTATTCAGTAGGGGCACTTTCATTCACAATGAAATTGGATTAATGTAGTAGAGTTGGGCCAAACAAATGCTGTTCAAAGTTTTACAGTACAGTATTGGGAATTTTTCTGTGTGTGTGTGTGTGTGTGTGTGTGTGTGTGTGTGTGTGTGTGTGTGTGTGTGTGTGTGTGTGTACACGATATATGTCTGAAAAGTTCCAAAACAAGTTCTCATTCAAACTAAAATCTCTCTAGTCTTAACACACTTTCCTTACCTTCTCTGCAAATTCCATATGCTGCCTGGAATGGTCCTTCCGAGATCCTCTGCAATTCTGATGTCATGTCTATCTTAATGTCGTCCATATCTTCAAAACGAGACCCCTTGATGACCCCCTTGAAATGGCCAAAAAAAAAAAAAAAAGATACAGAGCCAGGTCGGGTGATGACAAGGGTCTCTCCAGAATAGTGATGTTGCCCTTTGCAAGGAACTGTAAAATAGATATTCATTGTGAGCAGGCGCGTTGTCATGGTGAAGCAGGCATGAGTTGCCCTGTCACAACCCTCGCTTCTTTTCACACACTGAATGGAGTAAACGCCACAGGATCACGTTGTAGACGTGCTGGTCAATCGTCTGGGCCACATTGAAAGGGAAAATTTCAAATTTCAAATCTTGTAACCCTCAGTCCTTGAACTTTTCTGACAAACCTTGTCTATATTTATTTAAATACATTTGGTCATGGGTGATCAGTCTAAATGGATAACATATGTAATTGTAACGGCATAGGTGGCACTAATAAATAAAACAATGATCCATAAAATTATGTATAATGTCCTTATTACAAGTTGGTCACCAATGGCCCAATGAATTTAAAAAATAATCCGTCCGGGAGTAGCAATGCAATGCATCACACCACAGTAGCCACCCACGGTGCACTTTGTTTGGTGATGCCTGTGGCGACGTGCATCCGTAGTTTGTATACTCTATGTATGTATTAAATGAAGAACCTAAAACGGTGAGAACATTCGTCTGCGATCTATGTCATGTACAATACTGTATGTTGCATTTGTGTAATGCGTGTATGTAGTTCCAATCAAGTGAAATACAAAACTGAACAATTTGGAGGAAAAATGTATCAAGCATGACTAATTTTTCCCCCTCCGCTCTCCATCTCACCTGTTCACCTGCAGACATCCAAAGAGGATCTCTTGCAGGCAGACTTTGAAGGCGCTCTCAAGTTCTTCAGAGTCCAGCTTCCCAAACGCTACAGAGCTGCAGAGAATGCCAGAAGGCTGATGGAGCAAGCTTGCAACATCAAGGTTTGACTCTTTCCAAGCACATGCAGCAAACGCTCATCTTCCTTTTAGCCAAGCACTGATTTCAGATTGTGTTTAACGATTAACAGCGATCGCAAATGTTTCACATAGAGTTTCTGTAATAACGCTTCAGTACAATTGACCATTTATTAAGATTCTTCATGCAAACAGATTCACTAAAACTTTAAAAACACATGACCGCAGCCAGTAGGGCTGGACTATATGTCTTTATCATATCGAGATCAAGATATTGTGTGAAAAAGTGTTTGCCGCCCTTCCTGATTTCTTATTTTTTTGCATGTTTGTCACACTTAAATTTTTCAGATCATCAAACAAATTAAAATGTTAGTCGAAGATAACACAAGTAAACACAAAATGCAGTTTTTAAAGTTCAAGTTTTTATTAATTAAGGGAAAATAAAATCCAAACCTACATGGCCCTGTGTGAAAAAGTGTTTGCCGCCTAGACCTAATAACTGGTTGGGCCACCCTTAGCAGCAACAACTGCGATCAAGCGTTTGTGATCACTTGCAATGAGTTTTTCACAGTGCTGTGGGGGAATTTTGACCAACTCATCTTTGCAGAATTGTTGTAATTCCGCTGCATTGGAGGGTTTTGGAGCATGAACCGCCTTTTTAAGGTTGTGCCACAGCATCTCAATAGGATTCAGATCAGGACTTTGACAAGGCCACTCCAAAGTCTTCATTTGGTTTTTCTTCAGCCATGACCCTTAAAATGCCATCCAGGCATCCAGGAGTCCATACATTGCCATGTAATGCATCAGTGCATGTGACACAAACATTGTTCTGTACGATGGTGGGTGGTTAATTAAAAAAAAATGTTTTTTTTTTCAAGCCACACAACACATCCATCCACATTCTGAACCACTTATTTTTACTACAGTCATGCATGGACAAATTGGTACATAACAACACACGCATGGATGCCATGTATACACACACACACACACACACACGCCCACAAACATAACAAACACTTCTGTTGTAGCATAACATTATTGATCATGAAAGCACAATTGTAGTACAATGTAAATTTAATTATTTCTGATTTATTGCTGACTTTGTTAATGTTGTTGCTGTCAGTAAGCTCTCATTAAAAAAAAAAAAAACCTACACTTTCCACATCCTTTTCGATTGATATTTAGTTTTTTCTTTTTCAGAAAATGCTTAGTTTTCACTCAACCTATAGTTAATATCGTTATCGAGATATCTGGCAAAAATATTGACATTTCAAATTTTAGCCATATGGCACAGCCCCAGTGTATCCAGGCAGCTTTCTCCAGTGTGCGTCCTGCTGTTTACTATGACGGAGTTTATAACTTTTTCTTCCTGTGGCTTTTATGGAACTTTGTTGACAATTATTGTTCATTGTTAATTACTTTATCAGAGTTTTATCAGATAGGTGGCTTGTATGGATACCAATCATAATTTTCCCACTGTCTTTCACTGATATTCCTCTATGCTATGTACCCACACACAAACATGTTATCATCCTCCTCTTGATGTGAGTGAGACTTAGGGCATTTCAAAAATTTGCTGAGGTCACCAGAGACCCAAACCAGTCCACAATGTAATACATTTGATTTCGTCCTTGTGAGTTGTGTGTGCCTGTATGTGTGTGAGAGAGAGTGAGAGAGAGGAAAGAGTTGGCAGATGAAATAGATAACGTTCCCTCCACCCTTTCCCAGTGTTGCTCTTCTTGAATGTACATAAAGTAAATATTTTACATATCAGGCATTTTTTTTTCGTCTCCTATCCAAAGACGATTTGAATGTTCTCTCTTTGAAAGCTTGTTGGTGACACGCGTGGCTGTTTGGGGGTGTCTCAGCACAGGTCATCCTGCAGTGTGTCATGTTTATCTTTGGTGCTTCTGTTGCATTTTCGGTCTCTAGTGCAATACAGTCCCAGAAAACATGGAATCTCATTTTTGGCTTGAGCATTTCAGTTCCATAAAATACTTTATCCAAAAAAAAAAAAACAAAAAAACATTGATACTCTTTGTTGTGTACGCATGCACAAGCTCATCAAACAACTTGTGTTCTTTTCTCTTTACATTCATACTTATGTTTTGATGAATTCAAAGCAATGTTGGATACATTGAATCATCCAATTGGGATGTTGGCATTAGCTGTGGAAGGGATTCGTAGATTCCGTTGGCCTTATATCATGTTCTTGGCAGATGAGGCTGTTGTTTGCACTCTTCAAGGTGCATTTTCTGAAGCTTCCTTCTTCCTTCTACTGTCTATTTTTAGACAAGTCACTCTTCAGTTTATGAAATAGAATTTTCCCCTGGGCAGTACTATAATGAGAAAGTCATTCAAAATGAGAGAATTGGGCAGTGAAGAGATGGATTGGAAAGAAGGAGGGGAAAAATTGCTTTCTTCTTCCACAAGACTCGTATTTATGTCTTTAACTCTTAAGTCAATATATATGCCAGCTCGCCAAGCATAAAGTCAAAATGATTCAAAGTTTCATTGAACCAGTCATTTTAAATCTAAATCTGTGCACCACTATGAGATAAAATCACTGATAAAAGGACATTTGCAGAAGGTTAAGCACATTTAAGCCATAGATGTTGCTGTAATTCCTTACGTGAGGTCATTTCAGCCAATCGGAATCATTTGCCTGCAACGTGAAAGCCAACAAACGAGAACTTGAATAAAATGAAATGTACTGACCGTAATATTTTAATTTACATCAGTGCGGAATCAAAATCTGAATGGCACTCGGATCAAAAATTAGTAACACAATAAATTAAACAAAGCAGCATACAATGAGAAAACAAACCAAAATCCTGGAAACCGTTCGATTGCCAACCAAGTTTATTCTCTCTTCTCTCCATCTCCTTTTTACATGTTTTTCTCTGTCGGCGTATAAAGCAGATCAGCGGAACTTTGTAAGCTGCTTAAAATAGCAAACACATTCCCTGCCACCTTGGCTTCATCAAAAGCAATAGGGTGGCTTAGCTTTTTTGAGGATTATGGGAAGAATTTCTCAAGATCTTTGGCATATTTTCGACTGAAGCGAGTGTGGGGACTTAGGTGTTCAAAAGTCATATATGCTCAATTTTTGCCTCAAAACGGAGCTCTTTCTTTGACTCAATATCACCGTCTAAATTCATACAGATTTTTGCAGATGAAAAGAATAGATATAAAGATTGTTTGAAGGAACAGTGACCTTTGGGTGTGTTCTTTCAGAAACATGTTTATTATGGACTATCTATCGATCTGTCTATCTATCTATCTATCTATCTATCTATCTATCTATCTATCTATCTATCTATCTATCGCTCATGTCCTATTTCCTCCTTGACTGTCACTATTCTTTCTGTGGATTAAAAAAAAAAAAAAAAAACGCATGCCAGTCCACACACAGCATTGAGTGAGTGGTCAACTGTTTTTTTTTTCTTCCCCTAATCTAAGTCGGCTTCTGAGGCATTGTGCCTTGTGCGGCAGGATTTACAACTAAAACTATCATAAATGCATGGGCAAATTGTAACAGAACAACACACAAGTAGTTAACGCATGCACATAAAGACAGCAAACACTTCTGTTGTAGCATAAAATTATTTATCATTCAGGCACAGTTGAACTACGACATGAATTTAGTTCTTTTTTTTTCATGTACAGTAATCCCTCGTTTATGGCGGTTAATGGGGACCAAAACCACCCGCGATAAACGACAATCCGCGAAGTAGCGTCCAATTAACATAAACAGGTAAAAAAAAAAAATTTTTTTTTTTTTAAATGGTCCACGAGAAGCTGCAAAACAACAGCGAGTCACATAGAGCAACATATACAGTGCTGTACTCCATGTATATGTAATTTTTATTTACTTATTTATTTATTTATTTTTTTATGTATGTTTGAAAAAATCCGCGATGCACTGAACCCGCGATAAACGAACCGCGAAGTAGCGAGGGATTACTGTATTGTCAACTTGGTTCATGTTGATGGTTGTCAGTTAGAAAAAATATTTGTCACATCCTTTTGGATTAATATATCGCTTTTTCTGGGAAGAAAAAAAAAGCTTAGTTTTCACTTAACACATCGTAATATTGTTACCGTGTTGATATGGAGTTACCTGGAAAAATATTGAGATCTGAAAATTGGTCCGTATCGCACGTGTGCGTGTATAAATGTATACCGTATTTTTCGGATTATACGTCGCTCCGGATTATAAATCACACGAGGCAAAAAATGCATAATTAAGAAGGAAAAAACATATATAAGTCGCACTGGAGTATAAGCCGCATTTTGGGGGAAAATTTATTTGATAAAATCCAACACCAAGAACATACAATTTAAAATAAAAATTAAATACCAAACAACACGCTGAGTAAGTGTACGATATGCTAACGTTATATGACGCATAAACGACGATCTGAGAATGTGCCTGGTATTTTCAAGTAACATACGAAGAGTTATTCGGATAACTCTAGCATAAAGAACATACTAACAAGTTCACCAAACCATCAATGTCACTCCACATCACTAAATCCAATGAAATCTTCATCCACTGTGTCACTTTAAAGCAACTCCACCAACTCCGGAGGTAGAAGATGCAGCGCTTCCTCTTCTACGTCGCTTACGTCAGACTCATCGTGGTTTTATCAATACAGGTCTAGAGCAGCCTCTTGCGGTTTAATGTGAAAATAACATGTGAAATGATATAATAATGTGTTAATAATTTCAGCCATAAATCGCACCCCCAGCCAAACTATGAAAAAAAATGTGACTTATAGTCCGGAGAATACGGTATGTATGTATGTGTATGTATAAATGCTTTCCCTCACATTTTAGGTCATCATAGCTGCCAATTACTCCATGATTACAGCAGCAATGACTTCATTGTTCACAGGAGTTAATCCGCTGTAATACCCAGACAAAATTACATGGGAAACAGGTTTCACCGGATTGCTAATGTAAAACAATGATAAATTACTTTTTTTTTCCCCTTTTTTTCTTTTTTTTTAGAGATCACATGTATATTCTACACCTTCAGTCATTTGAAGAGCAAAATGAATTGTGCAATTGTGCATCTGCTAAAGGGGAAGCTTGTTTTGACCTCATGAAACAATAATATGTAGTCAGGAAAAACAAGCCATTCTGCTCGACAGCTTCCTTTTTATGTATCTCTAGTATAGGTGTGAACAAAGCATTAGAAAGAACTCTCGTCATGTTGGATTCAATTAAATGAATATTTCAGACTGTCTAAAAAGGAGAGGAAATGAGAAGGAATCGGTCAGCGGAAAAGAAGGAAAAGCAAAGTCATCATCCTCCTTTGTCATACACTGCTAGTGTTTCAGGGAGGGGATGGAGGGGGGTGAGAAACAAACAGGTGTGTTGTACTGTTCACTCACTTCCCCCGCCACCCTCTGCTCAGTGGGCAGGGCTCAACTCCTGAGTGAGAGACTCTTGAAAGCAACCAGTCTTCTCTCTTCTATCAGACAGAGAAGCAAGCGCTGTCAGCCGCGCGCTTCTTTCTTGGGTCCCCGACTCGCGCTTCCTCATCTTGGTTCATTTCTTCTCTTCCGCTTCCTCCTCGCTGCTGGGTGCGAGCGAGCGGGAGTCGAGATGATGCAGGAGGTGTCCATCGTGGTGGCTTACGATGCTCATGTTGTTGAGCGGCCGGGTGAAGAGGACACTCTGGCCCGTTTGGTTGCCCACTCCAGACCTGTCAGAGCGCCTCGACCTGTGGTATGTCCGTACTGTATTGGTTAGTTTTGCGCTTTATGCATTTTTAATTGCGTTGGGATTTCATCAGCATCATTATACTCTAACTACACATTTATTTATGAGGTGAAAACTGCTAGTGGTAGGGTGATGGTTGTTTTGGGTGGAAAAGCTTTGTCACTCAGCTCTGCTCCAAAGTGAGGTTTGATTCAATGTGTTACATATGAATTTGGAATCAATGGAGACTTTGTGTGTGCGTGTGTGTGTGTGTGTGTGTGTGTGTGTGTGTGTGCGTGTGCGTGTGCGTGTGCATGTGTGTGTGTGTGTGTGTTAGGGGGAGCTGGTTTGTTTGCCTCACGTGGCTAATTGAATTCCATGGCCTAGTTTTTCCTGGGATGTCCACTTGCCTTTGTCCTTATTTCAATTTTCAAACTCTTCTGGGCCGCCAAGGGGCCGAGGCCTCATCATCATACGCACACACATGCGCACGCATGCAAGCACGCACACACGCTTAGCAAGATACAGTAATACCGAGTACGGCACTCGAGCTGCAGCATGTGATCTGAACCTGGGGAACAACTCCATTTTCAAGTGCTACTATTCAGGTCATGAAATCTCATGGTGGGCCTGGTACCATCTCCTGCAGAACCACAACTTTAATCACATTACAATTGTCCATAGTAACCATCCATATACAGTATGTTGCTTGCGACTCCTTGATGGTAAGGACCCTGTTTCAGCATCTGACATCCGATTATTGCACTTAAAACAATTCACGACTGAAGCTTTAACCCGCAATAATCACAAGTGCCCTTGGTTGTCTGTTGTTTGCTATTTATTGTTTGTATTTGTTTATATGTATACATTTATGTATTTTATGCAGTTCAGTGTGCTGCCCTTATTTTTAGCTGTGTGTGTTTCAATGCACCACATGTTTGCACTGTGGTTGAGAAAGGAAAGTAACTTCATTTGTGCTCTATGTTGCACATAGAGCATATTTGACAATAAAGCTTGACTTTGACTTAAAGGAAGAAAATGTTGGCATCAGCATAATTTTTTTTAATGAGGAGTCATACAGCAACCATCGTGCAATTGAAGGTGGGGAGTATGGATCTATCTGGAATTTTAACACCTTGGAAAATATTCAAACAATCGCTCCATACGCCTCATAGATATTGGCTACAAAGTTAAGTACAATGACACATATATGCGATCCCATACAATATTTGATAATTCTAGCTTTGAAGAAAGTGCGTGCATGCGTGTGAATGTGCGCAAGCGCGTGCGATTGTGTGTGTGTGTGTGTGTGTGTGTGTGTGTGTGTGTGTGCGTGCGTGCGTGCGTGCGTGCGTGCGTGCGTGCGTGCGTGCGTGCGTGCGTGCATTTCACTCCTGACTTGTTAATATTTTGCTTACAGTTCTCAGTAGGCAGTGCAGTTATACACCATCACATTATATCCATGACATACATTCATATTAAATAAAAACGTTTTGGGACAATGTCAATTGAAACCGACCATGAAGATTCTCCTAAAAGTAGATTTCTTTTTTCCTCAGTGGGTGCTTTTTCATTTGCTTGGTCATGCTCTGTAGTGTGTTTTGTTAAGGATGATTGGATTGACTGCATCTTTTTTTTTTCCAATTACTTCTGGTTTTAGGGTGTCATCTATATACATTAGTAATGACGCTTCCACGTGGCTAGCACAGTCTTCCTAATGCATACCTTATTATATTGATATGTAAAGGTGCTGTAGTTTCTTCCACAAAAAGTTTGCAAACGACAATCTTCATTGCCACTTTTCTATTGAATGGCTGTACTAGGCTCCGCTTGCTTTGCTTTTTGGGCGGTCTGTTTCCCCCACTTCAAAGTTTCACCGCTTCAGTAGTCATGAGAAACTATGAAAAACACACCACAATGAATCAGTCAGAAAGACACCCTACCAACAACAATGAAGGAGAACAAGTCCCCCTTTAATTGTTTGCACGTGGCTGCAAACGAGAAAGGGCACAGCAACAAAGCACCAGAGTAAGAAAACATTCTCCTGTGTGTTATTTGTGTCATTTCTATCAATTTATCATCAAATGTTAAACTGAAGAATCAACCCCACATTTGTTCAATTGATGCCTTACGTATCCTCCAGGATATGGTATCCATTTAGCAAGCTTGGAACCCCAGCAAACCAGGCAGCATAAATAATACCTGCCAGTATCTGGTTCCACCTGCCAGTGTCATTTGTGAATCGAGCCACGGCAAGCCACCTCTAATACCTGCCAGTATCTGGTTCCACCTGCCAGTGGAAATGTGTCATTTGTGAATCGAGCTACGGCAAGCCGCCTCGGTTCTGCGGTGGAAAAGGGGCGTGTTTGTCAGCCCTTTGAGTGACCTTGTGTTCTGTCTTCATCCTGCCTCTCAACTGGGACCTCCCACTGTGTGCAGCAGTTTCACCTGGTGACACATTTTAAGTGAGAAACACTCAAGAAGTCAAGGGTATGCTTGATGAACTCATTCGAGTCTCCTGGATTGCCAGCCATTTTTGTGCTTTTTGACTGATCTTTCAAGATGCGCAGATTATCGTGTTCTGTGACAGTTTATTCTAAGCACTGAACCCACCAAAAGAAAGAGTAGACGCTCTTCTTTAAGGGAAACAAGAAGTTTGTTACCATCTTTTTCCGTTGTTTAAGATGATAGCTGGTAGGTTTAAGAGCGGCAGATGCTGAACCTGGCAAGGGCCAGTTTGAAACGTGAATCACTCAAAGGGCTTCTCCACAGCATCAATCTGGGACTGCTCCGGAATGACATTGTGTTGCGGCAACTTCACTTTTGTTTCGAGCAATCCTGGCAACGGATGTCGCTGCCTTGTTTTGACCGGCTGAGTCCTGTTGTCTCGATGATTGGCGCAGATGGCATCATGGCGTTGAGTGAATAAATATGCGGATGAAGGACGCCTTAAGTAATATGATGTTGATTTTTTTAATCAAGCCAATTCCGCATATGCCACCCCCCAAGCACATTGTTGCCTTGTGGGTGCGTCTCGGTCTTACAATAACATGTCTTGTGCACAGGTGAAAGTGCTATGTTTGAGTTTTGGCTTTCTCATTTTTTTATGAGCAGCTCGGGAAATGTGTCTGTAATTGCTGGGCGGTCTGTTAAAATGTTGAAGATCATGGCGTTGAGTGAATAAATATGCGGATGAAGGGCGCCGTAATATGATGTTGATTTTTTTTAATCAAGCCAATTCCGCATATGCCGCCCCCCCAAGCACATTGTTGCCTTGTGGGTGCATCTCGGTCTTACAATAACATCTTGTGCACAGCACAGGTGAAAGTGCTATGTTTGAGTTTTGGCTTTCTCATTTTTTTATGAGCAGCTCGGGAAATGTGCCTGTAATTGCTGGGCGGTCTGTGAAAAAATGTTGAAAGTATTTATTACTGTACTGAAAATGGGGCGGAGCGGCTCTCCTAGAAAGCCCTGACATGGCCTTGTCAAATGCTTGTGTAATAGATGCTTCAATCATAATGCAATTTTGTGACACTTGTTGTCTGAAGTCAACCATAAACCAGAATCCGAAGAAAGGGATGCGTTGCATTAATACCTTTGCTCTGTGGTCCGATTGTACAATTTGCCAAATGAACTTATATTTTTAATTTCCTGACTGAAGCTTATTTTTAGGAACTCAAGAGACCCGATATGTGATTTACTTTACTACATGTGTTAGTGTCATCAACAGACAGGGTAACACAGTGTTAATCTGTCCTCATTGTGTTCATATGGTCAATATTTTTGGCCAACCTGCGCATACCACGCTGCCTTGAGTCTCATTGAGTTCGCAAAGTGGGCCCATATTCTCTTAACTCTGAGGAAAATGTTTGTCCTGTACATAACAATGTCATGTTCATATGTGGCCCGGTGGTCGACCGGTTAGTACATTGGCCTCACAGTGCAGAGGCGCATGGTTTGATTCCTGATCCGGCCTTCCTGTATGGAGTTTGCATGTTCTCCGTGCCTGCGTGGGTTTTCTCCGGGTACTCCTGTTCCCGCCCACATTCCAAAAACATGCGTGGCAGGGTAATGAAACACTCTAAATTGTCCCTTGGTGTGAGTGTGAACGTGGATGGTTGTTCTTCTGTGTGTGAGTGTGAACGTGGATGGTTGTTCATCTGTGTGTGCCCTGCGATTGACTGGGAACCGGTTCAGCGTGTCCCCCGCCTACTGCCCGAGGACAGCTGGGATAGGCTCCAAACGCGCTCGCCGCATTCGTGAGGACATGCGGATTAAAAATGGATGGATGAATGGATGTTCATGTCTTAAAAGTTACTTTCAAAGGATAACGGGCCAATGCACAGTTCAGCACATGGGGAACAGTAGTAGTAGAATTTGGTTTTACTTTGCTGTCTGTTTGTAGTCGTCATTGTCAGAAATTGTGGTCTCTGGGCGCAACGTGCAGACCTAGCACAGCAACATCCAAGCTGGTTCAAAGCAAGACTGTTTTTGGAGGTTCTACTCAGTGTCTTCTTGCTATGTTGCTGGGCTTTATACCACAAACAAGACACAAGTCTGCATCACAGAGGAAGAACACATGACCACAATCCCCAAATGTAACAGTTGGCACTATGGCGATGTTGTTTCCACACAGGGGAGATCAAATTACCGCCCACTTGGAACAGACACACACAGAAACAGCTCGATATCGTGAGTCTTGAGTGTCGTCGCATCTTTTTTTTTTCCAGCTGATTTAGTTAAAACAGCTCAGTTAATGAATCATATGCGTTTTCTTCAGACAACTTGGACGTCAATCATTTGTTTTTATTTTTTCAGGAATGATCATAATTTGGAATCCATTTGAAGGCAAAATTCTGCTTTCTAGGTCACCATACTCTGTATCTTAACTGAACACTGGGGAAAGTTTTCGTTCAACTACGAAGTTCTGCTCCTGATTTGAACTTTCTTATTCAAGTTTAGTGAAGACAAATGATGGTAGCGACTTGTGTTTTCAGCACAAAAAATGTTCAAACAGTTTCAAATACCGGTACTCACTTTATACGGCTAGAAAAAATGTACAGATATATATATGAAATAATCTTGTCTGGAACTTGATTATTATGTGCATGCTTTATTCTCACATTATCCTGAATGGTTTCCGTTGATTTTGCAACAGTGAAAGCTAGAAGCTGTGCAACACGAACCACAATACCACAACGTTGTCAGAAGCAACAGCCACTGTTAGGGCTGACAGTTAGTATGTTTCAGAATTTTATTTGTTTTTATTGGCATCAAGTAGTGGCACGTTATGGTTTCTTATTACTGTTTACAGACTGAAGACTCTGTTCCGATACTGTTTATTGCTGTTAACATTATCACATTATCAACTGTTATTAATGTTAATTAACAAACCCCGATTCCAATGAAGTTGGGACCTTATGTAAAACGTTAATGAAAGCAGAATACAATGATTAGCAAGTGCTTTCTTTTTACCTATATTCACTTGGATACACTCCGAAGATCTTGAATAATCAAAGTAATGGATTATTGGGTTTTTTTTTGCAAATATTCTCGCTGGAAACATCTTCTAAAAAAGCTACTATGCAACAAAAGACTAGCAAAGTTGAGGAATGCTCATCAAACACCTGTTTGGAACATTCCACAGGCGAACAGGTTAAATGGAAACAGGTGATTGTCATGATTTGGGAGAAAAGAGAGCACCCCTGAAAGGCTCCGTTGCTCACAAGCAAGGATGGGGCAAGGTTGACCACTTTGTAAATATCTGCATGAGCAAATAGCCTGACAATTTAAGAACAACATTTTTCAATTTACAATTGCAAGGACTTTAGGAATTTCAACATCTGTGATCCTTAATATCTTTTCTTTTTTCTTTTTTTTTTTTTTTTGAGAATCCGAAGAAATTCCTGTACGTAAATGGCTAAGCCGAAAAAAACAACATTGAGTGCTCGTGACCTTTGATCCCACCAGGTGGCACTGCATTATAAACTGGCATCCTTGTGTAAAGATTATTTGCCACTTGTATTCAGAATGCTTCATGAAAGCCATAAATCAAGAACACCCAGCCCGATCTCATCTGTGTTGGGCTGGACCAAAGCGAAAAAGTGTGCTGTGGTCTGACGAGCCCACATTTCAAATTGTTTTGGAAATCAAGGATGTTTTGTCCTCAGGGCCTAACACCAGAAGAAACATATGGATTGTTTTCAGCGCAAAGTTAAAAAAAAATACAAAAAAAAACTTTATCTGTGTGTTAATGCCCGCGGCACAGGTAACTTGCACACCCGTGAAAACACCATTCATGCTGACAGGTACATTAAGGCAACATAAGCTGCCATTCAAAAATTGTCTTTTACAGTGATGTCTCTGTTTATTCCAGCAAGACAATGCCAAGCCGCATTCTGCAAGTGTTACAACAGATTGGCTTTGTCGTACAAGAGTGCGGTTACGAGAATGGCCTTAGAATGGCCTGCCAGCAATTCAGACCTGTCTGCCATTGAAAATGTGTGCCGCATTATGAAGCACAAAATCTGACAAAGGTGACCCCGAACTGGAGAGCAACTGACATTGTACACCAAGCGAGAAGGGGAAAGAATTCCACCGACAAAGCTTCAACATTTCGCGTCCTCGGGTTGCTTGACCTCGCCATTTAACGCTTATTGACTGCTGTTAAAAGGCAAGGTCACTCAACGCAGTGCTAAACCTAGCCCTCTTCCCAGGTTTTTGAACGTGTTCCAGGCAACAAATTCAAAATGAGTAAACATTTGCAAAAATGATAATAATAATAATAATAATAATAATAATAACATTGATCAGTTTGAACATCCAATGTATTGTCTTTGTAGTGTCTGCGGTTGTATTGTATTGTAGAGGTTGAAAAGGGATTTGCAAATATTTGTATTCTGCTTTTATTTATTCACATTTTACACAACGCTGAGAGGTTTGCACCTTTTCTTATACGCTTTTTTTTTATATCCATTCTGCAAATAACTTTAACTGTTTAGGATCTAGTTCCTGCGATGTAAGGAACAGAAGCTATCATTGTGAATATTATGACGATGCGTTTGCCTACCTTTCTTCAAAGATCAAATACTGACTGACTATATTGGTGTCAACAATATGAATGAACTTGTAGTGTTTGACCATTCGCTTCCAAATTAAATAACCCCTGCTTTGTCTCACAAAGCGCTGACTCTTGTGTGTGCACAGTGCATTAATTGTGCGTTTTGTATTTTTAGGTTCCAACCAAGAAGCTTAAGAAATTTGAGAAAGAGTATCAGACGCTGAGAGAGAGCCAGCTCCAACAAGAGGACCCCATTGACCGATACCAGGTACAAACACACACACACACACACACACACACACCTTTCAGCTCAGTGTATCTTATATTTCAACATACATTCAAAATCAGCTAAAGGTGCTGATCGGCTTTTTAAATGTATTGTCATCTTGCTTTTTTCACACTGAAACTTTTGATCCTAAAGCACAAGTTTTATGCTCGCCATGTGAAATGTGCTGTAGAAATCAAATTGATGATGTATAGCGGATACGTTGAATACGTTGCTGTCTCTTGTATTGAAACACTGTTTGGACATTGTTCTCACAAGCTTCTCTACCGTTACTTTTCAAGTGTTAAAGTTATATTTAGCATCCTTGCTGAGATTAGAATTTTGTGAGTGCGCCTTCCTCATGTCCTGCTTTCTATTTTCCATTATTCAGGCTCGAAATGTGACTTCTATCACTGTTCAACATCTCTCGTATCTATTCTTGGTACTGTCAGCGATTCGCTGCCCTTAAAAAGGTTTTTGAAGATTCAGACACTGAAACTGCTGTGGCACTTGGTCTCACTTGTTCAGCTTGACTGGACAATTTTATTGTTTGGTTTCCTCCAAATCAGTCATTTTAAGCGGCAATTCAATTCATTGCGACATTTGGTGAAAGTAAGTTATGTTCCCATGCCGCTAGTTTCTGTTCAAGTAGAATGTGCTTACTGAGATCAAATCCAATAAAAAGTCATAATATAATGACGCCAAAAACCTTCGCTTTCTTCTGTACTCGGTATTATGAATCCATAGAGAATTGTTGAATACATGAGCGGTGCACATAACCGAGTTGCAATCGAAACTATAAGTTGCTGCTTTTGAAAAGAAGGAAGGAAACGTTTACTTTTGATAAGAAGTTGAGCTACAGTCGTTTCCTCTTCCATCAATCGAGAGGCTGTATAGGGCCAAGAAGTAAGTTCCTTTTCGGTGACGACCGCAGTTTTTGAGGGGGCATACCTTGCTACCATTGTTCTGTGGTTTAGTAACTGTCATTTTCCGTCTTCTTGTTGTGTCGTGTCGTTTTATTTTGCTTATGTTGCTTCATAAGAGTGACAAAAGTCAGAGTAGAGAGGGAGAGGCTGGAAGTTGCTGGCGAGAGAAGGGAAACTCCCATCATGTGGATCATGTGTTGAAGTTTAGTTTGTGGTGCTGCAGCCTTGATAGCAAGACTCTGGATTGCAGATCGTGGTAAGATCTTTCTGCTCCCTCTAAGGATTTATTGTGAGAAGATAACACAAACGATCATTAATTTTGTGGGGACTTTGATTAATGTGATTTGAGGCTATTGTGTCAATTTCCCCAAGGGAAATGCACAACGTCAGAGGAAGTGTAAACATCGCAAGGGATTTGAAGAGATAAAAGGTCATGCATGGGCATTTTCAGCAGTAGAATCTACCAACAGGACCTCACTGTAATTATTCTAATTAAGCTTGTTACTGACAGGAAGTACCAAATTGGATAACAAGAGTGACATTCAAACTACCTCTCTTTCTTCTACAAAGCGATGGTCTCATTAGATAAAACTATGCAAGGAATGTACCTCATCCAAGCTCAGTATTCATACATACGCGCACTTTGTATTTTCAGATTTAAGTTCTAAACTACAGGCAAAAGAGATTGCTGTTGTATAAAAGTTTTCCATATCACGTGGCTGTGTCATTATTAAATCAACGGTGTCATGTGAAAGACTTTTCAAGGCAGTCATGAGATTCCAGTGATGGGCTACAATAGTCATGCTATTTTTTTCAGATGAATTTTACTTATAGGGGGATGTTCAAAAAAAGGCAACGAGCGAAAGGCATTTAAAAGAAGGAAATTGAGGAATATGACATGTTTGTTGTCAATATTACAAGAGGTCATTGAGTATGTGTTTGTGTTTACAGAGGGAGAACCGCCGTCTCCAAGAGGCCAGTATGCGGCTCGAACAGGAGAATGACGACTTGGCCCATGAACTGGTCACCAGTAAGATTGCCCTCAGGAATGACCTTGACCAGGTAATTAGAATTCTAAGATGTCATCTTTCACAAGAACCGTTCCAAGTCGATCATATAACCATCCATTTACTTGCGCTTATCCTGGGTTGAGTAACGGGGGCAGCAGCTTTAGCAGAGAAGTCCAGACCTTCCTCTCCCCAGCCACTTCCTCCAACTCTTTTGGGGAGGGTCCCGAGATGTTCCCAGGCGAGCTGGGAGAAATTGTCCCTCCAGCATGTCCTGGGTCGTCTCTGGTGCCTCCTCCCTGTGGGATGCGCCCGGAACACCTCACAAAGGAGGCGTGTAAATGTAAATAATGTAAATCTACTAAGCTCCATCTTCACAACAATGGATATGCATCATTGCAGACACTGTACTGATCCACCCGTTGATCCGCCGTTGCATTCTTTCGTCACTCGTGAACAGAGAAGCTGGCACCAAAGTGGAGCGAGTACTTCCAACCTCTGAGCCGGTCAGACTCTTGTTTCGCACCACGCAGCAGGTCCTACAATAAGGTTGAAATGACAGTAACACAGTCAGCTGGAGTATTTTCATGAGAGGCATAATTAGGTTGTCACTGCTGATGAGTTGAGCGCTCTGCAGCAGATTAAAAGTGTGACCTTCATCAAGTTATCTCATGCTGTGTGTGCAAATGCCTTTGTGTCTCGGTCGTGTTTCCTGCCTCAGACGAAATATCGACTTTGCAAATATTTCAAGGTTCCCTCTTGTTATCCTTTGTTGCAAAATGTAACCCATCTTTCGAGCATAAGCGCCATGTTTCTTGGTAGCCACGCTAGTCAATAGCGTCACCCCGCATGTTGCTTAGCACAATATGCATGGTGACGTCATTCATCCCAACTAGAATCGATCAGGGAATCATTTGCAAAAGCGCCAAACTCCAAGGAATTAGATCTCTGGGAACCAGTTCGCAAGGAGAACAGGTTTTCTTTTCCCATCCATAACCGACTCACAACATCTGAGTACTATTTAATATCCCTCAATTTTGGCTACGACAAGGTGGCTGTGTAATGTGGCAGAATAAGATGCACATCTGTCACGTAGTACACCTTGGCTGTACGTTTGTGTGCATTCAGGCAGAAGACAAGGCCGATGTTCTGAACAAAGAGTTGCTCAGCACAAAGCAGCGTCTGGTGGAGACGGAGGAGGAGAAGAGACGACAGGAGGAGGAGACTGCTCAGGTAACGGCCCCCCCTCACTATGCCTTTCCACAGAACTAGCACATCAGAGGAAGTGCAGTATCGCCAGCATTCATCCGCTTTCAGACAGAACTCCCCAAAGATGGGCGTTGCCATGTCCGCCGTGCATGTTCACACATCTGTTGAGATTTTGCACATTTAGATAATTATCGGATACTGTATGAGTAGCAGGTTAGTGTCAGCCTCTGAGACAGTGACAATTGCTTTGAACACAAAGTGTCATGGATAGTGCCAACGCTCATAATTTGGTCGCGGTTTTCTCTTTCCTCTGACATTCTGTCTGTGTGGCCCATCTGTTATGATTTTTACAGCCATGGAAAATAGGGTGAGACCGCCATGTTTTCTTCGATTTCATTTTAATGTCTGGCGCCACTTATAGTGTATCTCATGACTAATGGACCCAAGGGTAAACATGGAATGCCTAAAAGTGCCGTTTTTGGAATGCCATCTCGATTCACATAAGAACTTTGGTTTATTATCCAGAAAACCTTCTGAAAATGAGCTCTGGAATTCAACTCTTAGAAATTATTTATGTTGTCCAAACAAATGTACCTTTAGTTGGGCTAGGCATTGAAAATGAAGAGGAAACCGAAGAAACAAGGGTGGTCTCTTATTTTTTTGCATTGCTATACTTTGCGTCGAAAAGAAGGAAAGTCTCTGGTGAGTTTGTGAGAGATCATCATGTGAAATTACAGTATCCAGTTTTATTTAATTGGTCCAAAATTATTTATTTTCTACAAATAATGTAGATGTATAGTTGTTTCTCTGTGCCAACAACATATAGTGACAGGCATGACAATAGAATGCTCTTCCAATACCACTGCTTGTCCTCATCATCATCATCTCTATACATACACTTTTTAGGACATTTTTGTGAAGCTTGTATCTGGCTTTCTGTGGTGTACAATCTTTCTACTGAAAGTTACTTGAATGTTCTTGTGTTTGGATTATTATGAAAAGGATTAGTCAACTCAAAATTCACTTCCGCTGACTTTCTTTGATGCAGTATTTCTAAACCACAAATAAGAATGACGGTAAAGGTCATTTTGAAGGTAATTCACTGCATCACGCAGTGAGGTGTTTCTTTGTTTAGGTTATTGAGATTAATTGGGTGAGCAAAGGTCAAAGCTAAAAACTGAACAGTATCATCGGTGTGAAGAACTTTTGATGCAGTTTATTAGAGGCCATTAGATTATGCTGGTGTGCTTGATACATTGGCTCATAAATGTTCCACCGTTCATGTCTACAGAGACAGTGATGAAATTCGACTCTAGGTGGTACCATTATTGAGACGTATAGATTGATTGTCATTCACAGTACAGTATTTTAATCTCCCATCTGTCATTTCAACAGAGCATTCTTTTCTGCTGTTATATTTCTGTATATGATTTTTACCTCCTTGTCTATTGTTGACACCATCAGCTGAAGGAAGTTTTCCGGAGGGAGCTGGAAAAAGCCGAGGTGGAGATCAAGAAAACCACAGCCATCATAGCGGAGTATAAACAGGTCCGAAATTGTTTTGTTCTCCAGCTAAAACCTAGATCGCTTAAGTCACTTTTTGGACACGTTTGACTCAGACAGTCGTAGCGTCGTCACAGTACGGTGTTTCAATGCATCCTAAAGTTCAAGTCTCAACTGTTATGTAAACATGTTGGTCTGTGTGTCAGATCTGTTCCCAGCTTAGCACCAGGCTGGAAAAGCAGCAGGCAGCCACAAAAGAGGAGCTGGACATTGTCAGGGTGAGATTCTTTTCATTCACAAGGCACCAAATGCACGTTAGTTGTTTTTTTTCCGGACAGAGCCGCAATTTAAATACGCCCGTAGAGATGTATTTTTCCTAAAGTTTCCTTTTCGTCATTGTTTATGGTGTCAGAATGTAACATAAGCATCCTTACCAAACCATCTACTCATTTTATAAAAGTCCTGATTAAATAGGGGAAAACTGTCGGCAGGGCAAATCAAGTCAATGTGAAAAATTATCATGTCTTGAGGGATTTCACATTTCAGATACTTGGCTGCAAGAACCTATCATCCGGCATTATTTACCGTATTGGCCCGAATATAAGACGGTGTTTTTTGCATTGAAATAAGACTGAAAAAGTGGGGGTCGTCTTATATTCGGGGTCTAGACGTTATACCCATTCGCGACGCTAGATGGCGCCAGATATCAATGAAGCGAATGCTGAACTTGACTCCCCAGGCCAAAGTGAACCCCTGCCACGAAGAATAAAAATAAAAATAGCTGTAGCACGAAGAAGAAAAATAAAAAATAGTGGTAAGAAGGAAAAGAGAAGAAAACAATAGAAGAGATAACAGAAAATGGAGAAACGTAGTGACAATCTGGAGAAAAGTGGGTCGAAGATCGGCCAGGTTAACAGGCAGCTGAGGAGAAGTTATGATGTAATTTACATTTCAAAAACCAGAAGAATTAATTTGGTGTTCAAAAAGTCTTTTTTCAAACTTGAGTCTTGAAAAAGACGGGGTCGTCTTATAATCAGGGCCGTCTTATATTCGGACCAATACGGTAGTTCCCCTCTCACCTGTGTGTGTGTGCATTTCTGTACAGAGTAAAGTCAGCGGTTGCGAGCACTGTCGAGATCTTTTCAGCACCCTGGGGTGCCTGCAAGTGTCGTCTCCGGGCGGTGACAACGCAAGCTCCGAACCGTTGGACGAGGAGAAGGACGGACTGAAGGAGCAGCTCAGGCAGATGGAACTGGAACTGGCACAGACCAAACTGCAGCTGGTGGAGGCCAAGTGTCGCATTCAGGTGAACAGCACCGACACGTCGGGGCAGCGATAAACATAATCTATCTTATGTGTCCCAGCATTCACATACAGTACAATATTCCAAGATGATGGAATAAACAATTATTATCCAGTTACCGTATTTTCAGGCACACAAAAGTCTGAACATAATCTATCTTATGTGTCCCAGCATTCACATATACAGTACAATATTCCGAGATGATGGAATAAACAATTATGATCCAGTTACCGTATTTTCAGGCACACAAAAGTCTTAAATTTTCTCCAAAATGGACGGGGTGCCTAATAATGCGAGTCACCTTGTGTATGCACCGAGTTCAAAAATCGGTGAATGCTGTGACTTGGATGAAGGGTCCGCTTGACTGACTGATGTTGTGCCGACATGTTGCTTGTATAGCAAAAAGGCGGATGTAACTGAGGACAGCATGCGGCCGTTAAGGTGGGAAGGGTGGACGTGAAAGAGGACGCTAAAAGTACGCCCCCCAGTAGGTGCCAATACGTGCATTGTGCAAAACAACATCCCGAAAAGAGAGACACGCTTACGAAGCACAGTTTAAACTGCAAGCTATCAGTTACACGGAGGACCATGGGAATCGAGTGGCTGCAAGAGAATTCAAGATCAACTAATCCGTGGTGCTCAGTGCTTTTCTTTTATGAAACGGTGCCATTTATCCACCTGGGCAAGGGCGGCTGTGGCGTAGCAACATCCGGCGGATTACAAGCAAAAGCTGGCCATCCTCTGCTCCTACTGCAGTAAAAAGTGTCAAGTTCTTCGTTAGATTAAATAAAGACGCTTTCTTGGAGTTTTTAAAACCTTATTCTGCCGCTCTGCCGGCCTCACTTGGCTTCCATTACCGACTGACATGACTGTAAACTATCTAAGTGAAATTGAAAAACAGAGCCTAGAGATGATGTTCATCATAGCGTCAATGGCAGCTGTAGGGGAGCCCTGAAACACAGTACTGCACTGCTACTGGGAGAGAAAAAAGTACTTGCTGCCATCATGTGGCATCTATAGGTAATTACAAACCATTTTGTGCAGTCGTCATGTATTGCTGGATTTTCTTCTCAACTGCCAGCAGTGCCTAATCTCCACCACCTGTAAATACAGTACCAGGTTTTCAGTGTACTGCGCTCCAGGCTCAAAATAAGTGGGTTGGCATCGCAATTTGCAAGTCAACATTTGCCATTTGCGCCTCACGTTGACAAGCAAAACTGCAAGCGAACATAAACGTGACACAATGCGCTGACGTCAGGTACGTGTAGAAAGGCGGAAGCGAAGCTATTCACTTGATGGCGTGGGAGGACAGCCAAAGTGTGGGAGCACCCCAAACTAACATCGAACAGCGTGTCTTGTAATCGTTGCCACACGGACCTCGCGCTACGCTGAACTCGCCCAGTGTGCCCCCCTGATCAACTATTTAAATAATTGAGAGCCAATGACTGCGTTTACCTGTCGTCAATATGTCTTTCAAAACCTGAATATTGGCAGTATTCGGGTTTTCAAAGACCATGTACGCACGTGCAAAAACCCAATTATGCTCCTGTGTGTGTTGTTCAAAACCCAAAGACCCCTGGGTTACCTTTTTTTCGAACCCGAATACTTGGTCATATAAACCCACTCAGGTTACTTTGAACGGGGCATTGGTGTGCGTGCTCTGTGCGTGCTCTTGCTTAAATCCACATTGAATCTTGGTCTTTATCATACAGGAACAACTTGTAGGCACGGCATGCCGCTTACTAATCGTAGCGAGCCTGATTTGAATATCTTGATTTCTCTGCTGCGGTATCACGTTCCTTTCTGTCTATACAGTGAAAATGTCACAGTGCATACAAACACTGACATATTTGTGTATAGGAATCCGTGTGTCTGGTGCGCAGCTCGTGGGAAATATACAAGCGGAGGTAAACAGCCTTGGCGGAACTAAACCAACTGGGCACAAACTAAACTTGGCGCAGCACAGCAGCGCACTTTTGGAGTGAGCAGGAAGCCGACTGCTTTATTCCTGTGCTGAGTGATATGAATATGTGTTTTCTTGAAGATAGAATGTCAAAAGCAAGACTGGTGTCTCTTTGCATCACGATGTCTGTGCTTCGCCACTTGAATTGGGTTATTCCAATGCGTGAAGAACTGTGCGGGTTATTCCAAATGTTTCAGAAAACGTAATTTTGACCTTCACCCGAATATTGACCGCCTGTCAACGTAGTGAAAAGTACGCGCTCTTGTGGTCACGCAGGAACTGGAACACCAGCGAGGAGTCCTGATGAATGAGATCCAGGCAGCCAAGAATTCTTGGTTCAGCAAAACTTTGAGCTCCCTCAAGAGCTCGGCCTCATCTTCGTCCACCTCCTCGTCCCAGAGCCCGTGTTCTCCAAAGGAAGGCCCCGCCTAGAGTCGCTCCCCTCATCGCCTCAGTAAAGGATCACACAGCAGAGAAATGCGGTGTTCCTTTTCCAAACTGTCTGGACTGTGCCAAGATACAAGAGGGGAAGGTGATACAAAGCGGAAGACTGAGTCAAATCCATCCCGTCTTGGCCTCCTTTGCAGGTGATGGACTTTCCGTTCCGTTCGCTCCGTTATAGCCCTCGAACCTCGCTCAAATGCTGGATGGCTTGTTAGTGAGGTGATCCTGCTTTTACACAATTCGGGTGATTTCATTTGAATTCTACTGTGTTTTCGGGAGCCCTATGCTAGGCGCAAAATTAAGAATATTGTCGTCTATGGTGACACAAGAACAGCCTGCTGTATGTTGTGATCTGAAAGACAGCTAAAGCTCCTCCGTTAAGGAAATAACTGCAAAGAGCTGCAACCCGGAACAACACAACATTTGTGTTTCTTCTTTCTAGAATTCTAACGTAATGTCCTAACAAATGTATTTTTTTTTAAATAACCTTGTTCATTTCTTAAAGGGGTTGAGAAAGATTTTTGTTTTTTTTTTCTAAAGTTTGAAATGTTGTTGTAATCTCTGTGAGCACAGTATGTGATCGATCGTTCTGGTCAAGTCCAAACGCAGACGCGCCAAAACGACATCTGCAGACTCTCTTCAGCCTGTTTCACGTCTGCCTGCCCCCACTCGGGGGTTTTATTGAACTCCGCCTGTCTCATCCCAATCGACATTTCATTCACTATCCACACATCCAGTTGATGCCTGCAAGCATTTCATTTGCGTTCCGAATGAAAACAAAGTCCTCAAAAGAAGCCATCGCTTTGTGAAGCAGGTCCTTTGCTCTAAACACAAACTAAGGGGGCATGTTCTTCCCCATTCAACATATCTTCCCCACCCTTTGATCCTGAAATTCTGTTTTTTAAAGATCTAACGGTCACAGATTGCTGCCTAGCTCTGCTTCACGTTGGCTGAAGTTTCACCGGTTATTGAGTTTTGAACAGGTCGCCAATGGTCCATCTTAATTGCCAAAATTCAAAAAATACATTTGCACAACTGCACCAACACCTCGTTTGCTTTTCAGATTATGAATAAGGAAAATACCTCCTACTGTTGTGGAGACGGAGCACCCGCAGTGCATAAATGGGAGCTGCTTTGCTCAGTGCGCACATTTATAAAGCCAACTACAAAAAAAAAAAAAAAAAAATCTGATTTTATGTGCAGGAAAGTTTTATAGTAAAGTTTTTTTTGTTTTTCTGTTAGTAATTTTTATGTAAACAGAGTGACTGGACAAAAGATAGCACAGG
Organism: Hippocampus comes; assembly: GCF_001891065.2. Lineage (NCBI taxonomy): Eukaryota > Metazoa > Chordata > Actinopteri > Syngnathiformes > Syngnathidae > Hippocampus > Hippocampus comes. Next base: position 3,021,107 of record NW_017805467.1, on the reverse strand, counting down.
GACGTGGTGGTCAGCATGTCTGCCTCTGTGGTTTGGGGTTCAAATCTGGACTTTCTGCCTTCCCATGTGGGCTTTTGTGGGTTTTCTCGGCTGTTCCGACTTCCACCCACATTCCAAAAACAAGCATGATAGGTTCACGAAATAACTGATTGTCCATAGGTGGGAATGTGAGTGTGAAGAGTTGTTTAGTTTTTCTTTGAATGTGCCATGTGATTGGCTGACCAACCCAGACTACACAAAGTCAGTCGGGATAGGCTGCGACTCTAATGAGGGCACGTACTATAAAAATGGATGGAGAAAGAGAATTGGAAAAGATCCTTAGCGCATCAATCAACAATTGAAATTTAAAAGAAAAGCTGTAGCTTTAGCGGTTCACCGGCCGAGTACTCCATTTTTGATGCCAACAGGTTCATTTTATCCATACTGGCATTGCTGTCTGCCTTTGGAATGTCCGTATGTGCCCGCATGTCGGAATCTTTTCAACTGGCTGCCTTTAGTCGCTGGCTGAAGCGGTTGGTCGTGCCATAGCAGCCTCCCTGGTCCCGTTGGGTCCTGTTGGACTTACCCTCAGTGCCAATCACTTCGCTGGTGGCCATCAATTCGCCTAACTGGACCAAATGCACCAAAGGGAGACGCTGACATTTCCATTCACATTCCTTGTGCTTTTGAAACGGTTGCAGAGTTGTGACCATCCCAACAACAAGCGGTGGTGTCATGTCAACATTTACACACACTAACATTATGAGAAAATGTCGGTTGGTTTCAGAGTTTTATGAAGCACAGAACAATTATTTTAGCTGAGGTTACAGTCAGGACGGCTGCCAGTTTATGATTCACCCTCGACTGTTCACTTTGAGAGACTATTAATGTTTGCTGTTAAGTCAATGTCTGATCTGCATTAATAAATGTCAGTGCTTCGAGCCATTTGTGCCCTTTGAGCTTTTCCTGTATTTTCATTTCATGTATATGTCAGGGCGGCCCGTTGGTCCAGTGGACCAGGGTGGAATTTGCATGTTCTCCCCAGGCCTGCGTGGGTTTTCTGCATGGGTTTTCTCCGGGTACTCTGGTTTCCTCCCACATTCCAAAAACATGCATGGCAGACTAATTGAACATTCAAAATTGTCACTAGGTGTGAGTGTGGATGGTTGTGTGTCTCTGTGTGCCCTGCGATTGGCTGGCAACCAGTTCAGGGTGTCCCCCGCCTACTGCCCGAACACCCTCTAAATTGTCCCGAGGCTCCAGCACCCTCCCCCCCCCGCGACCCTTGTGAGGATAATGCGGATTGGAAGATGGGTGGATGGATGGATGGATGGATGTCTATGTCAGTGTCTTAGCTGTGGATTACCAACTCGTTCACCTTGAAGACTGAAGAGGCTTTAGCAAATCGATTGTCATCAAAGGTCTGTCCACCTGATGATGACATTTGTGTATTTGCAGACAGCATCTCTGGAGCTTGTTGTCACGGGGATGTCAGTAATGTTACGGGACAAGGTAAAATATATGTGCAATAGTAAGTGTTGGAACAATACTTTTGGTTTCACATTGTGCTGATACCATGTGACACGCGAAAATACACGACTGGATCCACAGCCAACTACTGTTGGTTCACGTGAGAATTCAACCTTGGCGCGCGGGGGTGTGAGAGTTGGGTCAAATCAGTCCCTAATGAAGGACCAGGTAACAAATGCATGTTCCACCACTGGGTGAGTATTTGCAGCTCAACAATAAAAAGATGAACAGTCCACAAATGTCATATTTAACTCAGGTTACTTCAAATGTTTGACGTCAAGTATCTTCAAATTGCTCTCGTGACCTAACTCCCAGCACGGTGGTGGTGGTGTGGTTACCACGACACTTTGGTGGGCACCTCGTCACTGGTCTTCTGAAATGCAGTTTGCATGTTCTTCCTGTGCTTGTGTGAGTGTTTGCGCTTCCTCCAGCCTTCCTTCCACATTCCAAAAACATGAACGTTTGATTGACTGAAAGCTTGAAACTGCCCATCGATGATGACTCATCTTAAAATCGGCTCCAGCTCACCCGCAACACTAAAGAAGACAAGTGATACAGAAAATTGATTGATGAATGCTTTTTTTTTTTTTTTTTTTTTTTGCGTTAGCATAAATCTGAGACGTTCCCCAAGGTCACGCTGTTTCACATTTTTCATATACACATTTCTTTTTCTGAAGACCACACACGTAACTGTGTAGAGCAATTTATACCCTTTTAACAAAAACAGCCTTGTTATTAAATCGTGGGACATGGTTTATGCATGGAAGTAGGCGTTCTTTTTTAGCGTGACGAGTTTCAAGTGTGGTTTGTGCTGTTGAAATATGTCATGCAATAGACATTGATTGTTTGTCCACTAGAGGGAGCTCTAATATCGTGAGAGGAATTGCAGACTTCCAAAACAGGCCAAACCTATGCCGAAATGAAAGAGTAAAAGTCAATTTGCAGTTAGTACATAAAGTAGTTTTGTTGTCAGGCATTATTGGTAGAACATCAAAATAACTCCAAAGCTTTAGGGAAGTTAAAAAGGTAAATATCTATAGTATATCGTTAAAACACAAACCTGACTGTTTTACAAATAAAATCCAAATGAGGTTGTTGAACACATAAGGACGTGTTCAGAGTTAACTCGTCGCGCGCAGTCATGTTAGCTGACCTTGAGTGGCATGCAGGTATTATTATTGTTATTTGTAAATAGTATTTAGTTCAAGTCTCGGACTATTAATTAAACTGGATCCGAGCCTCAAATAAAGTTCATCTTATCTGCTTGTTGTTATTTTTATATTAAAATAAAAAGAAATCGGCCCACTTCAGAATTAAAGGTCTCAGTTGATCGGGTCTGAAATCAATTTGAACGTTAAGCAATTGCATTGGACGCGGCATCGTGAAAGACGCCATCATTACAATCACAATTGCGACAACATATGAAAACAAGAGACATTGCGCACAAGTGGATGTCCTCCAAAATTGATGAAAGGACAAGAAAGAAAAAAGCAAAACATTTCAAAAGAGTTTTTCTGACTTTGTCGAGTGCAGTATCTCAAAATATTTCGTCTGTCAGACCATGAGGTAAGTCGGAAGATACAAGCCTTTTCTTAAACTGTATAAAAATGTTGAATGTTATCTTACTTGTTATTTTCTTCATCTACTTTTTTTCCGCCCACGGGCAGTATTTTACAAGTGTGTTCTTTGTTTTGCTTAAGACAAAACAACCTGTTGAAATATAATCACGTGAAGCCGAAACTCATTATGACTTTGTGGGTCACATGGGACACGTGGTGAATAGACGACGTCCAATTGCAGAGAAAGGAAAACAACGAAAGAACTAGTGATGTGTCGGTCGCGAACGAGCCGGTACAAAAAGCCCGCTCTTTGAAGTGAACGATGAGAGCCGGCACCCTCCCTCGAGAGCCAGCTCTGTCATTTTGCTTCTCTTTCTCTCTCTCTCTCTCTCTCTCTCTCTCTCTCTCTCTCTCTCTCTCTCTCTCTCTCTCTCTCTCTCTCTCTCTCTGTCGCTCTCTCGTTTTCACGTGTCTGAAGCGAGGTTTGGCAGAAGAGAAAGGGGAGAGGCAAGGGGCTTGGTAGGTACTGCACAGAGTGCACGCAGAGCACATGCTCCGTCGCGTCTGCGCAGCCACAGACAGACACATACCTGTCAACTTGTCCGTTTTTGCCCGTATTTTATACGGTTTTTTATCATTTCAAATCATGTACGGCGTATTACAACTTTTATACCGAAAAAAACCCAATTGTGAACCGATCTCACAAAGACCATTTTAGCTCAAATCCAGATCGTCTCACCTGCTGGTAGTCAACGACAATGCCATAGTCGATCGCTACTATTGTCACGGCAAACCAGCAAAAGTCATTCTCAATCGTATATTTTTTTTTCATCGCTGTGTAGGTAGGATTGATAAAGCATGATGTGCGCATGCGCGGTAAGCCGTTGTAAGGGTTTTTGTTGCTTTGTAAGGGGAATCGTAATCATTTATAAGGGCAGCGATTAGCCGAGGTTGACAGGTATGCAAAAGATTTCACTTTCCCAGTTCCAACTTGTCCAGAGAATCATAAACACAACAACAAAGACCAACATGGTGAGACAGCACCTGATAAAGGTACCCAGGGAGTTGTATTTTTTCGGTGGGACTGTACTTGTCAAGTTGAGAGCCACTTCAGTCGAAGGTTTGTCATTCCTATTGGTCACTGGTAGAGGGCGCCCTTACGTTTCGTAAAGACCTTGTCAACACCGTCGACGACGGGCGCGAGCCTCTTTGCGAGTTTGCGGTCGAATTTTACAATGATTCTTTCTGCTGTTAGCTGACATTGGAAAGTGAAATCGGGTTTATTGTTTCCCCTTGCCAATGGCGGGCCCTCTGCTGGAGTTTAAGACCGAAAGTTTCTGACATGTTGATCGATATACAGTGAATACTTTGAGGGGGAAAAGTTATTGGGGCCCTCAGAAAGTCATACGATGTTTCCTCCCCAATCTGAAACAAAGTTTGATTTCACCGCTATCCTTTAGGTTTTGCAGGTTCTTCAGCCCCCGGCCCGTTGGGACCAGCAGAGAGCACGCCGCAAGCATACAGATGAGACTTGCGTCTCAACTATTCCAGCGGAGTTGCCCGAATCAATAAAGCATCTTGAAACAATACATGAAACGCCTAACTATACATCGTCGTTTTTTTCGTCGAAAAACGCCTTATGTGTACATGGTCGTTTTTTCTGGCTAAAAACGCCTTACGATACATGGTCGGGTTTTTTTTCGTCTAAAAACGCCTTACTATACATGGTCGTTTTTTTCGGCCAAAAACGCCTTACTATACATGGTCGTTTTTTTCGGCTAAAAACGCCTTACTATACATGGTCGTTTTTTTCGGCTAAAAACGCCTTACTATACATGGTCGTTTTTTTCGGCCAAAAACGCCTTACTATACATGGTCGTTTTTTTTCGTCTGTTTACATTTTGTCATGTTATTGTATGTTTTATATATGTTCAATAAACAAACAAACAAACAAACAAACAAACAAACAAACACCTTTCTACACATGGTCATTTTTTTCGTCTAAAAATGCCTTGCTACACATGGTCGATTTTTTTGGGTTAAAACGCCTTAGTAGGTCGTTTTTTTCAGCTAAAAATGGCTTACTATACATGGTCGCTTTTTTTCGGCTAAAAACGCCTTACTATACATGGTCGTTTTTTTCGGCTAAAAACGCCTTACTATACATGGTCGTTTTTTTCGGCTAAAAACGCCTTACTATACATGGTCGTTTTTTTCGGCTAAAAACGCCTTACTATACATGGTCGTTTTTTTCGGCTAAAAACGCCTTACTATACATGGTCGTTTTTTTCGGCTAAAAACGCCTTACTATACATGGTCGTTTTTTTCGGCTAAAAACGCCTTACTATACATGGTCGTTTTTTTCGGCTAAAAACGCCTTACTATACATGGTCGTTTTTTTCGGCTAAAAACGCCTTACTATACATGGTCGTTTTTTTCGGCTAAAAACGCCTTACTATACATGGTCGTTTTTTTCGGCTAAAAACGCCTTACTATACATGGTCGTTTTTTTCGGCTAAAAACGCCTTACTATACATGGTCGTTTTTTTCGGCTAAAAACGCCTTACTATACATGGTCGTTTTTTTCGGCTAAAAACGCCTTACTATACATGGTCGTTTTTTTCGGCTAAAAACGCCTTACTATACATGGTCGTTTTTTTCGGCTAAAAACGCCTTACTATACATGGTCGTTTTTTTCGGCTAAAAACGCCTTACTATACATGGTCGTTTTTTTCGGCTAAAAACGCCTTACTATACATGGTCGTTTTTTTCGGCTAAAAACGCCTTACTATACATGGTCGTTTTTTTCGGCTAAAAACGCCTTACTATACATGGTCGTTTTTTTCGGCTAAAAACGCCTTACTATACATGGTCGTTTTTTTCGGCTAAAAACGCCTTACTATACATGGTCGTTTTTTTCGGCTAAAAACGCCTTACTATACATGGTCGTTTTTTTCGGGTGAAAACGCCTTACTATTCATCAGGGGTGTACAACATACGGCCGGAACCGGCCCGCAAGGAGGTTTGATCAGGCCCGCAGGATAATTTAAAAGTGAAAAAATGCACAAAAGACACGGAATGAATATTTTTAATAGGGTGCAATTCGTGGAATATCCGCTAGGGGGACACTGGAACAGACAACATTGTTTTGATCAGAGAAAAAGACAACAGCAGCCTCAGTCCGTCACTGAGACAGACCCAACACAACAAGCCTCATTTCATTTTTTTCAGACGAAGGAAGATTGTTCTTGGGTCCTCCGTGCCACAAGAGGGAGTCACCTGCTCACCGCCAGAGTCCACCTACGAGCACAGACCAGCAGGCAACACTTTTTGCTCTTCTTCCTGTTATTCGCAAGGTGCTCAAGTCAAACTTTGGGCCAGCCTGAAAAGTAGGAGACATTTACACTCGTTCAATGCACCATCATGACTACTTTTTTGACTTTTTTTTTCTCCCCCAGGCAGCAGTAAACATGATCGGATTCCTGCTCTCGAAAGACCCAACAGTCTATCTCCCTGGTAAGTTTCATGCCCAACACATCTTTGTCTGCACAAGAAATTGACTTACGTGTAACTCACGGATGCTTTTCCTCTCAGGTCAACACACCTGTCCCACGTTCTTCTCGAGAGCTGACCACTTCGCCGCCCAGCAACAAGCAGACTGCCATCCAACTTGCAACTTTTTCCTCTGCTTTTGTGATTGTCTACTCTGCAAAAGAAATAAAGCTTGATTACAAAGAACACTTCAACTCAACTTCAGTTTTTTGCTAAACTTTTTTCTGAATTTTTTTCAAATGTTTTTCCAAAAATTTTTTTTCCTGGATTTTTTTTTCCAGGCAGCTAAATCCAGTAAAGTGGGTGTGGCCTGGCTGGAATGATGGCTGATGATTCGCTGATAGCTGCGAAAGTGGGTGGAGCAAGATGATAACATGCTGTGATTGGTGGAAATGGGTGTGGTTATGTAGTTTTTTGCTAAACTTTTTTCTGAATTTTTTTCAATTTTTTTTTTCCAAAAATTTTTTTTCCTGGATTTTTTTTCCAGGCAGCTTTCTCCGATTGGCGGGCTCTTTGGGGCATGGCTATGCAAATGTATAACAATCTGATTGGTCAGAACTTTTAAAGTGGGCACGGTTATGCAAATTAGGGTTTTAGGTTATGCAAATTCGGGCCTCACTGCAATTGGTGGATGTCAAATTGGGTGTGGTTTGGGGCGGATTGCAGCACTTTTTCAAAGTTGCACTTGGGTCACATCAGACACATCAGTCTTTTCACTGTTCCCTTCGGTGTCACATGATCCAAAAGCTCGATTCCTGGAGTTTCGAGTCATGTGGAGATCAAGGGCACAGTGAAAAGAATGTCTGATGTGACTGAAGCGCAAGTCTCAGCTCAAGACGTCAGTCTTTGAAAAGGCTTCGAGTGAGTTGAGGATGGATTTGGTCATGATAGGCAAAGACTCGAATTCAAGTTGAACAATTTATTGGACAGAAAAGCGAACATGACAATGTGAAAGCATTTGACCAGTCAATCTTTGTGTGGGCCGGTTCAAGTTGCACGCACACAAACACTGACAACAGGCCTGAAATGGGAGCATGTGCTTGACCAGCTCATGCGTGATGTCACTGACATCTCATGACACACCAAGGGGGACATGAGCACGTCCGACTTCTCTCACTGAGACAACTGCCGTGTACTCCACAACAATATGATCAGTGATCACACTCTTCTGGTCAAGTTTTTAAATGACATTGAAGTGGGCCAAATTAGTCATATGTATGTATATATTATATACAGTATACATACAGTATATGCATACATCGACACATTTTTAAACTAACTTGGCCCACTTCAAGGTTTAAAAACATATTCCAGAAGTGCTTGATGATGCTCGGGTTGTCTATGTGGAGTTGACACTGTTGTGCAGTATACGAAGCACAAGTTTAAGTTGAGTGAGAGACAGACAGGCGGGCGCACTCACCTCCACCTTGTGGTGCAACGTGACATCAGACATCAGCTCTTCAAGCACACCACAATGCTCAGTACTCACACGTGTCCAAATGCAGGTTGGCGTCCCTTCCGCATGTCCTCCGAGTCTGGCAGCTGCGCCTTTGGCCCAGTAATCTGACGAATCTGGTCAGGCAGAAAAACAAAACTAAAGTGGAAAGTCACACACTGTAGTCCATAAAAAAAGCTGTTTCTTTTTTTCTTTTTAATTTGAGTCGTTATTCGTAAAGTGGCAGACTTTTACTATCAACCCGTCCATTTCCAAACACTCACAATGCATCTGTTTGAGTGATCCACTCGCGGCTCTCTCCCCACACCTAAAGTACAATGAGCAACCTTCTTTCGAAACCTTTTGATTGACAGCTGAGGTCTACTTGTCGGCGGCGTGCTCGCTCGCTGCCCCCTTTGCTGACGTTGTTTTTTACGTTGAGTCACAACAACAAAATTAAAGGAGTAACGTGTCGTAATAACACAGAGATACACTCAGAGATAAACTGCGAAGTCAGTTTAAACTTTTTAAATTACTCACTGAGAACAGGGCTTGTGGACAGCGGAAAAACTTGCTCATTTAACCAGATGTGGTACCGTTGTTTTTAAATTACTCACTGAGAACAGGGCTTGTGGACAGCGGAAAAACGTGCTCATTTAACCGGATGTGGTACTGTTGTTGTGCTTGTACTTATTCTTCTTCTCGGTGAATTGGATGTCTTTAGTTCATATCGCCCCTTACTGTCCGGGAAACCACAAAGGCGTTTGGCAAGCAATCTGAATTTAATTTACAGTATTAGCCAAGCGTGCAACAACACGAAACCCTTTCCAAGTTGAAGTATTTAGTTTTGTTGACTGCAAATTTAAAATAAAGCAAGGAGTAGCTTATGTTTGTTAAAATAAAGCAAGGAGTAACTTATGTTTGTTTTGTTCACTGCTGCTGTTGCAGTTAATACTCACTATTTTTGTTATGATGCACCATAATTGATTGTTGTTGGTTGAATTTTAATTTTTTTTGCTTGTTTATTGTTTGGAGCCTTTTTAATGTTCAATAAAATAAGTAAAAAGCCATTCCTTTGCTTGATAATTGTTGCTATTTGCAGTCAGTAGAGTGCAATGTTTAGTTCACCAAGTCATTTATCAAAATGTATGCTAAATTTGTCATAAATATTTAAAAGAAAAGCTAAAGTTAAACGAGCCGTTTGAGAGCCAAAAAGAGCCGGCTCTTTTCACTGAGCCGATCCAAATGAACCGGATCACCGAAAAGAGCCGAAAATCCCATCACTAGAATGAACAAGTTTTTTTGCAAACAGTTACTGTACAGGCACTTCCCCTCCTTGGTCCCGCCCTTTCTGCTCTGATGCAGCAGACGCTTTATTGGGAACAAATATGGGATTCAACTCCCAAATGTAGATCATTGCAATGAGATCCTCACACAACAACAACAACATGATGACCTGCTTTCAGCATTCTTGTTTTTTCCTCTGCTCTGTCACATTCCTCCAATACGTTCTGTATTTCCGCAGATGCCAACTGTCTATTATTAGCCATTCTCTACTTTGACTGCCACGAAAAGCAGACTAGCAGAATTCAAAGTGATGTTTTGAGTGAAAAAAAAAGTCTCCCTTTGTCCCCAAGACTCAATCAGTTGAGTCGTCTTTTTTTTTAAGTTTTGAAGTTAAAACCTTCACAAGGGTCGCGGGTGTGCCGGAGCCCATCCCAGCTGTCTTCTGGCAGTAGGTGGGGTACACCCTAGGGTACCACCGATTTTCTGCTCCAAACAACTGCACCCTTCTGCAACAAATCATAAAATTCACCTCATTTGTCCCAATATCAAAGAATGAAAAGAACCTTCACCTGTAATGTCAATGCAATGTCATGTATTGTGTAACCTCAGACTGCATACTTTTTACTGTTGATGTTTTTGCTAAGTTTTACTCTGCAGTCTGTTGCCAGGTGGGCATTTCAAATAAGAATGTGTTCTCAGTTGCCTTAACTAGATTAATAAAGGTTAAATAAATGTACTAAATCTTTATTTCCTCATTTGATATTGACAATGATTAAGAGGATATTCTTGGCAAAAATTGACCCGGAACATGAGGTGTGTATGTTCAAGTTAAAAGTGTCAAATATAAATGACCCCGACGTGCTCGCTAATGTGCTTGAAGCACGTGTGCTCATATGTATCTCACATCAGACAAGCAAGAATGAGGCAACAAATGACTAATGAGACCCTCACGATTGGGTTCTGGCAGCTGCGGGGCGGACAGAACACCATGTTCTGTGCCCGTGATCAGGTTCACAAAGCTGCCGTGTGGCGACCATAGATAGACTGTGCATGCTGCCATCTGATGGTCATCGTGACACCCCGCCAAGGGCTAAGTGGGGCAGTTTGGACTTATGAGGAGCTCTTTGGTTGGACAGTGTTAGGTATGAAAGCTAAAGTGACCCAATTTCTGATTTAGGGGTCCTTTGCAATGAACTGCTCGGCGTGGAATTGCAATCTGCACACTTTTCTTCTGATGAGGTTATTTGGTGTCTCTTTTGTTGCTGTGCTCCTAATACGTCAGATGTTTTGCTGAGTGAATGCGGGCTCCTCCCCCTGCTGCTGCTGCTGCTGCACGCGAGTTTCACGGTTTTGCCTGTCAGGCAGCATGATCCATTTTACAACAGTAAATAGATCCTCTTCAGTGCATCCAAGTTGGATTCTTCAGAGTCACACCTTCTTCCAACAAAGAGCTCCCTGCCTTTTTTACACTATATGGCCTAGAGGGCGAAAAGAAAAATAGACCATCAAGAACAGGACCGCTAACCCATCATAAAGTGAAAAATCCGTTTATGTGAGCGTGACGAGTCTCTGTGCGTCGCAAAGTCAACATAAACAGATGTGCGCACATAATGTGCATTGTGTACATCCCCAATACCGCACATATAGCAACATGCTGACTCAGCCGGAAGTTTGAAATCCTGATTTATGGCTGCTGCGCACGTGCGCGACTCACATTCGAGCAGCAACCCAAAAGTCAACGGCTCAGAAACAATTCACCGCAGAAAAATGTTCATGGATTCTAATATCAAGAGAACACAGTAGAATGTGATGGATGCTAATGAAATGAGAAGATGCTCCAGTGTGTTTACTGGTCAACAGAAGGTGCTCACTATCTGTCATGGTCTGTAAACAAGCCTTAATTAGAAGTGGAGCGATTAGATTTCTAGCTGACACCAGAGCTGCGTGTTTGTGCACGCGACCTGGGCCACGAGAGCCCACAAATAAGCACCGTAAAAAGTGTTTGGATTAAACGTGTTTGCGCGCAGTAGTTGCAATGAGGAGGAGTCACACAGCTGATCCAGCGAGCTGCAGAAGCCAAAAAGTGATCAAGCGCATGCAATGTCGACACTTTGTCATTCTGCAAGCTCTAGTTTTGATGTGATGATGTCTGGACAAATCGGGAGTGGAAACATTTGTCATAGGCTGCCAGGAATGTTTACATCTTTAGCCTCTTCGGGGTCTGCAAACCCTGCAGATTTGTTTGGGATACCAACAATTACAGCTGTCATCTCCTTTCCTACGTTGTTAGTTCAAATTGAAGTGAACATTCAAAACTCTGCACAAGAAAAAAAAAAATCAGTCATTGTCACTTGGCTTCTCTTCTCTTGGGCTGCTGAGATGAAGACAGGAAACTAGAGACGAGGAAGAAGGAGCATAGGGGTGGTGCTGAGTGCTAGCAGAACCGGTCTCATCCAGTGTGGGCTGCGTGCATGCCCCTCCTCACTTCCTCTGTTCTGCCCTCCTCTCTCTCTCTCTCTCTCTCTCTCTCTCTCTCTCTCTCTCTCTCTCTCTCTCCTGACTCAGCCGCCTCTTCCTCAAGTGCTCCGTCATGCGCTGATGGTCACCAGGAACAATTTGGATACACATTCTTGACAAGTGGAAGAGGATACACAGCACATTTAAAGGCCTGCTCCCTCCACCCTGCAACCCCGCAGCCTCCCCCCACCCCTGCAGATCCAACTACAGGCCGGTGTTCCATAGTAAAGAGTAGGCCTACGTTAGGAATCTCAAGGTGAACTCTGTTATTAAATATATTGATGCTCTTGCACGCATGCCCCACATTCCACTGCATGGACTCTGTGCTACTTGCTATGAGCCTATTTAGGTTGCTCTTATCTATTTATACTGTATGTGCTCACGAGAAAGTTTCAGAGCAGTGGCTGTGGAGAACATGTACACTGCACCCAGGAAGACCGCAGCCCAGATTCAAACCCAGAACCTCCGAACCGATTGGCCAACTCCACTATTCTGCCTGCCCAAGTAGTTGTAATGTGTATTCCAATACACACAAGAGTGAATTATGCTATCCATAAACTCCTCCTATAAACTGCTATTATAAATCCTGCGCCTTTTCCTCTGAAATAGAGTTGAAATTGAAAAAAGAAAAAACATTTACAGCTTGAGATCAGTGTAACAAGTGTAAATACAAAAAAAGGTGTCCTGTTCCTCAAAATACTACAAATGTTGGGTGTCCTGGTGAAATGTAATGTTACCAGCACCCTTCATGGCCAGTACATAGAAGCGAGCATAGTAATTCCATCATGTCAGTTTTGCGAAATCCGTTTTCAGGTTTGTACTGTTTCTCGACATGTCTTGCTCTAAACATGATATACTATGATGATTCATCTGTCGCTCCATTTATTCATGCACTGTCTGCTGAAAATACTTTCAATCACGTGTGATCTGTAGCCTGTTCCAGCTGACTTTGGGCGAGTGGTGGGGTGCATCCAGGACTGGTCACCAGTGAATCGCAGATAAAAGCGAACCACTGAGAACTATGGGCTAACTCCATTTTTGTCATTTTTAAATCAGGCACAGAAGTGAATAAAGAAAAGCCATATCTTTCAGTTAAATCAAAGCTCTAGATGTAAATCAAAGTTTTATTCCAATTTTTGGCATACTACGGGCAGTCCGTGACTGCACTCAGCACTTTTCTTGATTGATCAGTGCAACAAATGGCCACGACCACAAAACTAGGCTATAAAGTACCAGAAAGTGGTGCAATATTCAAAAGTATCCAGAGGAACTATTCTTTGACCAGATTTTATTGCAGCCATAAAACTTGAAAAAACTCTCTTGTCAAGTGTCAAAGGTGGCTAAATTATGACTAATTGACAATTGATTGATTTTCACATTGTAATAAACCTCTGTCTTAAACATGTATGTAGATGTACTCAGACAACCTGTCCGGCGATATTTAGCATGCAGCAAAGTCTGTCCACATCTGACAACGTGCAGCACAAGTGGTTCCCATTAATTGATAGTCTTAATGAGGGCATGAATGTTTTCTGTCTGTGGACTGATTGCCAGCCCCCAGCCAGATGGGATATCGTCAGCAACTCCCCGTGGCCAAGAACTGAATATACACTACCGGTATACCGTGGATAATGGTTGGACTGTTGGGTGGTCTCACGTGAAGAGAACAAAAACAGTTTTTGTCCCGATGGTGGTGGGCTCTGACACGTCATAAAGAGCGCTAGCAGCAGGTTGGCGAGGTCATGCTGGCTGCGGATCCCAGACATCATGAGAACTGGTGCTATTAGTGGACTCAGCCAGCTGCCAGATTCTAAACGTATTTTCATACTAACCCTTCTTCTACTTTCAGCCAAGATCAGATGCACACACTATTAATATATTTTTATAGCTCCAGCTATCTTCACCATTCCGGCAAACATGGGTGGGAGTCTGTTCTGCTGCCAACAGGTTGGGGTCATGCTTCTTTAGGCCGAAAATCCACAAATATAGTAAACAAACATCAATGATGTCTGCCGTTTTCTGTTATTCATCAAAGTTCCTAAACACTACCGTTCACTCTTGGAAATTAGAAGACACATATTTGGCTTTTTTTTTTCATCATTTAAAATAGTTTCCAAGTTGAATAAAGGTTTCTGACACTCTTCTGACTAAAAGACTTACACCACATGTACGATTCACACTGGTTGAATTGATTGTTCGGAAATGGGTCCAATGTCATGCAGGTAAGCCGCTGCTCGCCCCACCCACCACACAAATGGGCGAATGGGCTCTCATTACCATGAGGACTGAGAGTGGAGCTAGAGGACCACGACTAAACAAACAGCTACATGTTATCAAATGGTCCATCTGAAGAGCAAAGCAAACCCCCATAAAGACAAAAATTTTCACTCATGGAGGCAGCACTTCTTCACCAAGCCGCCAATTGAACTATTTCCAAACCCAAATCCTCCTTGCCCCCACAACTACAACTCTGTCAAACCTTGAAGTATGTGCTGGCCAACAGGGAATCATTTCGTTAGTTAATACAAATCTGTCTGAACACTGCAGCTTTGCTTAACTTTGAGCTATGACATGATGGGTGTACAGTAGTTCCGCTAGGAAATCTCAGACCTTCACCAAATAAGTGCAAAGCTATGGGAATGAGTAATTAGCTACACTGTTACCTCACAATAAAACATTCCAAAAGGCTGGCTCCCAGAAACAGTCACTGCAGAGAACCAGCTACTTTGGTCCCTTGATTTATGAATTTCATTGGTTCCTTGACCATGCTCATAGCTCAGATCACTTGTATCTAAAATTTTCTTTACCTGCTCAAATGAATGAAATTGCCATTTAATTGTTCCAGCCCTGCCTTAAAACACAAATTACAAAAGAAAAACGGTTTTCATATAAAAAACAGCACTCCACAGTATTTTACATTAAATAAAAATACAAGATTACCATTTAAATACAAAGAATTAAACAGTTTGCAGATCATGGTTTCATGCATTAATTGTGGAGCTTCTTCAAGCATCTCTTCCTTGGCCACCAAAAGGCAGTGGATTACATGGACATGCAAATACACAAAGGAGACGGTTACAGCTGCTCAGTAAGAGCAGTCTGTAACATTAGGCATTTTTCACAGAGGATAAATAATCCCTATGAATGTTGTTATATTGTCTGTATATGTGTGTTGCTGAACCATATGCGTTGAAATATCATCTATGGAGTTTTGCGTGGTACAACACCAATTCCAATGAAGTTGGGACATTGTGTAGATCAATCCATCAATCCATTTTCTGAACCACTTTATGCTCACAAGGGTTGCGGGGCGTGCTGGAGCCTATTCCATTTCTCTTCGGACAGTATGTGAGGGACACCCTGAACCGGTTGCCACCCAATCACAGGACACACAAAGACAAACAAGCACCCGCACTCACACTCACACCTAGAGACAATTTTGAGTGTTCAATCAGCCTGCCATGCATGTTTTTAGAATATGGGAGGAAATCGGAGTACCCGCAGAAAACCGACGCAGGCACGGGGAGAACATGCAAACTCCACCCAGGGAGGCCGGAGCTGGAGTTGAACCCAGTACCTCTGCACTGTGAGGTTGACGCGCTAACCACTGGACCAGCGGGCTGCGCTGTGTAGATGTAGAAATTTTTAAAAAAGATTATACAATCCTTTACAAATCTTTTCAAGCTATATTCAGTTGAATACACTAAAAAGACGTATGTATGTAATGTATTTATTTGCACATATCCACTCATTTTGAATTTGATGTCTGTAACTTGCTCCAAAATAGCTAGGCCATGTTTTCCACTGTGTTACATCAACTTTCCTTTTAACCACAAACAAAAAGCATTTTGGGAAGTAAAGACATTCTTGAAGCTTTGTACGTAGAATTTTTGAATTCTTTCCCATTCTTGCTTGATATCCAACTTCAGTTGCTCAGCATTCTGGAGTCTTCATTATTATATTTTGTGCTTCATAAATTGTCAGTAGGAGTCAGGTCTGGACTGCTGGCAGGACTTTCTAGTAGTCACACTCTTTTACTACCAAGCCACACTGTTGTAACACACGCAGAAAGTGGCTTGACATTCTCTTGCTAAAATAAGAAGGGACATCGCTGCTTGGTTGGCAGCTTCTGTTGCTCCAAACCATGTACAGTATTACCCTTCAAGTACTGGAATTTCTGGGTACTGCTTTGGATTGTAGTGTTTTAACCTGCCTTTGTAAATGTTGCAACAAACTGTGTTGATTAAGAAAGGTTTTCTGAAATGTTTTTGAACCCACGTGGCAGCATCCTTTCCACAAGGATGCTTGTTTTATAAAATAATGTCAGCTGCGGTATTGAAGGTCATGGGCATTCGATGTTGGCTTTTGGACTTGCAGTTTACATGCAGAGATTTCTCTAGATTCTAAATCTTTGGAGTGACATTTTGGACCGTAGATAATAAAATCCCCAAATGCCCCACAATTACACATTGAGAAATGTTCTCAAAGTGTTGGACTATTTGCTCACGCTAAGTAGTGAGAGCTGGGTGCCATCCTTGCTCGTGAATCACTGAGCCTTTTGTCCTTTGTGGTGTATTGGGTTAAATACAGGTTAAAAAGGATTTGCATATCATTGTATTCTGTTTGTATTTTCATTCTGCACAATGTCCCAGCTTTATTGGAATTGGGCTTTGGAGGAGCGCCCTCAGGTGTATGTTTTTCACGAGCAATCCTGCCTGCAGAAAAGATCTGTTTGGCTTCGTTCATCTCAACGACATCATTGGCACTTTCAAATTTGCGTGCTCAAATGTGCATGGATATGAATGAGCTCACATGACTCATTTGATGAATAGTCATAAAACTCAAGTGCCCCTTCTTCAAATCCAAATCCGCCTTGCCACCTCACCCAAGTCGTGAACATTTTGGCAAAGTCTCTCCTTCTACCTTGCAGCTGAAAAATCAGTTGCATCTGGACATGGGTGAGGTCGTGCCACTTTCATTCTTCATTGCAAAGCTCCTCATCTGTGTTTTAATAATATTTCCTGGCAATTAAAATGTGGCCATTTCCTTTACCATGAATGGACTGTACGTGTTGTATGCTTCTCCACATCCAGCAGGAAATGTTTTGAAAATATTTTCTCCTGTCAAACCTTGAAGGGAGCTTTCGAGACGTGGGTCTATGTTATATTTGTCTTGGACTGGAAATTGCATTTATTACATGTCCATGAGCTGTGACATGACTTATTGCACTTTTTATTTTATTTATTTATTGTTTTTATGTGTGTTCCTGTGCCTGAAACATTTTTTTTCTCACAATCAATCTCAGTCTTGATGAGATCTCCAAACAAAAGCTGAATGATTCATAACGGACCCCAAAAATTGGATCACCCTGCTGTTACTCCTGCAGGACGTCGAAACGAAAGGAATTTTGTTGAAAATTTTTTATTTAGGTGGGATATGCCCAATGAGATGCAACATCTTGCGGGGCTTTCCACACCAGAAATACCACAAACAGGATAATCCATTAACCCACACTACACTAGAATCTTAAATTGCTGCAGTCTCCTCAACATAAACTTTATATAGGACTTTGGAATGTGTCTGTGGGAATTTCTGTCCATTTATGAGGTTAAAAGACTCTGGTGCAAGAATGTGGGGGAACGGAAGGGTCTAAAAGAACTCCTCGATGGCAGATTTATGAATTAAATAAAGTTTATTCAAATTTGTACACTGAGGATTTAACTGAGGGTGAAAGAAGGTGCAAGCTTTCCCGTTGTGGAGATCATATTCCCGAAAGCAGTGGTTCCCATTCTTTATTGAGTCAAGGTACACATTTTACATTAAAAAAAAAATCTCATGGCACACCACCAAAAAAAAATGTGACAAAAACTGTGCAGTAAATAATCCGAAATAATCTGATTTCAATTTACTCATAAATGGACGAGATCTGTGTGAAATGTGGACCCTTCTATCTAACAGAAATTCTGTTGTGTAAATGGTTTGCTTTATTCGTTCTAAATAAATAATAATTTTGGGACGAATTAAATTCTGTGGCACACCTGATGTTCTTTCCCGGCACGCTAATGTGCCGTGGTGGTGTTTCACTGCCCTCAAGAATATCTTCAAGGCAGAATGTCAGTTGAAGGTTGCGTTTCTGCAGGTGCATTTGCAACTTGTGTTCCTTCTGGGGCAGAAAAATGGAGCAAATGTGTGCACCTCAACTCTTGCCCGGAGTCAACTGGGCTACACACCTCTCATCAGATAAGCGTAGATCACAGGTGTCAAAGTCAAGGCCCGGGGGCCAGATCTGGCCCGCCACATCATTTTATGCGGCCCACGAAAGCAAATCAAGCATGTCAAGTTCCATGATGCTTGCTGAAATCTGAACCAAAATTGTCATATGTAATCCACAATAAGTCATTATTCTTGACTTCTGATTTTAAAACTTGTTATTCATCAATTTGTTGTGCGCTGTGTATGTAAGATGTGGAGGGGATGAAACATTTATATGGTTTCCCAAAATCCATAATGGCCCTCCAAGGCAAACCGTATCTACATTGTGGCCCGCGACAAAAATGAGTCACCTGGGGTAGATGATCCTAAATGGATGCATGGATCTGGGAAGTGCACATTGTTGGTACTGTTAGAGAAGCTCCTATAAAGAATCGCCGTGTTTTTCCACAGATTGAATGTCCGTGTCACATTTTCCATTAGCCTGATGTCCACAAGCCGCAAGCGTCCAGCCGTCACGGGGATACTAAATTAGATGTCTTTGGGCTCATCGCCACATAGTTGCATGTTGGACTGTTGGAGTAGTTTGACATCCTTGTGGTCCCTTGGCCCATGTGGGTGGGTTGGCGTAGGGCCTGTCTAATAGGTCTTCAGTGTTCATCATTGCTTGAATGTCTTCTGTGTCCCAGAAGAAGTGACCGAAAGAACATTATGGGCTACATTCAATCAATGTGTCATCATCATTGGTCAATCTTTGGTCAGAAGATTGTTGATCTTGAATGGTGATGAAAGAATCCTTTCTTCCTGAGAGCTGAAGGGGCGACGGCATAAATGATGACTGTCAGGAAAACTGCGGGTCTGGGAGAAATTCATGTAGCAGCTGGAGAGGTTTTAGGTGGCACCGAAGATTCAGTTCCCACATGGTGATGGTGTGAATGCAAGTGTGCGTGGTTGTCTGTCTCTCTACGTTAGACTTTTGCCCAAAGTCAGCGGGTATAAGCTCTAGATGAAGATCAAGTTAAGAGGCATTGAAAATGGATGGAATGAGTTTCCAATTTGGTAATGTGCATATGCTCAAATGTGGTCACGGCCTTTGGCTAATGATTGAAATAATGAGAACATAAAGGCGAGTAGCATGAGTCTTCAAAGTGGTGAGACGTTCAGAGGGCGGTGGGCAGAGTTTTACGTCCGTAAGAGTCAGGTGCCTACTAAGCAATCTCCATTAGAGCCTAGTCTGGCTATTTTAAACCACCAGTTGTACTAACAGTCCTGTAGTACAACCATAAAATGTTGAAGGGTTATGTTGCCCAGCTGAATTGTGAGCCTCCTAGTTGCCCAGGAGAGGCTGGGAGGGATTTCTGGCGGAAGGCAGGCCAATGCAAGTTGATGCCATTTGCGACCGCAACCGAGATTATCCAAACTGGCGGCAAATGAGTGAGCCAGTGGGGAACAAACAACGAGGGTGACCACTGTCAATGTTGCAAAGATGTGCATGTGACACTTGAGCGTCTGGCTTCAGCGGAGGGGGATGCATGCGCTCCCTTGATGCTGACGGTGATTATAGCAATGATGCACGAGCCAGAGTTGTGAAAACTTTATAGGACAGTTGGGTCCTAAATCCTTGCCCCCTTTCTGCTAACCTCACACCCTCACTTAGGGACCAAGCCAGTGAGAAGCAGCACAAACCGGAGTGAGCCAGTGCTGGCGGCTACATGGCTCTCTACGCCTCCTTCTTCCTCTTCTTCCTCCCATATGTGCACACGCTCACGTGCTTACAAGAGCTCCCTATTGTGTCTTTATTTGGTCTGCAGTGTTTCAGTTCAGCAACTTTCTCTTGACTTCAGATGTCTACGTGTGTCCTTTTAAACAAAGGTTTGGACGCAAAAAAGTTTTTTAACGACTTTTTTTGGTTAAAGTTGGTTCAGGCCCATCATACTGTATGTTTCTCATTGTCATACTTTCAAGCCTCTGTTGGTCGCACATACAGTACTTTGACTTGACTCTTGTGACTCTCACAATAGAAGCCCATAGTAATAAAACACGGCCACTCTGAAACTTGTTCCTAGAGGAACACATTGTTCTGAATGCTTACGCGGCGCTACGAGAAACTAATTATTCGATTAGCCTGACAGAAATGCTCTTAATTTCTCAAAGCTTTGTTCACTGCTCATAAACCTCGATAATTAGAAGTCAAGCTACCGTAGCACATAAACGGCAAACTAGACTGTTGATGACACACACGCTGACTTCTTCAGTTGATTGGTATATAAAAGTAACAGTTTTGTTTTTCTTTTGGTAATATCCTCAAATACGTTTTTAATGCCACACATTGGCCTCCTTCATATTGATGTGTGTGAGTGAGAGTGCTTAAAAGGGAGACTGTACAGACAATTGTCTGTCAATTTGCAAAGTCGTTTTTAGAAATAGTTCAGTAACACGCTCTGCAATGTGAACGTAGCCATTGGTATCTTGTTGTTTTATTGGGGGTGTGCAGGGGGTACAAATTGTGACATTATGGCATTTTAAGAGGTGGATTAAATCACTAAATACCCACTGAAGGCCCATGTTCAAAACTCACCACCCGCCACTGCTTTCAACACACGGGTACATCCGTGATGGGTCCAATGACAAATAACGTGTGTCATATACTGCTGCATGGAGATATCATCATGCATGTCGTGTGCTGTGTTGGTCATCTTGAGTGTACGAGAGCAATAAGAACACACTTGCTCCTGTTTTGCCTCACCCTTTACAAATTAAGCAGTTAATGATGTTGGCTTCCCTCAACATAACAAATGCACAGTATTCATGTCATTTGTAAGATAACATATGAAATGCATGGACCTATAACACAGTTCGTCCTATGACTGTGTGGGGACCAATTCGGGGTGTAGTCTGCATTTTGGCTACAGTCAACTGGGATAAGCTCTTGGTCACCCTTGACCCTCAACAGAATACTCAGTAGAAGATGGATGGCTGGAGAGATGGATGTACTGTTTATCTATTTCATGACTTAATGGGTCAACAGTAATAAACTAAATATAAGCAGGCTAAAAGGAGGCTCTGCTCCACCTATGGGAGTGGAAAAGGCCAATTAGGCTTCTGTCTCAAGCTAGGCATGGACTGTGGGAACAAAAATTGACTTTGAGTTCGCCGATACCCTTGTTGAAGAGTTCTGTCATGGCTACTTCATAAATCTGTGTCTCTTTGAACTTTCGGCACAGTTAAAGACACAATTGACAATATTTGTTTTTTTTTTTTTCACATTCCAAGTCCACAGAGCTTCAGGTCTTCTTCTTGATTTGTTTCATGCTTAACAACACTTGGAAGTGTATATTCACGCCATCTAGAGGACTGAAATGGTGAAGCACTTACCTAAACGTGAAAAGTGAGTGGTTGTAGATGTCAGTAGGTCCGTGCACTACTAAGACCACTTAATTCTTTCCATCTGCATTGCAGCTTATAAAATAAAAACTAAACTAAACACTAAACATTAAAACTGTACAATTTACACCCTTCTTTAGTGTACGGGTTGCTGCGAGGCTTTATGGCTGACCTTGCCGTGTTATTAGGGAAATGTTCAGAGATTTTCCCAGGCAAACATGAGGGATGGCGGTGCATCCTCCAGGAACACATACTCAGATAACACAATGATACACATGGAACACAGGAAGCACTTTTGTGCCATTTTATGCTGCACACAACTAGAACATTTGCCTTCTGGCAGCAAAAAACAGCAGCTGATGTTATCACAACTTGCACAAAACTCTTACCACACATGAATGTTGTGTGACTACTAAAAATAGTTTCAGAACTTTAACAACAACACCAAAAAAAAAACCCCTCTAAGAATGTACCTCCATCATTCACGCGTGCGGCTGTAAATAAAATAAAGACTTAGAGTCTTTTGAGTTCGTTAAATGCATTGAAAATTCATTCTATAATGGTGGATTCTCAATTTAGAGAGAAACACAAAAGCATTCAGCACAGAAAGTGCCAAGTGAGTGTCAAGCTGATGAGTTTGCTGTGTGAGTCAATCACCCACTTGGGTGTGACCTCTCACCCAGTAGGTCTTGTAATTTCCCTCCTGCATGGACAAACAAAGCCGCCTGTAAACACCGTTTGAGGAAAGCACTGTTGTGACAGAAAATCATTTTCTCGATTTGATCGCGTGTCTTTTGTTATGGTTCGCTTTTCAGTCAACTTGTGTTTTATAATTTTGGAGCGTGCCTCAGTGGTTCCATTTAACACTGTGCAAACATACATACGGCTTCTCTAAATGATAAATATGATCTTGTGCATCTGCATGACGTATCTGCACTGTCTGAAGAAATCCGATAAAAGAGCTGGGTCACAATTGGGCCCTTTGCAATGGTGATAACACTCCATTCGGTGTTCACAATACAGTATCTTCATTATTGTTGTTGTACTTGGTGGTGGTGGTGGTGAAAATGAACGACCGCATACTTAAAATGGTTTTGTAACAAAGCGGGTCAACAGCCTGTCTGAAACTGAATCCTACTTTTTGGGGTCTAATTCACGTGAAGGGATTCCAGTTTGAGACTGAAATAACAAATTTGCTCAAATTAGCTTGAATGTGATTCATATATGGCAAATTAATGATCATGTCAACAATTTCTCACAATGATTCAGAAACTAATATCAATATTGTATACACCACTTTATTTCTGTGAATCACTGCCAGTGTTGACATTTTTGAAATGAATAGAGCATTCCTTGAAAGGCACAATTTCCCATCACGGATGAGCTATTTTTAAAACAGGCTTGCAGGCTACTCATGACGTCTTAGGGGGCTACCTGGTACCAGTTTGGCCAGTTTGGTCATTCACCTGCAGACTAAAAGATAAAAGAGAAACAAAAAGATGGTAATGGAAATATACTGTATCATAACATGCTGTACATCAAAGAAGAAGAACAGGTTGGAGGAGTTGAATGTCTGGGCGTCGAATTGTGTCTCAACATATGATTGGTCCCGTTGTATAAAAGTCTGCAAGTAGGTCACCGGTCGATAAAACGTGAGACATTGTTTTCATCTTGGCGTATGTGTTCTGTCACGTTTCCGCTGCTGTTTAAAGCCTGAGTGACGTCACCAGCGCAGCCCCACAGAAGGTGCTGTGGCAAAGGTCGGGGGAATTTCTGGGTCGGTCCTCATTGGCTGAGCGCACAGTTGTTGTTTTGTTGAAATTTGCTTGACAACAGCTCAGCCAATGAGAACGGCGGCGACCTTCAACAGCTGTCTCAGCAGCAGACATGCACGCACACGCCAACACTTTGGGGTTTCATTTCCCTTTTTTTTTGATAAATCTCAGAGCCAGTTTGTCTGCTCTTTGCAGAGCTCATCTGCCTCCTCGTGTCAGGTGGCTTTAGGAGTAGAACAGTTGCGGAAGAAACTGTCCGCAGAAAAACATCTTTGATCCGTGACAGAACATTAAAACACACCGACAAACTATTCAAAATTCAGTGCAATACAACTGTTTGTAGCTCAATGATCTCTTTTTTTTTTTTGGAACTGCTTGCGATTTTATGAAATTAAACTCATTTGCGCCAAGAATGAAAAACATCGCCAGGCCAAGGGAATGGATGCACAAACAAACACGCAGTGGCATCCACATCCTCTATATAGGTTGTCACACTTGAATTCGATGCTCTCGGCACAGCTGGGGCTGGACAGAGGAAGTCTGTGCGTGTGTGTGTGTGTGTGTGTGTGTGTGTGTGTGTGTGTGTGTGTGTGTGTGTGTGTGTGCGAGTGTGTGCAGGGAGGAGGTCAACGAAGACTAGCTTGGTATTTAAAAAGCAGTTGACACTCGCCTGTCACACTCTTGTATATTATTGAACTGTACGCAGTGTAAATGTGACACTTGTTGCATGCATACTGTCCATTTCTGTCTTAATATGCACAAAATGTGCATCCAGTGCATGCAAGTGTTGCCTTTCAGCACTCCTTTGATTTTTATCTGCTTGCGTTCCAATGTAGGATGGACGTTTTGCATGGGGTTCAAGTGATTTACCTCACATAAGTGTGCGCTCGTGTTCTTGTTCTGTGATCTCTTTGCTCACGTGAACAAAGACACCACTTGGCATCGCAAATCAATCGGTTTTAACAAAGGATCTACGCTGAGCAGCCGCAAATTGGCACAATCTATTGTTATCTGATACAATGCGATTATAAGAGCTGTATCAAAATAAATCTGCCTTTGCAAAGTAATGCTCATTTGATTCCCACTGTCCGAGAGTCTAATTAGAATTCACACAATGTTTACGACTCTGAGTGAATCGGTTCTCATTCAATTGTGCAAGTTGGCATGAGGTTGTAGTTGGCCAGTTTATATCATTTCAATATCAGCGTTTGTTTTAGCAATTGCAAAACAACATTTACAGCTAACGGCTCAGAGAGACTCTGACATCAGCTGTGCACACTGTGAAATCATGAAATAAAATGAGGGGGAAAAAAGCTGTTTGAATCATCATCATCATCATCATCATCATCAACGTTGGTGCAAAAAATGGCCATTATTGTTCAGACAATCGAAACAATTTGGTGAAAGAAACAAATCACCGAAGTAAAATATTGTGTCAATGGTACAAAGACCAATCATAACATTTAACACGCAACAATATCTGACTGCTGCATCAACAGCATTATCATCTTTGTAAAAAGTAGTATATTCAAGTATTTCTAAGCTAAATTGGAGGCAGAATACTTTTTAAATACTGTATTTTTATAAACTTAGTATGCTTAAGGATACTTTGCTTGTACTGAAATGTATATTAACACATACCGATAGTATAATTTCCAAACTTAATCTGTTCCAATTAAGTATTAAAAAGTACACTTTATATACTCATACTCGAGTATACTTTATACTTTTTCGTAAGGGAATGCACAATGTTTGATCGAGCATGTATTAGATGTCGGTAGATTGTGCAAGTGGTCACTATGTTGTGGCCGGTCACGTACGCGTACTGTATGTGACAGTGCACTCAAAGAAGTTGGGAGCTCGCTGTTGAGTAAATAAACATACCTGGACAGTATTTGATGAGGTGCAACACATTCAATTCATCACTGGGACAGTAAGTGGAAAGTCATCTGTAAATTTGGAGGATGCCAAAAACATGCCGTGAGTAATTGCTCAACTTCATATGTACGAAAGATGTCGAGTCGTAAAGTTGACTCATCCGCGAGTCGCCGAATTGGTTCAATCCTTTATACCTAGTTCATACGTAGTTTTTTTTTTTCTTACATTTCTACTATGATACTTTTTCCACTTCTAAATGCATCGATTCTTTACGAGGCCTAGAGTGCAGGCGACCGGGGAGCTGAAAGTTTTTGTTGGCAGGATGTTCTTTTAGTTAATCCGTCTGTCAACACGAGTACATCATGTCCTCTCTGCATCTTGAAAACTTTGTTTGTTTTCTTTCCTCCACGCATCCATCCTACCACGAGTCTTCGATTGTTTTGCCCATTTATCAGAATTCAGATCACAGCCCAGATGAAATTAGATGGATTCCTGGGCTGGTTTAAAGTTCAAAAGATTCCTTGTTGTGCTTCAGTGCCACACGTGGCTTGGCAGACGCAAGTACAGTACTCGACAAACACTGCTCACTTAGTTGTTTCCTCACAGCGTATATCTTCTCTTTTGCTATTTTAATTGTTAACAATCATCCTATGGCGGCTCCTCCGAGGTTGTTTTTACTTCAGCAGCTATAGGTTTCATAACAACTCTCTTCTCCCCGTAGCTTCTCTCGAGTTACATTGTTGCGTGACTTCTTGCGTCATGCCTCAGGGCTGTTCTTCAGAGCTTTCTTTATCGCATGTTTTTCTGTGCATTTGACACGTAAATGACAGAGGAGCGGTCATGTATAGTGTCACGCAGATGTAAATGACGCACTCGAAGTCGTCTGTAGCCCGAGACCAAAAGAATTGACATATAAGAATTAGAAGACAATAATACTGACTCAACTGTAATGGTGAAGATTAATGCATACAAATAAAGTGTTTTTCACATTTTTGTATTTTGAGAAACCATATGGAAAAAAAACAATGGCATCTACAATTAGCAGAAACTAATAACGATGAAAATTTCCTTAAACAGTTGAACGTTTAGTCTGTATTTGATGAATAATTAAACGTAGAAGCCAAACGTGCAAGGAGGGTGTGCGTGTGCGTGTGCGTGTGCGTGTGTGTGTGTGTGTGTGTGTGTGTGTGTTTGTGTGAGAGAGAGAGAGAGAGCATTTTCTCTGGCCTCGGCATCCACACAAAAGAGCATTGCTCTCAATAATGTAGTTGTAAGTCAGTTTCCAAAAGTCAGGAATGACTGAGAGACGTCTTTGTTGTTTTGTTTGTCAGGACGAAACGGTATGTCCCCATGGAATCAAGCTCACTATATTCTGAAAGTGTTTTCTTTCTGTGCATTTTTTTTTTCTTGAAAGAAATGTTACCCACCAAATATGGATGAATTGGAAAAACATCAAAAAGCCCTTGGCCTTCCCTGATGACGTGTGAACTGTAAATGCGACCTGGACGTGGGACTAGCTGGGTGACATTCCCAGCTGTACTTTTGATTTTAGATTCAGAATGAAAAGAGAAGAGGGAGAGGGCCCTGGGGAATTCCCATGTGTCTCCCTTGGGCAGCGTTCCGAGTCAAATTTGTTTTTCACAAAAAGCTGTCAGTCAAGTCCAGCAGACCTCCTGTTTGGCAGTCTACACTTACATTCAGTATCAAAACAAGGCATGCACGTGATCATTCAACACTCATTCACTTGATTGATTCTCTTGTATGCAAAACTAATCAATACACACATTTGGGGCACGTCGAACATGTTCTTTTGTTCTTTTTTTTTTCTTTGATAATATTTTGGGGCTATGTGTTTTGTTTTAACTATCATTAGGGCCTGTTTTGCTGTATCTGATGAAGGATTTCATTTTCAATTTCTATTTCAAGCACATCAGCAGTAGCTCGGGGTTCAAATGTTGGCTCATGGTTGTTTGATTTGGAAATGGAGGGACAGACACTGTAACACAAAGAAATCTTGTGTGTGGAAAACAAAGGCTGACAAACCAATCGAGTCATCTGAGTAGAATGTGTTTTGGCCTTTTCAACAAGCAGCTGACAGCTTGCTCAACAGGTTTTTAAAAGCCCATCATGGTCTGCGTGACACGACGTTGCACCTCATGTTTTTGTGCAGGAAGACTCCACGAGTGGCCAAGAAAAGGAGAAAAACAGACCCATCAGGTTTCGGCTTTCAGCTTCCCCTCACAGGACAGAGGAGTCGACGCAGTGAGGAATCGGCTGCTGAGGGAGAAGTCTGTTTTGTTGCCTTCTGACATGGAAGCAACGGGAGCTCCTCTGAAGTAGCATTATGCTGTGAGATGGCGGGCGGAGGCCCGGGATGGTTGTCGTCCTCATGATTCCACCAAGTCACATCCACTCGCTAAAAGTCTAATGGCGTGTTTGCCAAGACAACCAGCCAGGGCCGCACGTGTCAATGGGAAAAACACCTGAAGCATGTCCGTGCCAAATTGGACTTTTTCTGAGCTGTCATCACATTTTTATTTTTGAATTATAATTCAATAAAGCTGATGCTAACCTTCATTCTGGTTCTGGACTTGCTTTTTTTTTTTTTTTTTTTACAGTGCTTGTCTACATTTGCGTTTCATGTGAGCTGCAGCCTAACCCAGCTGACTTTGAGCTAGAGGATCAAACTACACTACATGCTGGACTGGTCGCAAGTGAATCGCAACACTGACTGTACTTTTAGGTTGCTTTATGAAGAAGTCCAAGTATTATCAACAAACTTCAATTGCTTCAATGTTTCTTGTTTTCACAAAGCAGAACAGTTCTGATTAGTTGAGGATGGCAGGCACATTCCATTGACTTGAACTGGTCAAATCCGTTAGATACCCCCGCTAAATTTTTCGGAAGTGATTCTCCCCACAACTTCACCCACCTCCATATTCTTTGAATGTACACGCATGCATGCAGCAGATGACCAGAGAAATTCCACTCAGTCTTTATGAGCAATATGCAAACATGTACTTGATGCAAGTTTATGGAGGCGTGGCCATTGGGGCATTAAAGAACCCATTTCATTCTGGTACTAATCCAGATCTAGCTGTAAATCTAATCAGTTATTTTCAAGATTTGACATGTAAGTCCCCACTAGAAGTGACAGAGCCTCCATGGCAACAGTTAGCATTTAATCAGCAAGAAGTCTGCTGACTTGGAAACTGAAACAAACTG
This sequence comes from Hippocampus comes, assembly GCF_001891065.2. Lineage (NCBI taxonomy): Eukaryota > Metazoa > Chordata > Actinopteri > Syngnathiformes > Syngnathidae > Hippocampus > Hippocampus comes. The sequence continues at coordinate 2,992,776 of NW_017805467.1, read as the reverse complement.
ACAAAACATTTTTTTTTTGTTTGTTCGGGGAGGCCTTTGCTGAGTTAGTGCCTTTCGAGTCTATTGTGACATGCTTGTGAGATGACTGGGCACAGCTCATGTGCCACGATAAGGATCGAATCGGGTCTGTCAAGAGGAGCATTACTCTTGATTTCATCAGCTACGGAGGGGCAACTGAATTTTCCATGTACAGCTTCCTCATTCAGAATGTTTCATTGCAACAATGGCTAGACTCTAATGCAGACTGTTTTTTATTTTTTGTTAAATGAATGCAAGTGACAGAAGTTTATGTATCATTAATGTCAAGGGATGGATGCTTAAGTGTCACCACGTGAAATGAAGTGTGTAGTAAGTCAAAACATCCAAATAACCACAACCTGTTTCCATTGACATCAGCAAAATGAACTTAACAATAACATAACACCTTCGATCTTAAGTTTTTGCCAAATAGCATCTGGATATTTTATTATTATCATGATCATTTTTTGTTTTTTAATCTTTAAAACACTTGCACAATACTTGGCCAAGAGAACTTCTCGGACTCTCGTGACTGGCTTATGATATATTAGAAGACAATTTAACCAGTACAGCTCAGTCAGAGCACGTATTATGTATGCCTGAGTCTATTGTTGCCAATGATAAAGTCAATTGTGTGACTGAAGACCTTCAGACCCGCAGTGATAGAGGCTGTATTTAAATCCTCCACAAACAGATTTGCTTTTATCTCCCTTGCTCTTTCTGTTTCCTTCCTCTTTGAATTTCACACACCAGTCAACTTTATGACACCTGAGATTAGGTGCATAAAACCATGACGCAGTACATTTGACTTAATGGGTTCTCATCCAGTATCAGTACACAGTTACCATCAATACTCTTTACCGTACTTATCGCAAGCAACCTAACTGATCAACATATGTGATCAGTGATATTAGCAAAGGATATTAAATTCAAATACTTCCATAAATTTAGCTCATATTGTGTGTGTGTGGGTGGGGGTGGAGAGCGGGGGGGGGGGGCTGCAATAATACGGTCTTTGCCTAGTAGTGGTTGAATGTTTTTGTTTGTCCTGCACTGAAACAGGAACTATTGATATTGGTCTCAGAAACTGGGACTCTGTGCTGTCCATCCATTTTCTATTATTCAGTTTTTAGGGTCACAGACCAGCTGAATTTAGGCAACGGGGGGGTGGGGAGCGGGGGGGGGGGCATGCAATAATACGGTCTTTGCCTAGTAGTGGTTGAATGTTTTTGTTTGTCCTGCACTGAAACAGGAACTATTGATATTGGTCTCAGAAACTGGGACTCTGTGCTGTCCATCCATTTTCTATTATTCAGTTTTTAGGGTCACAGACCAGCTGAATTTAGGCAACGGCACCCTGCACTGGACTCCAGTGAACCCCAGTGTACATATTGACAAACAACCATTCACCCACATACATTCACACCAATGGACAAGTAAACCCAAACATTTATTTTGGAAGGTTTGGAGGGGACCAGGGCACGTGGTGTAAACCCACACAAATACGGAGAAAAAAAAATACACACATCACGCCCACAACATGCTACCAGTTATGTCACAGAGCTGTAGAAGTCAAGCGTATAAAGCAAAACCTATTAGGGTACCGAGTGACCCAGTGACAAGCCATTGTCACACTAGAGCAGACTTTGGCAAAGTACGACCCAGGGGCCACATGCGGCCCACCCCCGGGCTGTGAACGGCTCCCACGGTGACCATGAATTCAAAGAAAAATGTCAAATATGCAATGCTTTTAATTTGAAAGTACAAGCGAAGTAACAAGCAAGAGTGACGACTAGGCGATTTTTTGCTATATTTTGCGACTTTTACAACCCCTTCAACAACTATTTTTCCAAAAAGAAACTTGCAAAATGGACAACAGTGCTGCTAATGTTAGCTACATTCTTATTTTCTGCACAATAGAGGGGAAAGGGCCAAGAACATTTGGCCTTATTTAAAAAAACAAAACAAAAAAAAAGACTAGTAATGGCTAATATGAGGAGGCAGTTGTTGCGCAAAATTTTTATCATTTTTTTAAAGTTAAAAATGTCATTGTAATGACCACGTACGATGTTGTTTAAAATTTGTATTTCCTAATTATAGCAATGTGACCCTTGTGCAAAATTAATTGCCCACCCCTTCCCGAAGGCAACAACATCCTGTATAATTTTTAGATTAGACTAAAGACGCTGAGGACGGCCCAGTGGCCGACTGCTTGGCGCGTCGGCCTCACAGTACAGAGGTGTAGGATTCAATTCCATCTCCGGCCTTCCTTTGTGGAGTTTGGATGTTCTCCCCGTGCCTGCGTGGGTTTTCTACGGGTACTCCGGTTTCCTCCCACATTCCAAAAACATGCATGGCAGGCTAATTGAACACTCTAAATTGTCCCTAGGTGCGAGTGTGAGCGCAGATGGTTGTTCGTCTCTGTGTGCCCTGCGATTGACCGGCAACCAGTTCACTGCTGCCAGAAGACAGCCGAGATAGGCCCCAGCACCCCTCGTGACCCTTGTGAGGATAAGCGGATCTGAAAATGGATGGATGGATGGATGGATGGATGGATGATGAAAACACTGAAATTGGTTCCCAGTTTATATTTACCCATGTTATGGAAGTTTGCTGTTACTTTAGATTGTAATGGATCAATAACGTATTGTCAATAACTTCAGTCACCTGTCCTTAGGATCAGTGCCTTGTGACACTGCAATCTGCCTTGCAGCTAGACTAAGAGTAAATAGTAGAATGAACTGTGTTTGAGTTACCTGACAGACATGCCGAGACAGAATGATAGACTGCTGAATTCTAGGAAACATTCCTTCAGGGTGCGAAGAAAAAAAAAATTCTCCTTAAGTCACCTTTGTTACTGTCTGCTACGGATACATATTTCAGGGTTTCTGCTGAACTTCATTCACACTGACGTTAGAAAGTTGGCCAGACAGGGGCCACGCAAGTCAGCGCACAGCTCCACGTGCAAAACTCCACGTGCACTCTTTAACACTATGTCATTAGAGATGCAAGCCCCCACTTCCTTGACGTGAGTCCACATGAACCAATGGCAGGATCAAAAGCACCCGAGTGCTCTGCTTTCCTAAATCTCCACATGCCACAGTTGCCTCAGTGGTCGAGAGGGAGGCTTGACTTACCGGTACTTCGGCTCTGCTCACACTGCAAATCCGTGGGCCCAATTCCTATTTAAGCCGGTTGTTATCCATTTCGTATTTTTACACATTCATGTCTACATTTCAATTGAGACATGCCTGACATTACTGTGTTTATATCAATTCAAAATAAAACACAAGATGCCAACACAAAGAAAATCGACTGATCACAAAGTGTCTCACTATCTGTCTCCCATGAGAGAGGTGCAGATGTCAGCGAGATGGCAACTTCTTATCTTAGGGTAAAAAATGATTGCACACTATCTTTGCATGGTTGTTCGGGCTGCTATCTTATGAGACTAAACAAGCAGATTACAAATCACACTGTCGATAACTTTAAAATATTTGCGAATTATAATGTAATGTTAGCTGTGTTCGAAAAAAAAAAACCCAACACTAGTCTGTCTGTCGTCTCTTCAAACTTGACCATCGGCCCTGTTTTTCTCTGTAAAAAAAAAAAGAAACGCTGTTAACTCTGACAACAGCCCTGTTTACTAGAGGGCTCTTCCCTTGCTTAGCCTTTGTTTACTTACCCATAAAATCTGACGTCAGATTCGAGCCTTTTCCTCCCAAGGCAGCATCATAAAGGGGATAAGAGGGGAAAATGATTCAAAGCTCAAGAGCTCACACTTGCAACCGCTTTCCATACAGAATGGAAAATTGAAATTGAACCGCAAATAGTCCTGCATGGCATACCGTATTGAACTTAAGAATTAAGGGGTGGGCATTTAAACCTGTCCGTCAATCCGTTACTGATGGACTTCCATTTTCGCTGGCGGGCTGACGACTGATGACAACTTTGAAACACTTGGCGGAATAAGTGCCAACGGAAGTGATTTTCAGTTGTCCCCCCGGTCCCTGAAAAAAAAAAAAAAAGATGAGGGGCATTTTTGTTGTGATTTACGCAAATCTGACTGATTTTATGTTATTTCTGCATTGTGCGTTGGCCCTTAATCATGGGCTAATAAAATAGTTTCGGATTTCGAACAAATTGCTTTTCGAACAGCCTTCTGGAACGGATTATGGTCGAAAACCGAGGTATGACTGTAGTATAAACTAAAGTCAGTATGTTCTCATGTTTAACAAATATATAAGGAAAATAACTCAGGGGGCGCTATTTTCATGCCCAGCACAAGTCTAGCGCAGTGAGCATGGATGGAATTTCTTTCTTTTGGTATTTTCCTTGACACACAGGTGGAAGAAGTCCTTTGTGCCATTGTGCGCCGTTGTGGGATAGAATGCTGCAGATTCCCGGCCAATTGAAGTGACTTCCCTCACTCCTTTTGAAAATTACGGCGGATACAGAAGCAGAAATTGACCTGGTGAGTTGTGTGCATGAGATTGGCATGTGCAAAGTATGTTTAGAAAAGTAACCTGCAAGATCTCCCGTTGCGGATGATGCAAAGTTGGCCATACATGTGCTTCGGGCAATGTATGGCCGACTACCTACTCCCCAGCAAATAGCAGTGGCTTACTGTCGTGTTTAGCATATACAGAGCTGTCTTACTCTTTCTTCTTCATCACGCTGGCTTATTTCACCATTGTAAGGGGAGCAAAAAACAAAAAACAAACACAGGAGAGCATTGTCATAACGTGCGGCAGTCTAAAGCACATGAATTCTTAGTTGACTTTCTGCTTCTTCGAATGATGGTCATTTGACTTTATTTTGCACAGATCATAGTAAGAGATCCTGTCGAACTTTTATTTTTGGTTTATTATTATTATTATTTCAAGTTGTTCTCTTCCCAGATTAACCTCCTCTTTCAAGTTGTTCTCTTCCCAGTTCCTATTGTTTTTTCCATTCTGAATCTCATGTTTTTAACTGTGCAATGGGATTTTTTTTCTTTTTTGGAGCTATTTCAATGCTCCTCCTTGCTCTTTACTGTAAGACACACACACACACACACACACACACACACACACACGCACACACGCACACACGCAC